>NC_066585.1:447838826-448438826 GCF_024323335.1 Lathyrus oleraceus | reverse complement strand
TTTGAATTTAAATGAGAAAGGTCCAAAAATGCCATTTTGAATGGTAAGGTTTTAGGTCATGAAATTTATATTTTTGGAAAGAGAATGAAAAATGTGGTTTGTAGGAAAAAACCCCACCAAATTTGGCCTTATGGTTTGAGAGTTATGGCTTGTTGAAGTTCATAAATTGGTGAAAATGATTTGATCATATCTTGACAACCACACATGGGATTTTGGAGTTCTTGGACTTTTTGAAAATGGGAGAACAAGATCTTCAACTTTCATGTTGGGCAAAAATTCATTTGAAGCTTGTATCATGATGCAAGTTGAGGATCAAGAAGTTTCCATTTTTGGCAGTTGAAATTACAGGTCCACTTTCTATTTCTGGAAAATTTCTGATTTGACTTGATTTTCTTCCATGATGAGGTTGAACATGATAGATGAGGCTTATACAAGCATGAATGAACTCCTTCAGATCAATTCTATCCATCAAATCTTTGATTAAATCAACAGTTGACCAAGTTTGACTGTCTGTTGACTTTTCTAGGGTTTTGGATGATTGAGCCTCTTCTGATGATTTCCAAACCCTAATTCCTTGAGAACTTGACTTCAAATGATGTCACAAGATGTATGAACCTTTGATTATTGATCATGATGCCCAAATTCCACAAGAATGGCCATCATCCATTGCTTTGACTGATCAATGACTGACTTTGACCTAATTTCTGATAATTGCTTCAACTGCAAGCAAAAAGGTTAGACCGACAATATTTTTGTACTTTTTGAATGATAAACATATGAAAGGCAAAGATATACAAATGCAAAGTATGCTTGGTGATCAAGAAACAAACCCACAAGGCAATCTATCCACTAAGAGGAGAGCAAAGGCATGCATTGATCCTTGAGGTTATGATATGAATGATATGGGCCATGAGGGATCTTAGGGCCCAAAATTGGGGTCTTACATTAGTGAAGGAGTTTGTGGTTAATATCCCAGAGGATATTTCTGACTAGAATAGCAAGGAATTTTGCAAGGTGTTTGTGAGAGGAAGATGTGTAAGGTTCTCCCCTGCTGTTATCAATAAGTTCCTATGAAGAGGAACTGAAGGAGGTGTTGAGTTAGAAGCCACAGACAATGAAGTCTGTAGGACAATCACTGCTGGTCAAGTCAAGGAAAGGCCAAGCAAGAAGCATCTATCAGCTGGTAAATTAACTGTAAAATATGCCATCTTGCATAAGATTGGTTCAGCCAACTGGGTGCCAACAAACCATATCTCAACTATCTCTAATGGTCTTGAAAGGATAATCTATGCTATTGGAACCAGGCTCAACTTTGATTTTGGAAGGTTCATGTTTGAACAAATTGTTAGACATGCCTCAACTAATGCAGTAAAGCTTCCTATTGCCTTTCCCTCTATCATTTGTGGAATTATTTTAAGCCAGCAACCTAGTATTCCAAACACAAGTGATATCCCCAGTCGAAGGAAGCCTCCATTATCCATTCACTACAAGTTATTTGAAGGCAGTCATGTCAATGACATTGTCATGACATCTGCAAGGAAGGAGCCAACCTCTTAAGGTGGCCTGATTGCTCAATTGAAGGAAACTTGTAAGGAGCTGCAAACTGGGATTAGGGTTGCCAAGGCTAGGAAAGAGGCTTTAAAGGTTCTCATTAGTAGCTTGGAGCAAGAAGAGATGGATACGGTTGGTGAGGCCAAGGAGTCAGATGCCCATACCTCAAGTGAGAGGTCTAATTCTCAAGATCAATCTAGTGGCAGTTATGAATCTGAAGGTGAAGAAGATGCTACCTCCTCAGACTAAATTGTGATGTTGATGGTCCGCCTGTTAATGTTGTGTGTTGTTCTGGATGCTATTTTGGATGTTTTGGATGCTTGGATGACTTGTTGTTTATCTGTTTGATGTTTGTAATTTTTGGCAGTCTTTCTGATGCCATGATGTAATATTTGGGCTCTTTATGAGTTCCATGGATTTCTGATTATCTCAGCTATTGCAGCTGTGTATAATTATGGTTTGTACCACCTGACATTTATGTTTTAACATTTTATATGTTATAACAGCCTTTGTGACATTCTCTGCTGGACTGATTGACATTTATTTTGTCTAATTGGTCACTTTGGTCTATTTTGACTAAAAAGGGGGAGAAGTTATTATGTGAAAAGTTGCAGTTAATGTGTGGAGATGTGGAGAGTTACGGTTATTATGTGCTAGGTGTCGCATTACGCGAAAAAACGGCGGGAAAAAGAAACAGAGCCGCCACCGTGCGTTATTTATCCCAAAGGAGGGAAAGGAAACGCTCGAAGTAAACCTGGAAAGGAATGGTCTCGCGACCAGAGATGGATGGGTACGAGAGTCGGTTATGCGAAGGGAAGGTATTAGCACCCCTACGCATCCGTCGTACTCGACGGGATCCACGCTCAGAAAGAATAGAAGAAAGGTTGCTAAAGAAACTGCTCAAAACTGCACAAAACACTGGAAGGAAACACAGAAAGGAGGGAAGAAACGGACTCGGCAGGATATCGAATCCTGGGCCTACGTAGTTTGTCAGACACAAACATCAGAGTCGACGTAGTTCGGGGATAGGGGAAACATGCTCGCTAGGATGTCGCATCCTATGCATACGTATCTTCTCTAACCAGAGTAAGAATCAGAGCACTCGTAGCTCGGCTAACGCACGCCAAAAAAACACACAACTGGAAACGGAATGCCAATCGTTGGTCTTACATCCAACTCCAGGCACACAGGCAAACATGGAAACCGAATGCCAATCGCTGGACTTATGTCAGACTCCGAACCAACAAACACACACAGGAAACCGACTGCCAATCGCTGGACTTATGTCAGACTCCACACAAACAAACAAGACACAGGAAACCAACTGCCAATCGCTGGACTTATGTCAGACTCCGCACAAACAACCACACACAGGAAACCGACTGCCAATCGCTGGACTTACGTCAGACTCCAACAAACAAACCCACACAGGAAACCGACTACCAACCGCTGGACTTACGTCAGACTCCGAACACACGCAAGGGGTTGAAAAAGAAAAAGGGCGCCCGGAGAGATCAGCTCATCTCCTGCCTACGTACCTCATCTGGTATGAGGATCAGGGCGACGTAGTTCCCCTTAACAGGGAAAGAACTTCTAACCTAACCAGAGACAAGGGAGATAACAAGCTACTAGGGAGACTACGACTCGAGCCTAGAAGTTGTCATGCATACGATCCCTATGTTGAGGTCTCTATCCTAACTTGCATAGGAAGCAAGCTATCCTAAACACAGCACAACAAGCAAAACACAGGCATAAGTATCACACACTATATGTAATCAATTGGCTCACACAAGGCTGGGCTGTAGAAATAAGCCAACTGGAATGGGGTGTTTTTAGCTCTTAACCCTAACATTGAGAGTTAGGTTGAAGCAGATGAAATGGAGATGAGGGTTATGCCTCATAGCTCTTATCCCTGGCCTGGGAGAGCTTGAATCAAATAGAAAGTGTGGGAGTTCAGAATGAAGGAACTCTTCTCCACATGACTAACACAACAAGATCTTGGGTTCTTATTCAAATTGCATCAACACATGGTGTGAGCAAAGTGAATGACACAACTGAATAGCAGGGGATGGATTGCACATCCCTTTTATCTACCAATTGCCTCTTAAGAGGACTTAACCTGCTTGGCACAAAATTAAACAACCACAAACATTGCCTCTTAAGGAGAGCTTCAGACAGATGCCTGCCAAAGTAACATGATAGGTCTTCCAGACTACATGAAGATCAAGGAATTATACCTCAGTGAAATGCCAACCACAAGCAAAGCAAAGCAAAGTTCAAATGAACTTAAAGCAACTTAGGTACCTGTGGAAACAGCTAAACCAATCAGTACAAAATCCAGACAATAGTCAACAGTCAATATCAAACAGACAACCCAATATGCAACACATAAGCCATAAACACAAGTGAACCATCATCCAATCCTACAAAACAAGTGAATGTTAGCCAACAATGACAAATGATCAAGCTCAAATGAAGGAGCAACATCAATCATGGAGATGCATACTTGAACCTGAAATTCACAACTCAAATGTAAGTCCAAACCACTAGGTCAAAGCCTAGGGTCAAAAGTGAAGAAAAAATCCAAAACAGAACTTGATATTCACCATGGATCATATTTAATCAATCAAGAACAAGTCCTAAAAAGGACCAAACCAAAATCATCATGCAAGTTCATGTAATAGGCAAGAGAAGTCAATGACCAATTCAAGGCACACATTTGGACCTTAAGAATGAAAATTCCAAATCCAAACAGAAATGATTCAAATAATTCTAGAAAAATTCATGAACATTCAACACATCTAACATGATCATTACACAAAAAATCAGAAGCATTAGAGGTCATTTGGCATGGAAATCAAATTGCGCAAGTTGAACAACCAAAGGTGTGACACAAATTGTCACACCATGCAAACACATGCATAAAACAGAATTGGAAAACGAGAAAAATACCAAACTAAGCCTAAAACATCCACCAACATGTCTAGAATCATCATGTAAAATTTCAAGCAATTTGGATTAAAATCAAGCATTTCATGATAGAAAAAGTAAGGCAATGTCACACAAGCACCTATGTTCAATCAACCTAGAACAAATAAAATTCCAGCCATACACAACATTTGAAATCCTCATCACAAAATAATAGACAAACAGAGGATCATTGTGCAAAAAATTGGGAATTATTTGATGCATTTTTCAATTAGTTATGATTTTTCTAAATTGATAGAAAAAAATAAAAATCAAATGAAGCATGGCATGGCAAAGTGGAGGGAAAGGCCAAAAATATGAAGCAATTTGAAAAACTGCTCTTGCTGGGAATCGAACCAAGTGGAAATTTGAAATGAGGCGCGCCAACGCATGAAACGCACCGTTTCATTAATGCGTTGGCTGGTCAATGCTGGGGTGGACTCGGTCAGAATGAATGTGGACCTATCATTTTGCTAGCGAGGCCAGAACGTGGACCAATGGAGAAGTAGCCCTAGGCCAGCGTGGAATATCCAGAATTCGTCGCTAATCATGAAGATCCGACGCTACGCATGAAGATCTTCATCTTCTTCATGAAGATGAAGATGAAGATGATGAAGGTTCAACCACGAATTTCCAGTTTTTTCCAGAAATGTCCAAAAACATGAAATGAATATACCGAACGAAACCTCATGCAATGTACACCAATAATCCATGGTCAAATCATGCTAAAACATCA
This sequence comes from Lathyrus oleraceus, assembly GCF_024323335.1. Taxonomy (NCBI): domain Eukaryota; kingdom Viridiplantae; phylum Streptophyta; class Magnoliopsida; order Fabales; family Fabaceae; genus Lathyrus; species Lathyrus oleraceus. The sequence continues at coordinate 448,433,572 of NC_066585.1, read as the reverse complement.
TATATCGTGCAAATCGATCACAAACATTTTTGACATGAAAACTTCAATCACATATAATTCCCTCAATACTACATCATTTTAATTGATTTTTATCTCAGAATCATCTGTGAAGAGAGATCTACAAGAATATACACATGAATTGGAGAATTGTGAAGGTCAAAAATCCTACCTCTTGAAGAACAGATTCTGGTTTTGCACGATCCAAAGCTCTAAATGATCCAAAGCTGCTCCAGAATCCTTGTTATGATGATTGATGAAGAATTGAAGGCTTAGAAACGTGTAGATCTAGCTTAATTTTAAGTTGCCATCAACACCTTCAAGATTCAAGCATGCATGAATCTGGCACGAAATCTTCAAACTAATGATGAATTCACACTCAATTCCACTCTCTGATCACGAATCTTCAACAAAACAAGGTGTTATGTTGAAGAATTTTGAAATTTGATTGTGAAAATTTTTTGGAGGGAGAGGAGAATGTGAGATCTAGATCCAGAATTCTGTGCAAATCTGTTATGGTTAGGAATATATACTCTTCACTAATCACATACTAATCAACATTAGGCATGGCTTAGTTCAAATTAAACAAGATAAGGTGTTATAACCAAAACTTGAAAATTGCATGGTGCATGGGATAATTACACGTGAACAGTGCCATGTAGCTGATTATTTTCACTCAAAATCACTTTTCAAACACAATGGCAATGGTGGAAAGCTCTCATGATGCATCAATTTTAAATTTCCAATTTTCCCTCCAAAATTGACTTGGATATGCAAATGCTCATGTGTTAGAAATTCATGCAATGTGATGGATGTTTTGGAAACTTCATGACATGAGAAACATTTTGCAAAAAGAACCACCAAATTTGGAGTTTTGGTTCAAAAGATATGGCCATTTGAAGTTTCAAGCACACTTTGCAATGATTTGATTATAACTCCTTAACCATTCATTAGAAATTCATGATCTTGGACTTTTTGGAAATAGGAGAGAAAGATCTTCAACTTTCATGTTGGACAAAATTTCATTTGAAGCTTCTTTTATGTTGGAAAGTTGAGTTGAAGTTGGTCCAAAACTTGCCATTTTTGGAAACGTTCAAATTACAGGTCACTTTCCATTTTTGGAAACTTTTGATCTGGCTTCAAAATCTTCAAGGTAGATGTTTGACATGTTGAATGAACCTCTTTGGGACATGAATGAAGTGTCTCAAACCATTTCTCCACCTCCTAGCCCTCAGTTGACTTGCAGTTGACTTTTATGGGCCTCAGATGACTTGGCCATGCACTGTAGACTTTGAGCTTTCAACACTTGGCCAAATTGCATCAAAATGAACCTTGGGTCATGTAAGCTCTCTAGAGCAACCATAGGGCCTCTATCTCAATGAAATGCTTTGCTCCTTTGCACAGTTGACTTCTCCTGACCAGTTTTGACTGATGCAATGCAACATGATATGCAATGACAATGCAATGTTAATGACCTAAAAATGAAATGGATGTACAAATGGGGGTGCAAATTTGAGGTGCTACAGCTGCCCCTATTCAATCAACTGGGAACCTGAACGGATGAGAGCAACGGCTGTCAGACCTTCAAGGTAAACAGGGATTGAATACCAAAGAACCGTAGAAAGCTGCACTCTGCGGGGGATGAATCAAAGAAATGAAAGTTCACCAAGGGAAACTTCAACTGGGATCTGATATTTATCACAGGACCAGACAAGACGTCTACCAACGACTCCACTGGGGATTTTGATTTTTTATCAGGAAAAGGAACCACGTCCAGACATCGAAAGATGATGAATGGGAAGAGAAACCACCAGACATCAACGAACGAATGGGAAAAACTCAACGTTTACCGACACCAACGAAGAGGTGAACAGACATCGACGGATGACTGGGAAAGGATACAACCAGACGTCAACGGAAGAATGGGAAAAAACTCGACGTTTATCGACACCAACAGAGAGGTGACCAGACATCAACGGATGACTGGGAAGACTCAAACCATACGTCAACGGACGAATGGGAGAAGCTCGACATTTATCGACACCAACGGAGAGGTGACCAGACATCAATGGATGACTGGGAAAGAACTCGACGTTTACCGACACCAACGGAGAGGTGACCAGACATCAACGGATGACTGGGAAGACTCAAACCATACGTCAACGGACGAATGGGAGAAGCTAGACGTTTATCGACACCAACGGAGAGGTGACCAGACATCAACGGATGACTGGGAAAGAACTCGACGTTTACCGACACCAACGGAGAGGTGACCAGACATCAACGGATGACTGGAAAGACTCAACCAGACGTCAACGGACGAATGGGAGGAACTCGACGTTTACCGACACCAACGGAGAGGTGACCAGACATCAACGGATGACTAGAAAGACTCAACCAGACGTCAACGGACGAATGGGAGGAAGAGATACAACCAAACGTCAACGGACGAATGGGAAAAACTCAACGTTTACCGACACCAACGGAGAGGTGACCAGACATCAACGGATGACTAGAAAGACTCAACCATACGTCAACGGACGAATGGGAGAAAGAGATACAACCAGACGTTAACGGACGAATGGGAAAAACTCAACGTTTACCGACACCAACGGAGAGGTGACCAGACATCAACGGATGAATGGGAGAAGATACAATCAGACGTCAACGGACGAATGGGAAAAACTCGACGTTTACCGACACCAACGGAGAGGTGACCAGACATCAATGGATGAATGGGAAGACTCAACCATACGTCAACGGACGAATGGGAGAAAGAGATACAACCAAACGTCAACTGACGAATGGAAAGGAAAGAGGATGTTACGAACATCGAAATATGATGTCTACGGACACCAAAACAAGACCCACACGGGGATCAACATGACACCTACTGGTACGGCAAGGATGACATCTACACATGTCAGGACAAGGCCAAGCACTTGCCGGAGACTACACTGGGGAGTCAAGCTTTCCTTTCACTGACGGGTGAGGAAATAAACCTCTCTGGGGATTACCAATCCTGAATGCTGTCTGTCAAGAGCAACTGTAGCAAATGTGTCGTACGGATGTTGAAATATGATCCCGATGCTGCTGGGGATATGGTCCAATTAGGTTTAACACATGAATGCATATGTTTGAATTTTTCTACGGCGTAATGCTCCATGTTGAATGGAAATGCTACGCTATTTGAGGATGCAATGATTACTACATGCAAGATGCAAATGATGAAAACTCCTGTTGGGGAGCCAATGGTCGCTCTGCTGAGCACACAATTCTGATTAGATTCTCCAACTCTGTTGGGAGACGCACTGCTGGGGGTGCTTTCCTGATCTGATACTCTGGGGACGGCAGAGGAAACCAAGTCAACTCTAGGGAGACTTTGTCTGGGGAACACAACAACTTTTCAACCGTGCTGGGAACTAGCATTGCTGCTGGAGAAAAGGTAAATCCCACCGGGGACAACTCTCACTGAATCTAATCCGCTTGGCGACTCCGCTAGGGGAAACAACCAATGCTCACCTCCACTGGGGATAACTGCCAACCCTTGAAGAAGATAAACTCTACTGGGGATAATTTCCACCGAACCTGATCCACTTGGGGGACTTCGCTGGGGAAAGCCATCAACGCAAACCTCCGCTGGGAAAAACTACCCACTTCAAAATTGTTGGGGAAGACAATCACAACCCTGTTGGGGAAAGGCGTTCATAACCCTGCTGGGGATTACAGTACTTCATACTCGACTGTTGAAGAACAAATTACTCACAGATACCTCTGCTGGGGATGTAACAACCTTCAGTCTCAGTGGGGAACTAACAGTCTTCAGACCTGCTGGGAAAAGGCCACCTGCAGACCTGGCTGAAAAACATCTTCAACCCTGCTGGGGAAAAACATCTCTCCACCCTGCTGGGGAAAGGCATTCATAACCCGGATTGCTGAGGAACAATCTACCCGCAGACACCTCCGCTGGGGATATGGCAACCTTCAGGCTCGCTGGGGAGACACCGATCTCGAATCTGCTAGGGAGATAACACTCTCAAACCCACTGGGGAGATACGGCCTATTTGACATGGAACGCCCATCGATTCGTCTAACCCTGGCATTTACCATCCCACCATAGTGTCAACTTTCCACTTTTGAGAGACTCCCAGACTCATCCGGTCTTTTCTGATTCATCACCTAATATTCTCGTCTCTTCTTTGCTTCGAGACAACTGATTTCCTCAGATCCGGGCTAACTCCCTAATCTTCAGACTTTGAAGAGTCTTCTTGATTACCCTTTAGGATCGTCGTCGCAATTCTTTCACCGTCTTTTCACCGTTCTTCTATCCCTTGCCCCTGATTGGAATCTGCGGGGATCTCTTTTTTCAAAGGGCTTCACAACCTGCGAGTGAGTGAAAATATCTAACAGCACCTGCAAAAGAGATCGTTAGATAAAAACGTGCCCCAGGCGTGCCAAAATTTCAATACCTAGGTCACTCAAACCTTCGAATAAGATTTCCAGATTTCAATCTTATAAACATGCATCGGAAGGGATATCCATGCTTCAAAATGCAAATATTCTTTATCAAACTAAACGGATGTTTTTGCAATCAAAGCGGTAATGAAGACAAAGACAAAATTATTTGACTGAACATGCATTTTATTGACTGAAAAAAAAGGTGGCTCAGAACCGAGCAACACACAGGAAGCAATCCCTGAAAAGAGGTGATTGCGCACAAAAGGAAAAATCTATCCTAATGGCAATGTGAAACCGTGATCTCATCGGGTTCCAACTTGGTTACACCCCATATGTCCTCAAGACTTTCCGCACTTTCTGTCTTCTAAACAAGACGCTTCCGATCGATCTCTGTCGGGGATTATCCAAGTCATATCCAAAGCACAAACGACCATGCTAGACGCAGTTGTTCGTTTCATTCCCTCTTTTGCCTGGACCGCCCTTTCGGGTTTTCAGTCCACCGGGATACCCTTTTTTGCCCAAGTCGCCCTTGTGGGGTTTTCGACTTGCCGGGTGTACAGTTTTTCTCTTTTATCCCTAATTTTTGCCCGAACCTTTTCTCTTTTTTCTTGGTTCGCTGGGATGCCCTTTTTTGCCTGGACTATTTTGTTCTTTTCGTCCAGCGGGTCTCTTTATACGAAGTATTTTTTAACTGCGTCCGCATTCACAGGGGATGGAAAATCTTCGTCATCCGTGGTCGTTGACAACAAAGCTCTGCCAGAGAAAACCTTCTTGACCGCGGATGGACATTCATAACCGTATATCCACTTGCCCCACGATCGTCTTGATGAGGAAGGATCCTTTTCAATACCAGCTCTCCCACGTGGTACGCACGAGGTCGCACTTCTCGGTTAACAATACGCTTCATTCACTGGGTATAACTGCCCCATGATAAGTAATTGCCAGTCTCTTTTCCTCAATCAGGCTCAACACGTCATACCAAGTCCTTATCCACTCAGCCTTCTCCAATTTTACGCCCACCAGGACTCTCCATGACGAAATCTGGACCTCAAATGGTAGTACCGACTCCTTCGCATACACCCGCGAGGAAGGCGTTGCCCTAGTAGATGCACGCACCGAGGTTCGATACCCAGGATACAAGCTTCGTACTCAGCCACCATTGTTGGTGTCTTCAACTGTCAGTCGGGTAGCAAAAGGAATGTGGGATCCCCTTTGGCGTAACCAAAGTAGCACTAACTCATTCACATTAACCCCCCCCCCCATCAGACATCAGAATTCGTTCGGATTCAGGGTCAGGCCCCTCCTCCGGGATCGGTTACTCACAATCTTTCGATTTGATAACCTCTATGTCCTCATCAGGGAACTCAAACATCATCGGTTGATAATTCTTAATGGGTTGCTGGGCGAGGTAATCGGACAATACACTCCCCTTGATTGCCTTCTGAGAGGTGTACTGTATATCACAAATCAGTCAAACTCCCTTTTTTACCATCTCGCAACCCGTTCGGTCAACTCTGACTTCTCAAACATATACTTGATCAAATCCATCTTGAAATCCACAAAGTGACATGAACCAGCATATACGGTCTCAGTCGACGAGCAGCCTATACCAAAGTACAGCAAGTTTTCTTGAGCAGTGAATGTATTGTTTCACAGTCGATAAACTTTTTGCTAAGGTAAATTGCATGCTCTTTTCGACCAGACTCGTCATGATGACCCAATACACACCTCATAGACCCCTCGAGGGCTGTCAAGTACAGAATTAACGACCGTCTCTCCATAGGATGCATTAGAATCAGAGGTTCCTGCAACTTATTCTTTTATCTTTCAAACGCCCCTTAGCCCTCATTATTCTACCTGACCATTTGATCTCTCTTTTTTTCAACAGCTTGGGTGGGCTCACACGTGGCTATTAGATGAGATGTGAACCGTGAAATGCATTTCAATCCACCTAAGAGGCCACGACCCTTCTTTTGTTTTCGGTTCAGGCATTTCTCGTATTGCTTTTTCTTCTTTATATCTTTTTTTTTAGCAGGATCGACCTCGATTCCTCTTATCCGCTCACAATAAACCTCAGCAGTTTACCGGACAGCACTCCACAAGTTCACTGATTCGGACTCAACCTCAGTCTGAGTTGTCTCAACCGGTCAAACAACTTACCCCGGTCTACCGGATGCCCTTCTCCTGTTTGGGACTTTGCTGTCATGTCATCATGATGAATCGTATCATGAAACAAAGTCACCATAGACCTTTGATACGTGGCACCGGCCTTCTTGAGACTGAACGGCATCACCTTATAACAAGAAGGTGCCCTCTGGTGTGATGAACATTGTTTACTCCATATCATCTGGCGACAATTCAATTTGATTTTGGCCAAAAAAGCCATCCATGAAGGAAAACACCGAGAACTGAGCAGTATTATCAACCAATACATCAATGTGAAGTACCGGGAATTTATCTTTCGGACTAGCTCTGTTCACATCTCGGTAGTCCACACACATTCTCACCTTCTCATCCTTTTTCGGCACCGGCTTCTGCTTCACTGGAGGACAGTCTTCTCTCAATGGTAACCTGTGTACGACAATATCAGTATTCCACCATGGCATATTTTGATGAGACTGGGTGAATATATCAACATACTCTTTCAACAAGGCTACCATTCTGCCCTCGCCTCGCCTCTGAAGCGGCCCTAACTTTCACTTCCTTTCTGACCTCGGCAGTGCCTGGAATAACAATCTTGAATCACTCCTTATGCGGTTGAATCACCTTCTCCTCTTGTTTCAACAACCTGGCTAATTCTAGCAGATCACAATCTTCTTCGCCTTCTTCTCCGGCATGATAGATCGGATTGTCGAAGTCACACAGAGGTGTAACCGAATTGTCATCAATGAGATCAGGAGAATAGTCACTTTTGAGGTCGGAACAAGACAAATCAAAAGGAATGAAAATGAAAATAAACATTGCCATTTTTATATTTTTTTTTAACTGCAAAAAGAAATGAAAAACAGGGAACACCGCTTCTAATCACAAAAACATCCATTTATTAATGATGCAAAATATTGCAAAATGAAACACATGAGGTGGCCCTTACAATGGACCATTACGTTTCGGGCAAAACGTATGGCTTTCATGCAAACAGAATTGAAAAACAGAAATACTACTCTTCATGATGAGTGACGGTGATGATCTTTGAGGCCTTCCAGTTCCCTGGTACGCACGATTTTATCCACGACTCAAGCTCGCGGTCACTGTCAATCTCTTCCCCCACTGTACAGGCGTGACCTGGATCCAGCATTCCGGCACTGACGAATGTGAACGGTTGACGACGTCCTCTGTTTTGCCCAGACGAGCCTTGGTCTGGCTGATAGCCAATCCCGAACATATCCGCTTTCACCACAATGTCTATGATCTTTCCCCAGCCTAGGGCTTCTCCGTCCTTCACCACTTCCATCGCCTGTTTGTAAGAAGAAATGGACAGCTTCTTCTCTTTCTCAGCTAGAATGGCATCCTCTACCTTTACGGTTTCAACTGCCTGACTTGGTGTTTCAAATTTTTCACCGTCCATTTCTACTTCCATCATTCTCTGGATCGTTTCCCCCATCACTACACACCCGTTTGTGGCGACAGCCGCACAACAGTTATCAACACTAGGGAATGCTCCACTCTTCATCAGATGTTTTGGGACCATAGACATGGGAGTTTTTAACTGATCCCCCTCAATCACCTCTATTCCTCTCTTGTCCTTTGACATAACCTTCACCCCCACGGGACCTGGCACGGGGTTAGCGTTAACATTCAGTGTTGGCGCCAAACTGATGGCCTTTAGATCCACCATGTCCTGGACGGCATGCTTAAAAGCTCTACAACCCTCAATGTTATGTCCTGGTGCCCCAGAATGGAACTCGTACCTGGCATTCTCATCGTAGTTTGCAGGCCTCCGATGCAGTTCTACAGGAACCAATATCCTTGGCCGAACTAACCCAAGATCCCTCAACCTCTTGAACAGAAGGGTATAAGTCACGGGTGGCTTATCAAATTGATGATCCGTCGTCCCCTTCTTCACTTGGCCCTTAGCTTTCAGCGCTTTCTGTTGAGGTGGCGGTTGTTGCTGTGGTGCAGGTGGATTACCAACAGGGGTGGTTACAGTGGCAGCATAAGGGTGGTAACGATCCTTACCGCGTTCTTTTTTTGCCTGCACACCACTTGACTCAACCTCCTTCTCGGGCTGACCATTGCCAGAGGGCTTCTTTACTACGGATGACGGAGCCTTTCCCTGAACTTTCTCCTTTATCATCCAGCCTTCAATCCTTTCCAACCTCTCAGCCATTGCTTTCTTCCCCAAGGCGAGCCCTTGCACGACTTTGAACAACTCCCCCATCATCTCTTTCAATTCGAGAATGTCGGCGTTGGGTGGATCCATCAGCTTGGATTTGTTGAGTCTGGCTGGATATCTGAACGGAAGAGCTATGCGCACCGGTTAGATACTGACACCTACAAAACAGAAAACAGGTTAATATGACTCACGCATGCAATGTCTATCCGTACTAGGAATATTCTGTCCTTTGATTCTGGCTTCATCGAGACGGATAATATTTCATCAATAACATTCTGACATCAGGATGTCTCTCGACCAGAATCTCAATCAAAAACAGACCTTGAGTACGGATAGACATGGGTTAAATGCAGATGGATGCGAAATGGGAATGATGCAAATGCATGCAGGCAGGTCACTGTGCCATCTCCAAGTCATCTGAAGATTAACTGCACTAGACTCTGTCTCTGGACTGATCACAATCATCTAAGGGCCCGAGTAACCATAAATCCAACTTGGGAAGTTCCGAAATAAACGGAACCGAGGGATATATCACTATCATCACAGGAAATCCACTGAATGGATGACAACAAGGTCCTCTGAACAGGTAGCCTTGGATTCGACCCGGGGATCCGAAATAAACGGAACCCGCTGATAAGTGTCGCGGACAGAATTCCGGCGTCTTAGAGATAAATATCCACAAATCCATCTGAACCATAGTCACCATCAGTACCTGCAAATGATCCATTCCCACCCCACTCACGGGTATCATCTAGGCCAGGGTAAGGTCAAGAGAAACGCAGGATAAACAACCCTTTCAAGAATATCATCATATACACACCAGGTGTGTGCAACGATAATACCCCATTAGAATCTGAACTGCTCGTGATATCATGTTCCGCTAAGTGGCGCCTGTCATACGGTGAACTGACTTTGTGTGTTTTTGATTTTGAAAGCAAATGTCGCGGATAGCAAGAGTCGCCACCGACTTTTCTTTTATCCAATAAGGAAAGGCGGAAAAGAACAGGAAAGACCTTGATTAGATTTTGGGTTCGGGAGGTACATTATACAAAGGGAAGGTGTTAGCACCCTTTGTATCCATGGTTATCCATGGGCTCTTAATTGCTTGATCACTTATGTTTTTCTTGTCTGAAAAAGTGTGTGAGAGTTGTTTAGAAAATGTTTTGAAAAGAGAGTTTAACTTTGTAATGATTCTTGTACGAATGTATGCAAAGTATTTATCTAGTTGAAAGTTGTTTAGAAAAATATAACTTGGCAATGATTCTAGTACGAATGTATGCCAAGTGGTGATTTTCTAATAGAGGTTTTGAAAACTGTGAGGTGTGAAAAGTAGTTTAAGCTGTGAGCAAGCATTTAGGAGTTATACCTACCCAAGGTCTTTATGGGCATTTCCTATCCTTATGAGGGTAAACCTGTCCTTACTACTGAGAAGTAAGTAGTTATATCCTTTGGATGTAAAGGGTCATCGTAGGGTCATCGATTGGTCATTGAAGGCAACATTTGTAAGGATACCTTAGCATTCAAAGGGACAATCATCATTTAACCGTAGGCTACAACGACGGGTCACCGAGGGACAAAATCATATATTCGCAGGCAACATTCGAGGGACTATGATTTATCTTATAGGGACATGATGATTTAACCGAAGGGTCTTTGCTAAGTGTATCCCCACATTCGCGGGACATGACCGTAATACCGTAATACCGTAAGGCAACAAAGAGAGGTCCAAGATCACATATTCAAAGGCAATATTTTATAATCAATTAGGTAATTAGGATGAATCTCCCCATTATAATTAATTAGATAATTAGGATGAATCTCCACATTAAAATCAATTAAGTAATTAGGATGAATCTCCACAAGGGTATCCCACAAATAAAGTGGAATACCTAGTCAACTACTTTTTCCGGGAGTATGTGAACCCTTACAAAATTCAGCAAACAGGTCAGAATACCAAATCAGGGTGCAATCGAGAATCGCACCAAACAAAAGGAATCACAACAGTAATAATGTCAGGTAAACAATGCATGGTGATATAAAACATGTCAGATGAGCAAAGATCGGAACAGAAAAATCAGCGACTGTAATGTTCGCTGCTGCCTCGCCTAGCGAAGGCCTAGCGAACGCTCGCTACATGTTCGCTTAGCGATGTGCTAGCGAACGACTGCGGGTTTTGAATTTTAGAACAGTACGATTTCGGCAAGCTCCAAACCATATGCCATCCGTTACAGAAATTACATGGTTAAACGTTCAAGATATCCATCCATACTTAAATCCACATGCAAAACTTAAGATGTTTTTATAAGTTCAATCATAATGCCACATGTAAATTAAGAACATAAAGCGGGAATAGTAATGTAAACCTGTTTGCAATTGAATTGCAACCTTGAATTGGCAAGTCACCCTTAGGGTTGGCGCCGGATTGAGTTGGGCGGAGGTAACCTTTGTGCAGATGCGGCTCCTTCAGGGTTTCCTTTAAGGTTGCTCCGAATTCTCTGGGTTAGCCTCCAGGGTTTTCTATTCCTTCCCTCTGTCTCCGTTTCCCCCCCCCCCCCCCCCCTTCTGACTGAAGTTCTGGTATTTATAATGCTTTTTGTGTAACCTAATGGGCTCAGAATGAAGCCCAAAATTTCTGGTATTCGCAAGCTTCGCTAGGCGAGTGGTGTAGCGAAGGGTTCGCTAGGCGAAGGATTTTGTTCGCCTAGCGAGCAAGCCATTTTAACCCATTTTCTGGATTTGGGCCACCTGTGTGCTGGGTCTTTGTTCCTATAAGACCAGTGTCTTGAAAAATGAGTTGGAGTGCCTTGAAAAATGTCTTGCAAGATTAACGGGCAAATTTTGGGGTATGACAGCTGCCCCTGTTCAATATTCTTGAACCGAGAGAGTTAGAATGGTATGTACGCCATTCGTGGTCTGGAGGTGGAAGATTATTGAACACTTAGAATGCCCCAAAAATTTGCACTTGTTAATTAGTCTTGACGGAGATGGGCTTAAAGATGCCATCCAGGAAGTTTGATGATGAGAGCTTCAGAGTGCGTCGGACCAATTTGAAGACACGGGTGCCACACCGGGTCATACGCTAGACCGTATAGCGAGTCATCCCTTAGGCTGTCGACTTCGCTGGGGAGTCAGAATGTGTCATACGCTGTTGGGGATAATGGATCAAAATGGACCATACGCTAGATCGTATCTGAGTTGCAGAATGAGCCGTCTGTTAGGCTGTATCTTCACTAGGGATGAAGGATCAGAATGGATCATAGGCTAGATCGTATCTGAGTTGCAGAATGAGCCGTACGTTAGGCTGTATCTGAGGAAGAATCAGAATGGATCGTACGCTAGATCGTATCTGAGTTGCAGAATGAGCCGTACGTTAGGCTGTATCTGACAAAAAGTAGTCGTGCGCTAGACTACACCTCGGAATGTACCGTACGCTAGGTAGTATCTGAGGAAAGAAGATCAGAATGGATCGTACGTTAGATCGTATCTGAGCTGCAGAATGAGTCGTACGTTAGGCTGTATTTGACAAAAAGTAGTCGTGCGCTAGACTACACCTCGGAATGTATCGTACGCTAGGTAGTATCTGAGGAAAGAAGATCAGAATGGATCGTACGTTAGATCGTATCTGAGCTACAGAATGAGCCGTACGTTAGGCTGTATCTGACGAAAAGTAGTCGTACGCTAGACTACACCTTGGAATGTACCGTACGCTAGGTAGTATCTGAGGAAAGAAGATCCAAATGGGTCGTACGCTAGACCGTATTGGACTTGTTGAAGGAGTCATATGTTGTGCTGAATCAGAATGAACCGTACGTTAGGCTATATCTGATAACATTTGTATATGTTGTATTTGCAATAAATGTCTGGGATGGGCTTAAAGATGTCATCATTAGGAGGATATCAGAGTGCTTGTCGGAATGGATGTTCATGTGGATTATATCTGAAAGATGTAAATGTAATTGATAAAGATGTCCGTCTGAATGGATCTTTATTTTGACCGTATGCGGAGGATAATTAACCTGAAAAATAAAGTTAGCTTCATGCCATGTCAGGATGCATGAGATGTTTTATGCTTTCGAAAATAACTGCGAACATTGTATGCATGCGTATGATGTGAAATGATGTAATGAATGAATTATGCGTCTGAAAATTTTGCCAGGGGAAAATAAATCCCAATATTCTGGTTGGAGATATTTGTATTAATGGCCCTTTCTTAGCTGGGGGTATTAGATTTCTTGTCTGATGGTAGAAATATTCACCAGGACTTGGCTGGGGGATAAAAGAGATGACCATTCTGTCTAGTAATGCCAATTTCTTCTGGGAAATAACTGGTTTTGCTGGGGACTAGGATTAGCAACTGGACTCATCGGAAAGCATGGTTAGACTCTATCCTCGACCCTAAAGTCTTTTAGTAATTGCTATTCCTATTTTATGCATGTATTTTCGGTAAACATCAATCATGTTCAAACGCATATATTAATTCGAATTAAATCAATGGACGTTTATGCAAACAAAACAGAGAAAGTAGAACAAAAGCGTCTTTTTGGAAATAAAATTGTATCGATTTTGAAAGAGGGCCTATAAACAGACAATTTGAGTACAAGGAGACAGAGATCCTAGTAAGAGGAAATTGTCAAGAAAATAAAGAAAAAGCTATGAAGAAAAAGTCCTATTGATTTTAATTTCACTACTGTCATTATGTCTTCAAGCCTCTCATCTCCTGCTGTCGGATAGAAGTGATTGGCTTGTTCAGTCCTTTGAACTTGGGTGAAGCTGACTGAGAACGGGACATAGTCATACGCTTTAATCCTTAATTTTTGCCTGGACCGCCTTTTCAGGTTTTCAGTCCACCAGGATACCCTTTTTTTCCCAAGCCGCCTTTTCAGGTTTTCGACTTGCCGGGTGTACATTTTTATATGCTTATCCCTAATTTTTGCCCGAACCCTTTTGGTTCGCCGGGATGCCCTTACTTTTGCCTAGATACGTCGACCTAGCGGGTCTCTTTTATGCGTAGTATTTTTTAACTATGTTCGCGTTCACATGATGCGGGAAATCTTCGCCATCCATTGTAGCAAGCATCATGGCTCCACCAGAGAATACCTTCTTAACTACAAATGGCCCTTCGTACGTGGGAGTCCATTTGCCTCTGGGATCACCTTGTGGTAGAATGATACGCTTGATCACCAAGTCGCCAATTTGATACACCTGTCTCTTGACCTTTTTGTTGAATGCCTGGGTCATGCGCTTCTGATATATCTGCCCATGACAAACAGCCGCAAGCCTCTTTTCATCAATCAAATTTATCTGATCGAGTCGAGTCTGAACCCATTCATCCTCGTCTAAACCTGCCTCTTTCATGATTCTTAGAGAGGGAATCTGAACTTCTACTGGTAGGACGGCTTACATTCCGTAGACTAAAGAGAAAGGAGTTGCCCCTGTCGAAGTTCGTACTGAAGTGCGATAACCATGAAGAGCAAAGGGTAACATCTCATGCCAGTCTTTGTATGTTACTGTCATCTTTTGTATGATCTTCTTGATATTCTTATTAGCAGCCTCCACGGCGCCGTTCATCTTTGGCCGGTACGGAGAAGAGTTGTGGTGTTTTATTTTGAACTGCGTGCAGAGTTCAGTAATCATCTTGTTGTTCAAATTGGTGCCATTATCAGTGATAACTCTTTCGGGGATGCCATATCGACAAATAAGACTATTCTTGATGAACCGTGCCACCACATTCTTGGTGACAGAAGCAAATGAGGCCGCCTCTACCCACTTTGTAAAGTAATCAATAGCAACAAGAATGAAACGATGTCCATTAGAAGCATTAGGTTTAATCTCTCCAATCATATCAATGCCCCACATTGCAAAGGGCCAAGGGGCTGTCAACACGTTTAATGGAGCAGGAGGCACATGTACTTTATCCGCATAGATCTGGCACTTGTGACAGGTTCTGGAGTGATGGTGGCAATCAGCTTCCATGGTAGACCAATAATACCCTGATCTCAGAATCTTCTTGGCCATTGTATGTCCACTAGAATGAGTCCCAAAAATACCGTCATGCATGTCTTCCATAATCTTTTCTGCTTCCTTTTTATCCACACAGCGAAGCAAAGTCGAATCATGATTACGTTTGTATAATACCCCATTACTCAAAAAGAATTTAGCGGAGAACTTCCTCAGGAATTTTCTGTCATTGATGGATGCCCCATCAGGGTATTCCTGAGTTTCTAAATATCTTTTCACTTCGTGGAACCAAGGTTTCTCCTCTACTCCCTCAGTATTAAGTTCATAATAATATGTTGGTTCATCTAATCGTCCAATGGTGATCCTGGGAGCTTCACTGTCCCATCTGACTCTGAACATAGATGACATGGTAGCTAATGCGTCTGCTAACTGATTCTCCTCTCGTGGGATATGTTCGAATGTAATCTCTTCAAAGTATGGGATTAATGTCAACACCCGCTCTCGATAAGGGATGAGATTCGGATGTTTAGTGTCCCATTCTCCTTTGATTTGACTGATTACTAATGCTGAGTCTCCGTACACACTCAAAAACTTGATTCTTAGGTCTATAGCAGCTCTGAGTCCCAAAATACATGCTTCATACTCAGCCATATTATTGGTACAATCAAAACATAGTCTAGCAGTGAAAGGCGTATGGCAACCCTTGGGGGAAATGATTACAACACCAACACCATTGCCCAATGCATTAGAAGATCCATCAAAAACCATAGTCCATCGGGATCCTAGTTCGGGTCCTTCATCCGGTCCAGGTTCTTCATAATCAGTAACAAGCATGACATCCTCATCTGGGAACTCAAAATTCATAGATTGGTAGTCATCCACTGCTTGATGAGCCAAATGATCAGCTAGCACGCTTCCTTTGATTGCTTTCTGGGTAGTATACTGGATATCATACTCTGTTAAAATCATCTGCCATCTCGCTATTCTTCCAGAGAGGGCAGGTTTCTCAAATATATATTTGATAGGATCCATCTTAGAAATCAATAAAGTGGTGTGATTCAACATATACTGTCTTAGTCGGCGAGCAGCCCAGGCCAAAGCACAGCAAGTTTTCTCAAGCAGTGAGTATCTTGTTTCACAGTCGGTAAACTTTTTGCTAAGGTAGTATATGGCGTGCTCTTTTCGACCAGACTCGTCATGTTGCCCCAACACGCACCCCATTGAATTTTCTAACACAGTCAAATACATGATTAGAGGTCTTCCTTCAACTGGTGGCATCAGAATTGGAGGTTCTTGGAGGTACTTCTTGATTTTGTCAAAAGCTTCTTGATATTCATCATTCCATATCATCTCCTGATTCTTTCTCAGTAATTTGAAGATGGGTTTGCAGGTAGCAGTCAAATGGGAGATAAATCGGGCAATGTAATTTAAACGTCCCAAGAAACCTCTGACTTCTTTATCTGTACGAGGAACTGGCATTTCTTGAATAGCTCTCACCTTAGCCGGGTCAACCTCAATTCCTTTACTACTGACAACAAAGCCCAAGAGTTTACCGGATCTTACTCCAAAGGTGCATTTGTTCGGGTTCAATCTCAACTTGTATTTCTTCAATCTCTCAAATAGTTTGTATAAATGATCGAGATGTTCTTCTTCAGTATGAGATCTGGCTATCATGTCATCCACATATACCTCTATTTCATGATGGATCATATCATGGAACAAAACCACCATAGCGCGCTGGTACGTTGCCCCTGCATTCTTTAAACCGAATGGCATTACTTTATAACAGAAAGTGCCCCATTGCGTCACAAACGTAGTTTTCTCCATGTCCTCAGGTGCCATCTTAATCTGGTTATAACCCGAGAATCCATCCATGAATGAGAATACCTTGTGTTGAACGGTGTTATCTACCAGAACGTCAATGTGCGGCAGTGGAAAGTCATCTTTGGGACTCGCTTTATTCAAATCTCTGTAATCTATACACATTCGCACCTTACCATCCTTCTTTGGCACTGGTACCACATTAGCAACCCATTGAGGATAAGAAGTAACGGCCAGAAAACCTGCATCAAATTGTTTCATAACCTCGGCTTTGATTTTCTCAGACATTTCAGGACGCATGCGCCGAACCTTTTGCTTGACAGGACGACAATCTTCCTTCGTTGGCAAACGATGCACTACTATATCAGTATCCAGTCCTGGCATGTCTTCGTAAGACCAAGCAAAAATCTCTATATAGTCATGTAACATCTGAATCAATCTTTCTTTGACACTGTTTCCCAAGCCTGCTCCTATTTTGACTTCTTTCTTGTCTACTTCGGTACCCAGATTTACAGTCTCGATTGATTCCTCATGCGGCTGTATAGTCTTTTCTTCTCGCAGCAACAGTCTGGCAAGTTCTTCAGGTACTTCACAATCTTCCTCACTTCCATCCTCGGCTTGGTAGATTGGATTTTCAAAGTCATAATGAACAGTAGTAGAACTATTATCAACAGGATCCAGAGTGGGTATGGATCTGCAATTTGTTACGTGAGTGTGTGTAAGAAAACATAGCTTGTTTGGAAGATGACAGGAAAGATAAAGAGCGCAATATTTGAATGCAAAAAGTCCATTGATTTATTGAATGTGAATATGCTTATGAAAATGACAAAACCCTTAACAAATTAGTTGTTGTGCCCCGGGCATAGACCCAATGCTTTAAGAAGTTCAATTGTAAAAATTAAAAATTTGCAACACTAAAATAGACAAAAACAATTACTCCTGACTAAAGGAAATCGGGATAGTGTCTTCAGCCTTCCAATTATTGAGTCCGTCACCAATCGTTGGGAAAATCCAGTTATCCAGGTCGCAATCGCTGTCAGCCTCTTCTACAGCATTAATCTGATCCTTGACTACCTTCTCAGAGCTAAATCCCAGGCCGAATCTATCAGACTTGTACGGTACATTGATCAGTTGACCCCAACCAGTACGACTACCATCTTCAACCACGGCTTGAGCATCTTTCAGAGAAATCATAGCAGGAGGAGCACGAATAACCTTAGGCACACGGGAGGTTGGCTTAAGGACAGGACTAGTCGGAGGAACTACTTCAAATGACTGAGAAGGAGTCTCAACGAATTCACCATCCATCTCGACGTATCTGAAGGTATGCACACTACTGACAATATACTCTTCTTCTCCACACACATTGACAATCTTACCCTCTATTGGATACCTTAGCTTTTGATGGAGAGACGAGGCTACAGCACTTGCCTCATGAATCCAAGGGCGTCCCAGCAAGCAGGAATAGGCAGGACGAATGTTCATTACGTGAAAGGTAGTGTTGAAGACTTGAGGTCCTATCTTGATAGGGAGAACCAATTCACCCTGGACAACACTCTTCGCACCATCGTAAGCACGCACCACAACGTCACTAGGTTTCAGTTCAATGCTTTTACAGTCAAGTTTATCGAGCACAGCTTTCGGTAGCACGTTCAAAGAAGAGCCATTATCGATCAACACATGAGACAAAGTGATTCCCTTACACTCAATGGAGATATGTAGAGCTTTATTGTGATTCTTCCCTGCTGGTGTCAGGTCAGCATCGGAAAAGCCTAGGCCATTGTCAACAGTCAGGTTAGCAACATAGTTTTCGAACTGATCGACAGATGTCTCCTGAGGTACATGAGCGGTCTTCAAGAACTTTATCAATGCATCGGCATGAGTTTCAGAGGATAACAACAAGGATAACATCGAGATCTTAGACGGAGTATGCCCCAACTGTTCTACCACATCAAAATCACTCTTGCGGATGATTTTCAGCATTTCTTCCATTTCCTGTTTGGCAACATCTTCGATAGTAACTTCGACCGGTATCTCTGACTGAGAAGGGTTGACTGGTTCCTTTCCTCGAGTTTCAGGGGCGGGAGGTGAGATTTCTGGAGAGAAGATCCTTCCACTTCGAGTAATTTTACTAGTCCCAACAATGCCATTAGGATTAGCAGAATTATCAACTTGCTTTACGCCATGGATGTAAACATCACCTCCATAATTCCACGGAATGGCCTTGCTTGAGGAATATGGTACTGGGCCAGGTGCAGTAATAATTAGGGGAGCTACCTTGGGCTCAGCAGTAATCTTCACAGGCACTCTAGTAGCGGTAATCTTCGCTGGAACTTTGGATCTGGCAATCACAGATATTTCTTCGATAGGGTTTTCCACCTTAGGAATCTTTTCGAAGAGAATTGTACGATCATCCATCAGCTGTTGAATACCATTTCTCAACTTCAAGCAATCATTGGGTCGGAGTATACAGAGATCGCAATTTTTAGCACAACCTGGAAATAAACCAGCTTGCAATAAATTCTTCTTGATGGTCAGGAGAGGAGATGCTAAGTCAGCTACATTAGAAATGTGAGAATTATCATCCACACCATTAACAGCCTTGTCATGGTTAGGCATAGGTGCAGTGATGACATTAGGAGTCTCTGGAGGATCAAATTCAATTTCTCCAGCGTCGATCATATCCTGAATCTTATTCTTTAACAACCATCAATCGTTTGTATCATGCCCGGGGCTATCGGAGTGATATGCACACCTGGCATTGGGATTATAACGAGGAGAAGTAGTGTTGACATTTGCAGGAGGGCCCCTGAGGGTAATTAGATTTGCCTTTAGCATACCCTGCAGTGCTTGTGCTAAAGTCATATTGATCTTGGTAAACTGCCTTCTTGGCCGGTCTTGTCTGTGCTGGAAGTTTTGAGATGGCGGTGCTGCAATCGTCACTGCTCCAACAGCATGGTCACGATTTTTCTTGTTATGACCCCTTTGACCATACACAGCATTTGATTCGTTCTTCCCCTGATAGGACTTTTTGGTGCTTGCAGAGGTAGCCGCCTGTATCTTTCCACTTCGAATGCCGCTTTCAACACGTTCACCTGTCAATATCAAATCAGTGAAACCCGATGAAGAACTTCCCAGTAGATGGTTGTAGAACGGACCAGTCAGTGTAACCATGAACATGTCCACTAATTCTCGATCAGTCATAGGGGGTTTGACTCGGCCAGCCAAATCTCTCCATTTTTGAGCATATTCTTTGAAGCTTTCTTTAGATCCCATAGTCATATTCTGCAACTGTAGCCGAGTAGGTGCCAATTCAGAATTATACTGGTAGTGCTTGTAGAAAGCTGTCGCTAAATCAGTCCAGGTGCGGATGTTAGAGCTCTCGAGCTGATAGTACCATTCCAACTGTGTGCCAGACAGACTCTCTTGGAAGAAATGGATCCATAGCTTCCTATCAGTGGTATACGGCTGAATCTTTCTCACATAAGCTCTCAGATGCATCTGAGGACAAGACGCACCATCATATTTAGTGAAAGTGGGGACCTTGAATTTGCGGGGAATGACCACATCAGAGACCAGTCCTAAGCCTTCGAAATCCAGACCGGGCACCTTCTGACCCTCCATAGCTAGCATGCGTTCTTCCAGCAACTTATACTTATCATCTTTTGGAGAGTATTGTTCATTTTCATAATCTTCATCGTCGTCCTCCTGGCTGAAAGGATCAGCATTCTCATCTTCTGAATCTGTCCCCTCTTCTTGATCCTTCGGAATTCTAATCTTGACTCCTGCAGCCTGTCCTTTAAGCCTCCTTCCCGGGTTAATGTAACTCACAGGTTTCTTGTCTTTCTTCTGCTCGAGCAAGAGAGCCTTCAGTTCCTCCTGCCCCTTGGATAAGTTCAGGATCATCCCCTGGAATTGAGCATTTTGAGCCTGGAGATCTTTGACAGTTTGTTCGAGAGCCATTTTTCTGTTTAGAAGGAAGACCGTAAGAATATTGACCTTTTAGAATACCTGTTATGCAATGTTATGTTATGTTATGCAATGTATGAAATGTTTTCAAGGACTTTTGGAATTTAACTTTGCGTAAACTACCAAAAAGAGGGAAACTTTTATTACTAATTTCTTTAATCACTGTTCATTACAAAAATGAAATAATAAAAATACAATGAAAGCTCAAGTCTCCCAGGGACGACTTCTTTTTGGGCGAAGATATGCATTGAGTCTTCGTTCCTCATTAAGCTGGCTGGTGAGCTCTAATACTTTCTTCCTTTCTGCACCGAATTGAGTTTCAAAAGTATCCCTTTCCTCTCTCAACTGGATCCAGGATTTCTTCAATTCTTCAACATTGGTAGGCATATCTGGATAAGGAATGATCTGAGGAGTACCTCCTTCAACTTTTGGTTCGACAATCAGAGGTCCGATTGCAAGATATGGCATGGTAAGCTCATGAGCTCTGGCGCGTACCCATCTGAGATAAGGCTCCATAGGAGTAGAGTTTTTTTGTCCTAAAGTGCTTCTTTTCACCATGCCCCAAGCTCGTACAAACCTTTGACGGAGACCTTGAGAATCGTTGTCATAGTCAAACACAGTGCCTTGAATAATTATTTCATGTGGACCATCTCTTCGAGCATAACCAAACTGACGTAGGGCTAAAGCTGGGTTATAAGTAATACCTCCTCTTATCCCCAGGAGTGGTACGTTAGAGAATTCTCCGCAGCGGTCAATGATGATAACATTTTCTTTGGGTTGAGGACACCAATGGATGTCTGAATGGGAGAGCGACATTATCCTTTGAGACCATTTCAGGTTTCGCTCATTCTTCAAGACTGATTGAGGAAGGTGCGAAATAAACCACCTAGATAATAAAGGTATGCAGCACATGAGAGTCCCTTGCCTTTTCATAGTACGAGTGTGAAGGGAATGCAAAATGTCTCCCAGCACGGTAGGCACAGGGTTATGAGTGAGAAATATCTTAATAGCATTCATGTCTAGGAATTGGTCTGGATTAGGGAATAACACCAAACCATAGATTAGTAATGCTAGGACATCTTTGAAGGCATGGACATCCATAACTTTGAGGAATTCTCGGACCTTATTTATCAGAAATTTGGCAAGTAAACCCTTAATTCCACTTCTTGTTACCCAATTAGCTTCAATGTCGGACTTTGCCATGTGTAAAGCCGCGGCAACTTCTTCAGACTTCGGAATCTTTTCTAAACCACTGAAAGGTGTTTGATCAAGGATAGGTATCCCAAGCAGCCTGGAGAATTCTTCTTACGTGGGCACCAACTGATAATCTGGGAAAGTGAAGCAATGATGTTTAGGATCGAAGAACTGGAATAGAACTCTCATCATATCTTCCTTGAAACCGGTGGTAACTAAATTGAGGAGATAACCATGTTTCTTGATGAACTGAGCCTGATCAGGAAGTTCTGACACTAAATTCTTTAGTTGAGGAGAGGCCGCTACGAAATTGATCCGGATAGTCTTCCTGGAAGCCATAGTCCTGTTACAGAGCAAAGTTAAATCCCTAAGTCCTTGAAATGGTTAGTACAATGCCAGGATGTTATGATGTTATGATGTTATGATGTTATGATGTTACAAACACAAGCAAGTCACACAACAATCATTCCTAGGTTTTAAGGCTTGCATGAGTTCCATAGGTAAGTACCCTCCCCACTGAAGTTTGGTTGGTTCTACCTGTCCTAGAATAGTAACCGGGTTCTAAAAGGATCTCCAATCATTGACCTTCCTTTAAGTCCACTTCAGTGCAACACCAAGTGGTTGACCAAAGCTTCCCTAAAGTCCAATCTCGAGGAGTGTAGTATCAAGTCTCAACCAACCCCAGTCGGAACCGAAGTCAGTTATCTCACTACTTTCTAATGGCCAAGATGAGTCAATTAGGGTTCTAAAGGTCTGGTTAATGCTTTGATGACACCACGCAGACGCCAAATTTCTCCTCAAGTAAACATGAGGAACATCAGGACATCCAAAGTGTCCCATTAACCGTAGCCATCATTTTAACCATTCCAGTATACGCCGGATAGTCGCGATGATCTATTGCTACTTACCTAAGGTACACTAGATCCGGGTGTAGGATCTTTCACTCAAGCACAACTTACCCAAGCAATCCCTTAAAAGACAATTCAAATAAGTGATCTTGTTTTTTTTTCTTAAGGTAACCTCTCTTTGTTACTCCCCAGCAGAGTCGCCAGTTCTGTCATACGGTGAACTGACTTTGTGTGTTTTTGCTTTGGAAAGCAAATGTCGCGGATAGCAAGAGTCGCCACCGACTTTTCTTTTATCCAATAAGGAAAGGCGGAAAAGAACAGGAAAGACCTTGATTAGATTTTGGGTTCGGGAGGTACATTATACAAAGGGAAGGTGTTAGCACCCTTTGTATCCATGGTTATCCATGGGCTCTTAATTGCTTGATCACTTATGTTTTTCTTGTCTGAAAAAGTGTGTGAGAGCTGTTTAGAAAATGTTTTGAAAAGAGAGTTTAACTTTGTAATGATTCTTGTACGAATGTATGCAAAGTATTTATCTCGTTGAAAGTTGTTTAGAAAAATATAACTTGGCAATGATTCTAGTACGAATGTATGCCAAGTGGTGATTTTCTAATAGAGGTTTTGAAAAGTGTGAGGTGTGAAAAGTAGTTTAAGCTGTGAGCAAGCATTTAGGAGTTATACCTACCCAAGGTCTTTATGGGCATTTCCTATCCTTATGAGGGTAAAACTGTCCTTACTACTGAGAAGTAAGTAGTTCTATCCTTTGGATGTAAAGGGTCATCGTAGGGTCATCGATTGGTCATTGAAGGCAACATTTGTAAGGATACCTTAGCATTCGAAGGGACAATCATCATTTAACCGTAGGCTACAACGACGGGTCACCGAGGGACAAAATCATATATTCGCAGGCAACATCCGAGGGACTATGATTTATCTTATAGGGACATGATGATTTAACCGAAGGGTCTTTGCTAAGTGTATCCCCACATTCGCGGGACATGACCGTAATACCGTAATACCGTAAGGCAACAAAGAGAGGTCCAAGATCACATATTCAAAGGCAATATTTTATAATCAATTAGGTAATTAGGATGAATCTCCCCATTATAATCAATTAGATAATTAGGATGAATCTCCACATTAAAATCAATTAAGTAATTAGGATGAATCTCCACAAGGGTATCCCACAAATAAAGTGGAATACCTAGCAAACTACTTTTTCTGGGAGTATGTGAACCCTTACAAAATTCAGCAAACAGGTCAGAATACCAAATCAGGGTGCAATCGAGAATCGCACCAAACAAAAGGAATCACAACAGTAATAATGTCAGGTAAATAATGCATGGCGATATAAAACATGTCAGATGAGCAAAGATTGGAACAGAAAAATCAGCGACTGTCATGTTCGTTGCTGCCTCGCCTAGCGAAGGCCTAGCGAACGCTCGCTACATGTTCGCTTAGCGATGTGCTAGCGAACGGCTGCGGGTTTTGAATTTTAGAATAGTACAATTTCGGCAAGCTCCAAACCCTATGGCATCTGTTACAGAAATTACATGGTTAAACGTTCAAGATATCCATCCATACTTAAATCCACATGCAAAACTTAAGATGTTTTTATAAGTTCAATCATAATGCCACATGTAAATTAAGAACATAAAGCGGGAATAGTAATGTAAACCTGTTTGCAATTGAATTGCAACCTTGAATTGGCAAGTCACCCTTAGGGTTGGCGCCGGATTGAGTTGGGCGGAGGTAACCTTTGTGCAGATGCGGCTCCTTCAGGGTTTCCTTTAGGGTTGCTCCGAATTCTCTGGGTTAGCCTCCAGGGTTTTCTATTCCTTCCCTCTGTCTCCGTTTCCCCCCCCCCCCCCCCCCCCCCCCTTCTGACTGAAGTTCTGGTATTTATAATGCTTTTTGTGTGACCTAATGGGCTCAGAATGAAGCCCAAAATTTCTGGTATTCGCAAGCTTCGCTAGGCGAGTGGTGCAGCGAAGGGTTCGCTAGGCGAAGGATTTTGCTCGCCTAGCGAGCAAGCCATTTTAAGCCATTTTCTGGATTTGGGCCACCTGTGTGCTGGGTCTTTGTTCCTGTAAGACCAGTGTCTTGAAAAATGAGTTGGAGTGCCTTGAAAAATGTCTTGCAAGATTAACGGGCAAATTTTGGGGTATGACAGCGCCATACCACCCGCTTCCCATGAATCACTCTATTCCTAGGTGTCCTAAAGTTCACTCATAGCCTGGGTATTGGGCCTTTTACCTCTGGTAACTCCCACCCAACAGAGAAACAGATACACAGCCAGCACAATGACAATATGCATGCAAACATATATGCAAATATATACAATCACAACATGATAATCATAAATGCAATAAGTAAAGTAGTAAAAGCAACCAACACTATCCTAGAGAGCGCTAGGATTGACTCTCTTAGGGAAGATGGACCAGCAAGAGGTCAACTTCTTGTTTCATCCCCAGCAGAGTCGCCAGCTGTCGCATTACGCGAAAAACCGGCGGGAAAAAGAAACAGAGCCGCCACCGTGCGTTATTTATCCCAAAGGAGGGAAAGGAAACGCTCGAAGTAAACCTGGAAAGGAATGGTCTCGCGACCAGAGATGGATGGGTACGGGAGTCGGTTATGTGAGGGAAGGTATTAGCACCCCTACGCATCCGTCGTACTCGACAGGATCCACGCTCAGAAAGAATAGAAGAAAGGTTGCTAAAGAAACTGCTCAAAATTGCACAAAACACTGGAAGGAAACACAGAAAGGACGGAAGAAACGGACTCGGCAGGATATCGCATCCTGGGCCTACGTAGTTTGTCAGACACAAACTTCAGAGTCGACGTAGTTCGGGGATAGGGGAAACATGCTCGCTAGGATGTCGCATCCTATGCATACGTATCTTCTCTAACCAGAGTAAGAATCAGAGCACTCGTAGCTCGGCTAACGCACGCCAAACAAAACACACAACTGGAAACGGAATGCCAATCGCTGGTCTTACATCCAACTCCAGGCACACAGGCAAACATGGAAACCGAATGCCAATCGCTGGACTTATGTCAGACTCCGAACCAACAAACACACACAGGAAACCGACTGCCAATCGCTGGACTTATGTCAGACTCCACACAAACAAACAAGACACAGGAAACCAACTGCCAATCGCTGGACTTATGTCAGACTCCGCACAAACAACCACACACAGGAAACCGACTGCCAATCGCTAGACTTATGTCAGACTCCACACAAACAAACAAGACACAGGAAACCAACTGCCAATCGTTGGACTTATGTCAGACTCCGCACAAACAACCACACACAGGAAACCGACTGCCAATCGCTAGACTTACGTCAGACTCCAACAAACAAACCCACACAGGAAACCGACTGCCAATCGCTGGACTTACGTCAGACTCCGAACACACGCAAGGGGTTGAAAAAGAAAAAGGGCGCCCAGAGAGATCAGCTCATCTCCTGCCTACGTACCTCATCTGGTATGAGGATCAGGGCGACGTAGTTCCCCTTAACAGGGAAAGAACTTCTAACCTAACTAGAGACAAGGGAGATAACAAGCTACTAGAGAGACTACGACTCGAGCCTAGAAGTTGTCATGCATACGATCCCTATGTTGAGGTCTCTATCCTAACTTGCACAGGAAGCAAGCTATCCTAAACACAGCACAACAAGCAAAACACAAGCATAAGTATCACACACTATATGCAATCAATTGGCTCACACAAGGCTGGGCTGTAGAAACAAGCCAACTGGAATGGGGTGTTTTTAGCTCTTAACCCTAACATTGAGAATTAGGGTGATGCAGATGAAATGGAGATGAGGGTTATGCCTCATAGCTCTTATCCCTGGCCTGGGAGAGCTTGAATCAAATAGAAAGTGTGGGAGTTCAGAATGAAGGAACTCTTCTCCACATGACTGACACAACAAGATCTTGGGTTCTTATTCAAATTGCATCAACACATGGTGTGAGCAAAGTGAATGACACAACTGAATAGCAGGGGATGGATTGCACATCCCTTTTATCTGCCAATTGCCTCTTAAGAGGACTTAACCTGCTTGGCACAAAATTAAACAACCACAAACATTGCCTCTTAAGGAGGGCTTCAGAGAGGTGCCTGCCAAAGTAACATGATAGGTCTTCCAGACTACATGAAGATCAAGGAATTATACCTCAGTGGTATGCCAACCACAAGCAAAGCAAAGTAAAGTTCAAATGAACTTAAAGCAACTTAGGTACCTGTGGAAACAGCTAAACCAATCAGTACAAAATCAGACAATAGTCAACAGTCAATATCAAACAGACAACCCAATATGCAACACATAAGCCATAAACACAAATGAACCATCATCCAATCCTACAAAACAAGTGAATGTTAGCCAACAATGACAAATGATCAAGGTCAAATGAAGGAGCAACATCAATCATGGAGATGCATACTTGAACCTGAAATTCACAACTCAAATGTAAGTCCAAATCACTAGGTCAAAGCCTAGGGTCAAAAGTGAAGAAAAAATCCAAAACAGAACTTGATATTCACCATGGATCATATTTAATCAATCAAGAACAAGTCCTAAAAAGGACCAAACGAAAATCATCATGCAAGTTCATGTAATAGGCAAGAGAAGTCAATGACCAATTCAAGGCACACATTTGGACCTTAAGAATGAAAATTCCAAATCCAAACAGAAATGATTCAAATAATTCTGGAAAAATTCATGAACATTCAACACATCTAACATGATCATTACACAAAAAATCAGAAGCATTAGAGGTCATTTGGCATGGAAATCAAATTGCACAAGTTGAACAACCAAAGGTGTGACACAAATTGTCACACCATGCAAACACATGCATAAAACAGAATTGGAAAACGAGAAAAATACCAAACCAAGCCTAAAACATCCACCAACATGTCTAGAATCATCATGTAAAATTTCAAGCAATTTGGATTAAAATCAAGCATTTCATGATAGAAAGAGTAAGGCAAGGTCACACAAGCACCTATGTTCAATCAACCTAGAACAAATAAAATTCCAGCCATGCACAACATTTGAAATCATCATCACAAAATAATAGACAAACAGAGGATCATTGTGCAAAAAATTGGGAATTATTTGATGCATTTTTCAATTAGTTATGATTTTTCTAAATTGATAGAAAAAAAATATAAAAAAAATGAAGCATGGCATGGCAAAGTGGAGGGAAAGGCCAAAAATATGAAGCAATTTGAAAAACTGCTCTTGCTGGGAATCGAACCAAGTGGAAATTTGAAATGAGGCGCGCCAACGCATGAAACGCACCGTTTCATTAATGTGTTGGCTGGTCAATGCTGAGGTGGACTCGGTCAGAATGAATGTGGACCTATCATTTTGCTAGCGAGGCCAGAACGTGGACCAATGGAGAAGTAGCCCTAGGCCAGCGTGGAATATCCAGAATCCGTCGCTAATCATGAAGATCCGACGCTACGCATGAAGATCTTCATCTTCTTCATGAAGATGAAGATGAAGATGATGAAGGTTCAACCACGAATTTCCAGATTTTTCCAGAAATGTCCAGAAACATGAAATGAATATACCAAACGAAACCTCATGCAATGTACACCAATAATCCATGGTCAAATCATGCTAAAACATCCTATATCGTGCAAATCGATCACCAACATTTTTGACATGAAAACTTCAATCACATATAATTCCCTCAATACTACATCATTTCAATTGATTTTTTGCTCAGAATCATCAGTGAAGAGAGATCTACAAGAATATACACATGAATTGGAGAATTGTGAAGGTCAAAAATCCTACCTCTTGAAGAACAGATTCTGGTTTTGCACGATCCAAAGCTCTAAATGATCCAAAGCTGCTCCAGAATCCTTGTTATGATGATTGATGAAGAATTGAAGGCTTAGAAACGTGTAGATCTAGCTTAATTTTAAGTTGCCATCAACACCTTCAAGCTTCAAGCATGCATGAATCTGGCATGAAATCTTCAAACTAATGATGAATTCACACTCAATTCCACTCTCTGATCACGAATCTTCAACAAAACAAGGTGTTATGTTGAAGAATTTTGAAATTTGATTGTGAGAAATTTTTGGAGGGAGAGGAGAATGTGAGATCTAGATCCAGAATTCTGTGCAAATCTGTTATGATTAGGAATATATACTCTTCACTAATCAACATTAGGCATGGCTTAGTTCAAATTAAACAAGATAAGGTGTTATGACCAAAACTTGAAAATTGCATGGTGCATGGGATAATTACACGTGAACAGTGCCATGTAGCTGATTATTTTCACTCAAAATCACTTTTCAAACACAATGGCAATGGTGGAAAGCTCTCATGATGCATCAATTTTAAATTTCCAATTTTCCCTCCAAAATTGACTTGGATATGCAAATTCTCATGTGTTAGAAATTCATGCAATGTGATGGATGTTTTGGAAACTTCATGACATGAGAAACATTTTGCAAAAAGAACCACCAAATTTGGAGTTTTGGTTCAAAAGATATGGCCATTTGAAGTTTCAAGCACACTTTGCAATGATTTGATCATAACTCCTTAACCATTCATTAGAAATTCATGATCTTGGACGTTTTGGAAATGGGAGAGAAAGATCTTCAACTTTCATGTTGGACAAAATTTCATTTGAAGCTTCTTTTATGTTGGAAAGTTGAGTTGAAGTTGGTCCAAAACTTGCCATTTTTGGATACTTTCAAATTACAGGTCACTTTCCATTTTTGGAAACTTTTGATCTGGCTTCAAAATATTCAAGGTAGATGTTTGACATGTTGAATGAACCTCTTTGGGACATGAATGAAGTGTCTCAAACCATTTCTCCATCTCCTAGCCCTCAGTTGACTTGCAGTTGACTTTTATGGGCCTCAAATGACTTGGCCATGCACTGTGGACTTTGAGCTTTCAACACTTGGCCAAATTGCATCAAAATGAACCTTGGGTCATGTAAGCTCTCTAGAGCAACCATAGGGCCTCTATCTCAATGAAATGCTTTGTTCCTTTGCACAGTTGACTTCTCCTGACCAGTTTTGACTGATGCAATGCAACATGATATGCAATGACAATGCAATGTTAATGACCTAAAAATGAAATGGATGTACAAATGGGGGGTGCAAATTTGAGGCGCTACACTAGGCTAATGACAGTTGATGTTGAACAGAAGAATGTTATGTGTAGTACAGGTGGCTGTACAGGTGATGTTAAAGGAGATGTCAGAATGTGATTCTGAATGTTACAGATGTTGAAGGAGATGTCAGAAGGATATTCTGATTGTTACAGGTGCTATTGTTGTTAAAGGAGATGTCTGTAGGTGAATAGACTTAGGGGGAGAAGAAGTACCCATGTGCATGTGTGTATTACTAGTTGCTATTATAGTTAGTAATTATGTTTGCTTCTGCTGCTGCTTAAACTGCTGTTATGTTATTTAACTGCTGATCTATTTTTTTTCTTGTGAGCAAAATGGATTGATATATGTTTTAGCCAAAATTTGACAAAGGGGGAGTTTGTTGGTTTTAGGTGTTGGCAGCAGTTTTGGTAAAACCAAGAGTGTTCGCAAGATGTTACATGTGATGTCTTAACATAAGATATCTTGTACCTGCTGGATGTTGAAAATATAATTATGCAGGATTGTTTCAGGATGACATACCCGATGTCATGACATCTGATATTATGTACCTGCTGGATATTTAAAATGGAATTATGCAGGATTGTTCCAGGATGTCAGACCCGATGTCATGACATATGTATACAAAACATTCAGTCTGAATGTTATGTATTATGTGATTGCGTTTTTAATGGCAATCTGTGTATGATTGATGAGTTAATTGAACACGCTATCAATCAGTAATTACAACGTGATTAACTTATTTTCCAAAGAGATCTAATCAACTGCCATGAGAAGATTTAAAAGGAAAATAGGTTTAGGGTTTTATGATGTCCAAGCCCAGCAAATTGCTTCTATAAAAAGGACATAGAAAACCTGATTTTATACACAAGAAATACAGAACGAAATATTGAGAGAGAATAAGGGTTTTAGTCTTGTGTGGTCGTGTGACTTGTAAGCCATTCAATTTATCCATAGATGATTGAATTGGTCTGATTTTTGAGTTGTAATTTTTCACTCAAAGCTTTTAAGCATGAGCGTGTGTCTACTTGATTGAAGCTTCTAAGTAAGATCAAGTGTGTGTCTTTGAAGAGTGTCTTCTTTTCATAGTAATTCTTGTTTAATATCACTGGTGTGATTGAGGGGGAGTGAGTGGGATCTCATATCTAAGAGTTCTTAGGTAGAAGTCACACGGGTAGAGATTAGGTGAAAAAGACTGTAACTTGTGTAGTTTACTGAGAGTCTTTGAACTTCTTCTATTTAGTGGATTTCCTTCCTAGCTTGGTAGCCCCCAAACGTAGGTGAGTTGCACCGAACTGGGTTAACAATTGCTTGTGTCTCTTGCATTCCTGTTTTTTATCTTTATCCTGTTTGTATTATTCAGATATTAGTGTCGTGACATTACCTTCGACATCTTATATCTGATACCAGAATTTCAACAACAAACTTATTCAGATAAGGATGGGAAGTTTTGTTCATATATTCCATAAATACACCAGGGGCATTATAAATTCTGGACAACATCATTGAGTATTCATAATGTCTGTACCGAGTTCTAAAAGCAGTCTTCAAGATATCTTCATCTTTCACTCAGATTTGATGATAGCCCGATCTCAAATATATCTTGTTGAAAAATACATGCTCCAACCATTTTGTCCACAAGATCATCAATTCTAGGAAGAGGATATTTATTTTTAACAGTCACTTTGTTTAGTTGGCGATAGTCGATGCACAATCTCATATTGTCGTCTTCCTTTTTCACTAACAACATTGGAGGTCCCCACAACAATACACTTTGTCTAATGAATTTATCCTCAAGCATGTCTTCTAACTAACTCTCCGGCTCATCCAAATCTGACTCGGACACCCTTCAAGGAGCCATCAACACTTGTCTAGTACTAGTTACTAAAACCATGGAGAACCCAACTTCACGTTCGAGAGGTAAGTCACGAATATCTTCAGGAAAAACATCATAAAATCCAAACACCATTGGCATATCATTTTGCCACCACATCATATTCCACTCATAAGGAAGCGAACATCACGCACACTTGATTGTTCTCCTTTGATGACATCTCGAATTGACCTACGAAATGAAACTTAAATTTGTACTCCTTTCAGGTTCAAGAAGCAATATAGCCTCAACAACACTTACTCCCTTGCAATCAGCAGCCCGTTAAACCAATCCTTCACACCAGAAAAATCTTAGAGAAGTAGAAGCTTTTCCCCACTTGTTTCAATCCTGCTTCTACTGGCAAGCGGTAAGAAAAACAAACGAGCACCAACATTATTTCCCATTCATGTCGTGTAACAAGAAACAGATAGAATCATAAAACCTGGCCGGACGGGCCGACCCTCCCTGATACTACTATGTAACACCCTAATTCCCCGACTGAACATTAAAATAAAATAGTTTGGTTAAAATTAGGTATTAGAGTGTCATCAAACCATAAACTTCAAAAACCAATTAGTCATGCAAATATGCATAAGAAATTAAACAGTTCAAAAATAAAGTCCCAACATCAACTCCAACAAAACGAAATAAAAGAATCACGTAATAGCGAATGACATC
The DNA here is from genome assembly GCF_024323335.1 of Lathyrus oleraceus. Lineage (NCBI taxonomy): Eukaryota > Viridiplantae > Streptophyta > Magnoliopsida > Fabales > Fabaceae > Lathyrus > Lathyrus oleraceus. Next base: position 448,401,289 of record NC_066585.1, on the reverse strand, counting down.
CCATCCCCAATGTTACATATCAAAGCAACTCCCCTAAGACCCAATGATAAAAGTTAAAGGGGGAATATACACCATCCCATACTCAGTAGCTACTCGTGTACCTAGTTATTTATACTTCGAGAAGCACAGCCGCCACAACAACAAACAGGGTGTGAGAATACACTTACAAGTAATAATAGTGAAATTTAGCAACAAGATGATAAACAAATACGACAATAAGTTTAATAGACAAACACATACACCGATACAAACACACACAAAATCATTCTCAATATATGTAATGCTATCGTGCACCAACTTCATCACTTATATACATGTGGTACCAATTTTATGGATATTAGAGGTATGTTACTGATTTCTTCCACGGTCTTCAGTCCCTCACCTGAAACGACGATCCCCACAAAATAGATCTGAGGCCCGCTTCCAGACTCTCAACTAGATCAACGATCCTAACAAATAAATATGAGGCCACCAAAATAGACTGAAGTCCCACCCAACTCTAATGTATTTTCATGCATGATAGTATGAACAAGCAAAACATACATTTCACCAATAAAAAAGTTTTAACATAATCCACCAAATTTTATTTATAATATTATTCACTAAAAAATAGTTTCAAACATGAACCACACATTTCCAATAAAAGTCCATCAATATAGCCCCACGAATCAATCACCACAAAATAATTATTTTTAATATTTATAATCACACAAAATTCCAACACACCTCAACAAAGTTGTTATATTATTATATAGCTCAAAACAACACTAAAACACTTAAGTAACTCTAAAAGGTTCGAAAGGATACCAAAAGGGTAACCTACACGAGGGATAACTCTACTATAACTATAGGGGTTGGTGGTTTAACTCAATACTAATAATATTGTTTTTTTTTTATCTTAATTCATCTAAATAATTATTAACTCAATATTAATAATAATCTTTAACTTGATATTAATTTTTAAAATAGTTATTTTACCTTAATAATTATTAACTCGATATTATCAAAATAATTATTAACCTCAATATTAATAATATTAATTTTTAAAATAATTTTTTTTATATATAAAAAATGATTTATAGAAAAAAGTGATTTTTACAACAAAAAAATTATTTTTCTCACGAAAATGTGATTATTTATAGAAAAATAATTCTACACGGTTAATTTGTTATATTTTTTCAAAAAGAATATTTTTCTAAGTTTAACAGAAATTACAATATCCTAAAATCCCCAATGTCATTGTACTGTAATCAAAAGGGATTTTTCCCAAATCCCATTCGGTCACCCAAGTTCAATCAATCAACTGAACTGTTTAATAAATAGTAACCAAATGAGATTTTCTCAAATCTTATTCGATTACCAAAATTTCTATCGATAAACATTATTGATTAAAAAAACAATAACCAGGTGAGATTTTTCAAACCGATTTGGTTACGGATTATAATAACAATTTGTATCCAAAAACAGACAAATCAAACATTTCACACCAATTTCACAATCATACGAATATATATATATATATATATATATATATATATATATATATATATATATTATATATATATATATATATATATATATATATATATATATATATATATATATATATATGAACTTCAATATTATAAAAATACTATTGAGATATTATCATAGGTTAAAGACAAATGGTTAAAAGGAAACTCCGTTTGACTAAATTATAAAATGTGCAGAACAAAAAAAAAGAATATAAAAATACAACAACATATTTTCGATAAAGAAAATAGGATTATTATGCCGAAAATTCATTGGAGTTGATGAGAGGGTAAGGGAACTCTCATCATCGGCCAAAAAGTCATCCTATACTAAGCAATTATCCTCTACCTTATTTAAATAAAATAATAAATTTAATGTTATTGGAAATGAATATTTTAAAACATTCTAATTAAATAAATATTTAAGTTAAATATATATATATATATATATATATATATATATATATATATATATATATATATATATATATATATATATATATATATATATATATATATATATATATATATATATATATGAACTTCAATTTTATAAAAATACTATTGACATATTATCATAGGTTAAAGGCAAATGGTTAAGGGAAACTCCATTTGACTAAAATTTATAATGTGCAGGAAAAAAAAAGAATATAAAAACACAATAACATATTGTCGATAAAGAAAATAGGATTATTATGCTGAAAATCCATTGGAGTTGATGAGAGGGTAAGGAACTCTCATGCCAAAAAGCCACCCTACACTAAGCAATTATCTCATACCTTATTTAAATAAAATAATAAATATAATGTTACCGTAAATGATTATTTTAAAACATTCTTATTAAATAAATATTTCAGTTAAATGAATATTTAAGTAAAACATTTTAATTAATTCCTAACAATCCAATTATTTATATCATAAATAAATATTTTAAAATTAACTAATTATTACTAATAATTACAATAATTCTAATTTTTAAATCCCACACTCTTAACTACACTAACTGAATAATTATTAAATTACTAAAATACACTTATAACACTCAAATCACCAAAATAATACTATTAATCAAAATGAATGATAACACATGCAACAAATAAATATCCTAATATTTAATTAAAGTATTAAATTAACTAGGGGCGTTACAACAAAGGCATGTGCTAAGAAATCTAAGGAGACCTTAAAATAAATAGTGACAATCATTATAGAAGCAAGGCCAAAATTAAAAGACTTGAAGGGTAAAATGGTCATTTCCATTAGTCCATTGAGAGATGGATTGAGAGCATACCATGTTTCTCATCTAACTAAGTTCTATTTATTTATGAATTGAAAATAAAGAGTTTTCGTTAATAAGGCATAAACCATTTATAGTTGTGTTTTATTTTGGAAAAAGAGGAGAAAATATCATTCAATGCATTGTCTCCTCCTTGAATTTGTTGTCTCCAACAAGTAACTTTCACCAATCAAATCTATAATAATCAGCCACCCTTCAATTAATGTTTCTTTTATTCCATTGTTTTCTAACCTATGTAGTGATTAAGTTTACATTGAATTCTTGTGCACTTTGCCTTTACAAGTTTCGTTTTATTTCTTGTACTTGCTGACTTTCCACATGTAAAGCAAGACAAGAATTTTATGTACAAGTTCATATATATGACAGAAATTCAGAAAATAAAGTAAGTTGACTTTTAATAAAATATTTCTCTTTGAGAAACAAGATTGATCTTATCAAGAATTCATAATTCTTGTGGTGATCATCCTTCTATAAGGCTTATCTTCTTCTAGAATTAGAGGAGTGATGCCTCTCTGGTCTAAAACTTTCATCCATTTCCTCTTTTCATTACCTTGATACAAAATTCACCAATACATCCATTCACCATTAAAAATTGAAAATCATTAATTATTCATTCTAAAATATAAGTATCTCTAACAGGATCACAAGAACTCATAGTAAAACAAAACTTAAAGTTGACCTTAATTAAAATGGCACAACATTTCATTTTAGAGTCATCAAGTGGTAATCAGAGAAAGCTTCTTGAAAAAGGCCACACTTTGGTAAAGTTGCAATTTTCTTCTTGTTTATACTCTTCATTATCATTTTCATTTGAATATAGATAGAGAAAAGAAAAAAAATTGTCTAAAAAATTTGTTTTTTTTCTCCTTATTTTTGAATACCTAACTTAAATTCCAGCCTATTTCATATTCGTTTTTTTCTTATTTTTGTCTTGTTTATTGTAAGTCTTGGTTGTTGATTATCACTAGAAAAATTGTTTTCTTATGTTGATTGATTGGCTTCTTTAAAAAAACTAAAAGAAGAGCTTTGAGTGTGAGTGTAAACACTTGTGAGGACTAAATTTGAGTGACGAGGGCTAAAAATGATGGTAATTATCCAAATAGATTACTAATTGAAGCTCTCACAACATAATTTAGAACCATGTTGAGAGAAGAAACTGAAACTTTACATAAAATAATTAATCAAATAGGCATATGCATACATAGAGTGGGAAAAGAAAATTGAACAAATTTGTACTTGTAATTGTTTAACTAACATTCAAAAAGTGAAGGTTGTTTCCATTGAATTTACTGAATATTCCTTGCCGTGGTGGGACCAATTGGTCAAAGAAAGAAGAAGACATGAAGAACTAGTTGTATAAACTTGGGAAGGAATGAAGAGAATCATGGGGAAGAGGTTTGTTCCATCCTATTACCATAGGGATTTTCACAACAAATTACAAAGGCTTACTCAAGGTTCTAAGAATGTTGATGAATCCTACAAGGATATGGAAACTACAAAGATTAGAGCCAACATGGAGGTAGATGGTGAAACAACCATGGCTAGGTTCCTTCATGGCTTAAATCGTGACATTAGTGACATAATGGAACTCTATCACTATGTGGCTATTGAGGAATTAGTTCATCAAGCCATCAAAGTAGAATAACAACTCAAGAGAAAGGGCCAACTAAGGAGAAACACTACTTTCAACTCACTAAATTGGAAGGACGAATTGAAGAAGGATGAGCTACATCCTCTAACAAAAACACGATTGAAAACAACTGTAAATATGTTGTACCTTATCCAAATGTTTCAACTAATAAGAATGTTAAGTGTTTGATGTGTCAAGGTCAAGGGAATATTGCTTCTCAATGTCCAACAAAGAGAACTGTGTTAATTGAAGAAAATGAGGACCTTGGGGATGAGGACTATGATGGGTATGTTGATGAAGGGTGTGAAAAGGAGGATGGAGAAATTCCAAGTGGTGAACTTTACATGATTAGGAGGTTGTTGGAAAATAAAGCCAAGGAGGAGGAATCAAATCAAAGAGTAAATGTTTTCCACACCAAATGCCTAGTGAAAGGAAATACATGCTCTTTAATCATTGGTGGTGGTAGTTGTACTAGTGTTGCTAGTAAACGCTTGGTTTTCAAAGTTAGAGTTGGAAACAACACCTCTCCATAAGCCTTACAAACTTCAATGGCTTAGTGAAAATGTTGAAATGTTTATTAACAAACAAGTAAATGTGTGTTTAAAAATTGGAAAATATGAAGATTATATTTTATATGATGTATTATCAATGGAATCTTGTCACTTGTTGCATGGTAGGCCATTAAAATTGGATAAAAGAGTGATGCATGATGGTCGTACTAACAAGTACTTTTTTATGCATTATGGCCAAAAGATTATTCTTGCACCATTGAATCCTAGTGAGGTGAGAGAGGATCAAAATAAATTGAGAGAAAAATATGAGCTAGAAAAAAGAGAAAAAGAAAAAGAAAAAGAAAAAGAAAAGGAAAAGGAAAAAAAGAAGTTTGACAAAAAAATGAGTAATGAAAAAAAGAGAGTTTAATTTCCAAAAAAAGAGAGATTAAAGAGGCAATTGTGAAAAAACAACCCCTATATTTGCTTATTTGCAAAGAGGTGGCTTTATTAACTAACATTTCTAACACTCGAAATTTTCCAAGTTGTGTTGAGTTTCTTTTGCAGGATTTTAAGGACTTGTTTCCTAAGGAGGTACCAATTCGGTTTCCACCTATAAGAGGAATATAACATCACATTGACTTGTATCTTGTAGCATCTTTTCCTAATAAGCCAAAATATAGGAGTAACCCTTAACAAATGCAAGAGATACGGAAACAAGTATCTAACTTGGTAAGTAAAGGATGGGTAAGAGAAAGCTTAAGTTCTTGTGTTGTTCCGATTATTGAAGTCCCTAAAAGAATGATAATTGGAGAATGTGGACTGATTGTAGAGCCATCAACAACATTACCATTAAATATAGGCACCTTATGTAACACCCCGATAAAATATGATAATTATTTAATTTAAGTTAATAGTATATTTATTAATTTAATTAAATAATTAGAATATTAGGGGATTATTATTATAATTATTATTATTGGAATATAATGTTGGAATCAGTAAAAAGAGTCCCATTTGGTAAAAAGAGGTTTTCACGTGAAAACAGAGAAACGACTCAAAAGTGGAAAAGGGCAAAGGGCAAGAGAACAAGGGTTGAAGAAAGGAAAAGCTTGAGGGTCAAAGAATCAATTGCCGGATTAACTCAGGTAAGGGGGGTTTATCATCGTTTAATGGGTATTATGGGATAACATGTAATGGGTAGTGATAAACCATTGATTTGACTCTAATTGGAATGATGCATGATGAAATTGTGAACTTTTGGATGAACGAAATTTGGATTATAATTGAAGGAAATTCGTAGGAATTAGATGTAATAATGTTAGAATTTGTGAAATCGAATAGGGTATGATTCGTGTTAGATGATATGAACGAATACTGTGTAAAATTGGACTGTGGGAGGTTGGATCTGAGGAATCTCGTGGTAGAGAAAACCATAGCAGATCTGGAAATCTGGTTTCTGGTCATACGCGTATGGCACTAGGCAATACGCGTATGGATGAAGAAGATGATGTTTCTAACGTAGTTTTGTCTCTGTTGGTACGCGTATGGGAGAGGTGTTACGCGTAGCATACGCGTATGAGATGGTGTTACGCGTATGGGATTTGGTCAGGAGATGGGCCATACGCGTATGGGCATGGGGCATACGCGTATGGGCAGAATTGTGATTTTTCTGAGCTGTTGTTGTGCAGTTTTTGGTCGTTTCAGCTGAGTGATGTAATTTAGTTGATGTATGATATAGTAGGGATCATTTCCCGTTGTTTTTGAGCAGTGTAGGTATTAGTAGAGTGTGCTAATACTGTGATTATTAATTGGCATGACATGATATGATTTTGTGATAATATGCTGATGATGTATGATGATATGCATAATGCTGTGAATGTATGTATTATGTATGCTATTGTGGAATGGACTGTTTTATGGCTTAGAGTGTGAGCATATGTCCATTGTGGATTGTTGATGTTGGCATGCTAGTTGGGTTAGCGTGTATATTATGGCCTTTATGGTGGTAGCTAATTCCCATGGTGAGGAATTAGTGAGTGAGTATTGTGGATTGTTGTTGATGTTTGCATGCTAGGTGATTAGCGTGCATATCATAGCCCTTGGGGTGGTAGCTAATTCCCATGGTGAGGAATTAGTGAGTGAGTCACTAGGTCTCAAATGAGTGGGACTAGTGAGCTTGGCAGCCGTATCTGGATTTGATCGGTGAGGTTGAACTATATGTTCACGAATAGTCGGTACCGCATGCATGGAGTCTCATTTCATAATGTATGTATGGCGTATAATATGAATGGATGTATTCCAATATTATACGTGTGTTTTGTGTTGAGTTGAGTATGATGATGATTATGAGTTGATGTTACCGTTGTTGAATGTGTGATATGATTAGGGTGATGAAATGTGTTAATTTACTTAGCATTACATGATATTTTATAATGCTTATTATATCGATTGAGGAACTCACCCTTACAACTATGTTTCAGGTAACGAGCAGTGATTGAGTAGAAGCTAGTCCTTGGAGTCTAGTGTAGTTCCTTAGTGGGTCATGCTCTGGTAGATGTAACATCGGGACGGGATGTTTTACCTTGTTTTCATTTTTGGTTGTTGAACAACTTTACATGTGATGTGTTACATGTTTGAATGTTGTTAGATTTTATCCGCTGCGAGTTATGCAATGGTTTGTTTTGATTAAATAAATGAGCATGACAGGATATTTTGATGATTGGTGTGAAGTGTCAAGTGTGACACCCTTAAATTGCATATCTACTCTGATTTATGTTTTGTTGTTTTAATTAAATATTGGGGTATTTTAGAAGGGTGTTACATTAGTGGTATCAGAGCCTGGTTGGTCGAGTCGAGTCGTAATTATTCTGTTCCCCTGTACGGGATAGGTGTTGTGTAACCCTATCAGTACTTATTGTTTTAGCTTGTTGGACTTTCAGAATAGAATGGCTGGAAGAGGTAGAGACGATGCTGCGATTGCTGAGGCTCTGGGTATGCTAGCTGGAGTACTTGGAGGGAATCCGAATGTTGTGGGCTTGGGAGCTGCTCGTCAACTGAGTGAGTTCCAGAAGAACAATCCTCCAATGTTCAAGGGAGCATACGATCCAGAGGGTGCTCAGAAGTGGTTGAAGGAGATTGAGAGGATCTTCCGAGTGACTGAGTGTGCCGATAACCAGAAGGTCAGGTTCGGTACGCATATGCTGTCAGAGGAAGCAGATGATTGGTGGGTTGCTACCCGCACTGAGTTGGAAGCTGCTGGGGGTGCTGAGATCACTTGGGCGGTGTTCAGAGAGAGATTCCTGAGGAAGTATTTTCCCGAGGATGTCAGAGGAAAGAAAGAGATAGAGTTCTTAGAATTGAAGCAGGGCAACCGGTCTGTTACTGAGTATGCTGCTAAGTTCACAGAGCTGTCGAAGTATTACACTCCCTATAATGAGGCTACTGGGGAATTTTCAAAGTGTGTGAAGTTTGAGAACGGGTTACGTCCCGAGATTAAACAGGCTATTGGGTATCAGCGGATTAGAGTGTTTTCTGACTTGGTGGACTGTTGCAGGATTTTTGAACAGGATACCAAGGCCAGAGCGGAGAGCTATCAGCAGAGGGTTGATAGGAAAGGCAAGAATCAGAATGATCGTGGAAAACCGTATGCAGTTGGCAAAGGTTTCCAGAGGCAGAGTGGGATGAGGAGGCTTAGTGGGGGAGACTCCAGTGCCCCTGCTAAGTGTTACAGATGTGGTCAGGCTGGACATCGTATCCATGAGTGTACCAGTAATGAGAAGAAGTGTTTCAAGTATGGAAAAGGTGGTCACTTGGATGCAGAGTGCCGGTTGAAGACTATGACTTGTTTCAACTGTGGAGAGGTGGGTCATATCAGTCCACAGTGTGCTAAGCCGAAGAAAGAGAACCAGTCGGGAGGCAAGGTTTTTGCTTTATCGGGTTCTGAGACTTCTGCAGATGATCGTTTGATCTGAGGTACGTGTTATATAAATGGCTTTCCTCTTGTAGCTATTATTGACACAGGTGCGACTCATTCCTTTATATCTTTGGATTGTGCTGTGAAACTTAAATTAGAGATATCTGAGATGCATGGAAGTATGGTGATTGATACTCCTGCGAAGGGTTCAGTGACTACTACTTCAGTTTGTTTAAATTGTCCTTTGAGTATTTTTGGTAGAGACTTTGGGATGGACCTAGTGTGTCTTCCACTAGTGCAGATTGATGTTATCCTGGGTATGAACTGGTTGGTGTTTAACCGAGTTTATATCAACTGTTTTGATAAGACTGTGATCTTTCCTGAGATTGAGGAAGGAAAGAGTTTGTTTCTATCAGCAAGGCAGGTGAATGAGGCAGTAGCAGATGGGGCAGAGTTGTTTATGCTGTTAGCGACTTTGGAGGCTAAAGATAAACTGGTGATTTGCGATCTAGCCGTGGTGTGTGATTTTCCTGATGTGTTTCCTGAAGAAGTGAATGAATTGCCGCCAGAGCGTGAAGTTGAGTTCTCGATTGATTTGGTACCTGATACTACGCCGATATCGATGGCTCCGTACCGTATGTCTGCTGTTGAGTTAACTGAATTGAAGAGTCAGCTGGAAGATCTGTTGGATAAGAAATTTATTCGTCCGAGTGTGTCACCGTGGGGCGCACCAGTGTTATTGGTTAAGAAGAAAGAAGGTACTATGAGGTTGTGTGTGGACTACAGGCAACTGAATAAAGTGACGATCAAGAATCGGTATCCTTTGCCGAGGATTGATGATTTGATGGATCAGTTGGCTGGTGCGAGTGTGTTCAGCAACATAGATTTGAGATCGGGATATCATCAGATACGTGTGAAAACTGAGGATGTTCAGAAGACTGCTTTCAGAACAAGGTATGGACATTATGAGTATTCTGTAATGCCTTTTGGTGTGACTAATGCGCCTGGGGTATTTATGGAGTATATGAATAGGATTTTCCATCCGTACCTAGACAAGTTTGTTGTGGTGTTTATTGACGATATTTTGGTGTATTCGAAATCTGAAGAAGAGCATGCTGGACATTTGAGAGTGGTGTTAGGAGTTCTGCGAGAAAAGAAGTTATTTGCTAAACTGTCCAAGTGTGAATTTTGGTTAGAAGAGGTTAGCTTTCTTGGTCATGTGGTTTCAAGAGGTGGTGTTGTTGTTGATCCTTCTAAGATAGAAGCGGTATCTAAGTGGGAAGCTCCGAAGTCAGTTTCTGAGATAAGGAGTTTTCTTGGACTTGCAGGTTATTATAGGAAATTCATTGAGGGATTTTCTAAGTTGGCGTTACCGTTGACGATGTTGACTAGAAAGGGGAAAGCGTTTGTTTGGGACTCAAAATGTGAAGAAGGTTTCCAAGAGTTAAAGAGAAGGTTAACTACTGCTCCTATTCTGATATTACCAAGTCCGTCGGAACCATTTGAGGTTTACTGTGATGCTTCATTGTTGGGTTTGGGTGGTGTTTTGATGCAGAATAAGCAGGTTGTAGCTTATGCTTCGAGACAATTGAAGGTTCATGAGAGGAACTATCCGACACACGATTTAGAGTTGGCAGCTGTGGTGTTTGTTCTGAAGTTATGGAGGCATTACTTGTACGGTTCAAGATTTGAGGTTTTCAGTGACCATAAAAGTTTAAAGTATTTGTTCGATCAGAAAGAGCTGAATATGAGACAGAGGAGATGGTTAGAGTTTCTGAAGGATTATGACTTTGGTTTGAATTACCATCCGGGTAAAGCAAACGTAGTGGCTGATGCATTGAGTCGGAAATCATTGCATATGTCTATGTTAATGGTTAAGGAATTGAATTTAATTGAGCAGTTTAGAGACTTGAGTTTGGTGTGTGAGAGTACTCACAATAGTGTTAAATTGGGAATGTTGAAGTTAACGAGTGGTATTCTGGATGAGATTAGAGAGGGTCAGAAATCCGATGTGCTTTTGGTTGATAAGTTGACTCTAGTGAATCAAGGTCAAGGTGGTGAATTCAGAGTTGATGAGAATGGTGTTTTGAAATTTGGTAATCGGGTGTGTATTCCGGATGTTACCGAACTTAAGAAGAGTATTCTTGAGGAAGGACATCGTAGTGGCCTGAGTATTCATCCTGGAGCTACAAAGATGTATCATGATTTGAAAAAGTTATTTTGGTGGCCAGGAATGAAAAGAGAAATTGCGAGTTTTGTTTATTCTTGTTTGACTTGTCAGAAGTCAAAGATTGAGCATCAGAAGCCGTCTGGGCTAATGCAACCGTTGACTATCCCAGAGTGGAAGTGGGATAGTATCAGTATGGATTTTGTTTCTGGTTTACCGAGGACAATTAAGAATTTTGAAGCTATTTGGGTGATTGTTGACAGATTGACAAAATCGGCTCATTTCATTCCGATCAGAATGGATTATCCATTAGAGAGATTAGCTGAGTTGTATATCGAGAAAATTGTAAGTTTGCATGGTATTCCGTCGAGTATTGTTTCGGACAGAGATCCTAGATTTACATCGAAGTTCTAGGAAGGTTTGCAGAGGGCTTTGGGAACTAAGCTGAGATTGAGTTCTGCATATCATCCGCAGACTGATGGTCAGACTGAGAGGACGATTCAGTCACTAGAGGATCTTTTGAGGGCTTGTGTTTTAGAAAAGGGAGGTGCTTGGGATTGTTATTTACCTTTGATTGAGTTTACCTACAACAATAGTTTTCATTCGAGCATTGGTATGGCACCGTTTGAAGCTTTGTATGGTAGGAGATGTCGGACACCTTTATGTTGGTATGAGTCCGGTGAGAGTGCTGTGGTTGGACCGGAGATTGTTCAACAAACTACGGAAAAGATTAAGATGATTCAGGAGAAGATGAGGATTGCTCAGAGTCGTCAGAAGAGTTATCACGACAAGAGGAGGAGGTCACTTGAGTTTCAAGAGGGAGATCATGTGTTTCTTCGTGTTACTCCGATAACTGGGGTTGGTCGAGCTTTGAAGTCGAAGAAGTTGACACCTCGATTTATTGGTCCTTATCAGATTTTGGAGAGGATAGGGGAGGTAGCCTATCGTATCGCTTTACCGCCGTCACTTGCGAATTTGCACGAGGTTTTTCATGTGTCTCAGTTGAGGAGGTACATTCCTGATCCGTCGCATGTGGTCCAAGTAGATGATGTACAGGTGAGAGATAACCTGACTGTTGAAACATCACCTATGAGGATCGAGGATCGAGAGTTGAAGCAGTTGCGGGGTAGAGAGATTGCTTTGGTAAAGGTAGCTTGGGGAGGACCAGCAGGTGGCAATGTGACTTGGGAACTTGAGAGTCAGATGAAGGAGTCTTATCCTGAGTTATTCGCTTGAGGTATGTTTTCGAGGACGAAAACTCTTTTAGTGGGGGAGAGTTGTAACACCCCGATAAAATATGATAATTATTTAATTTAAGTTAATAGTATATTTATTAATTTAATTAAATAATTAGAATATTAGGGGATTATTATTATAATTATTATTATTGGAATATAATGTTGGAATCAGTAAAAAGAGTCCCATTTGGTAAAAAGAGGTTTTCACCTGAAAACAGAGAAACGACTCAAAAGTGGAAAAGGGCAAAGGGCAAGAGAACAAGGGTTGAAGAAAGGAAAAGCTTGAGGGTCAAAGAATCAATTGCCGGATTAACTCAGGTAAGGGGGGTTTATCATCGTTTAATGGGTATTATGGGATAACATGTAATGGGTAGTGATAAACCATTGATTTGACTCTAATTGGAATGATGCATGATGAAATTGTGAACTTTTGGATGAACGAAATTTGGATTATAATTGAAGGAAATTCGTAGGAATTAGATGTAATAATGTTAGAATTTGTGAAATCGAATAGGGTATGATTCGTGTTAGATGATATGAACGAATACTGTGTAAAATTGGACTGTGGGAGGTTGGATCTGAGGAATCTCGTGGTAGAGAAAACCATAGCAGATCTGGAAATCTAGTTTCTGGTCATACGCGTATGGCACTAGGCAATACGCGTATGAGATGGTCTGGTACGCGTATGGCACTAGGCAATACGCGTATGGATGAAGAAGATGATGTTTCTAACGTAGTTTTGTCTCTGTTGGTACGCGTATGGGAGAGGTGTTACGCGTAGCATACGCGTATGAGATGGTGTTACGCGTATGGGATTTGGTCAGGAGATGGGCCATACGCGTATGGGCATGGGGCATACGCGTATGGGCAGAATTGTGATTTTTCTGAGCTGTTGTTGTGCAGTTTTTGGTCGTTTCAGCTGAGTGATGTGATTTAGCTGATGTATGATATAGTAGGGATCATTTCCCGTTGTTTTTGAGCAGTGTAGGTATTAGTAGAGTGTGTTAATACTGTGATTATTAATTGGCATGACATGATATGATTTTGTGATAATATGCTGATGATGTATGATGATATGCATAATGCTGTGAATGTATGTATTATGTATGCTATTGTGGAATGGACTGTTTTATGGCTTAGAGTGTGAGCATATATCCATTGTGGATTGTTGATGTTGGCATGCTAGTTGGGTTAGCGTGCATATTATGGCCTTTATGGTGGTAGCTAATTCCCATGGTGAGGAATTAGTGAGTGACTATTGTGGATTGTTGTTGATGTTTGCATGCTAGGTGATTAGCGTGCATATCATAGCCCTTGGGGTGGTAGCTAATTCCCATGGTGAGGAATTAGTGAGTGAGTCACTAGGTCTCAAATGAGTGGGACTAGTGAGCTTGGTAGCCGTATCTGGATTTGATCGGTGAGGTTGAACTATATGTTCACGAATAGTCGGTACCGCATGCATGGAGTCTCAGTTCATAATGTATGTATGGCGTATAATATGAATGGATGTATTCCAATATTATATGTGTGTTTTGTGTTGAGTTGAGTATGATGATGATTATGAGTTGATGTTACCGTTGTTGAATGTGTGATATGATTAGGGTGATGAAATGTGTTAATTTACTTAGCATTACATGATATTTTATAATGCTTATTATATCGATTGAGGAACTCACCCTTACAACTATGTTTCAGGTAACGAGCAGTGATTGAGTAGAAGCTAGTCCTTGGAGTCTAGTGTAGTTCCTTAGTGGGTCATGCTCTGGTAGATGTAACATCGGGACGGGATGTTTTACCTTGTTTTCATTTTTGGTTGTTGAACAACTTTACATGTGATGTGTTACATGTTTGAATGTTGTTAGATTTTATCCGCTGCGAGTTATGCAATGGTTTGTTTTGATTAAATAAATGAGCATGACAGGATATTTTGATGATTGGTGTGAAGTGTCAAGTGTGACACCCTTAAATTGCATATCTACTCTGATTTATGTTTTGTTGTTTTAATTAAATATTGGGGTATTTTAGAAGGGTGTTACACCTTATCCCTAGGTTAGATGATTTGCTTGATAAATTATTTTGTGCATGCCTATTTTCAAAAATTGATTTAAAAAGCGACTACCATCAAATAAGAATTTGGGAGGGTGATGAATGGAAAACAACTTTTAAAACAAGATATGAATTATATGAGTGGATGGTCATACCATTTGGCTGAACCAATGCACCAAGCACATTCATGCGAATAATGAACCATGTTTTGAGAGAATTCTTGGGAAAATTTGTTGTTGTTTATTTTGATGACATCTTAATTTATAACAAAAATTTAGAAGATCATTGTCATCATATAAGGTCTGTTTTGGAAGTACTAAGACAAGAAAATTTATTTGCAAATTTGGAAGAATGTGTCTGTTGCACGGATTGTGTTATTTTTCTAGGTTTTATTCTGAGCTCCAAAGGATTCCATATAGATGAGGAAACGATGAGATCAATCAAGCATTGACCGCCACCTAAAGAGGCATGTAAATGGGTTTAGTTTCTTGAACAATTTCCATATATGATCAAGCATAAATGGGCTCTTTCCTTGAGTCGGCGCACGTGCTCCGCGTGGGTTTCAGCATTGTTAAGAGAGATAGTAAGATCATGTATCTTAGCCTCTAATGCCTCTCTAACTTCTTTCTTTTCTTCTGTTGCTCGTAACCACCATCGCTTATTCTTTTGGCATTCTTTCTCAACTTGTTTCAACTGCTCTTTGATAGTTTCTAAGAAGAGGTCAGCTTGTTCTATGCCCACTTTCACCTTATTTCTCTTGTGCTCTTCTTTATCAACCTTTTCCTCAGTTGCCTCTAGTTGAGCCTTTTTCGGCTCCAGTTCCCACTTCATCTCATTTCTTTCATTTGAAACTTGTTGGAGGCTGATTTGTAACTCTTCATTTTCTCGCCCGAGTTTCGCTATAGTAGCCTTCAATGCTTCCACCTCCTCAATAGAGACAAGGATATATTCTGGTGGTGGAGGTTAAGTAGGAGGATCAAGGATGAATGTCAGCTTGACCTCTTGACTTCTCTTTGTGACCCACTGGTAATAAGGTTCTCTATCTCCTATAACGCCCTTTCCTTTGTCTTGTCCCTTAAAACGAACTTTTTCCCAGGCTTGGACAACCCTCCTCAGCATAATGGGGTCTTCCATATCATGAAACACAAAACCTTCCAACAACTGGTCATCTGGCTTGTATGTGATAAGATAACCCAATTGCCTCACCGCTAAAACTGGATTATAGTTAATGCAACCCTTTGACCCTATTAATGGTACATTCGGAAAGTCTCCACAACTAGTAATTGCATCTCGCACGTTCAAACCATGAGGATACCAAATAATGGAATTTTCTGTGAGTCCTACCAACTTTTGAGACCACTCATATCCATCAATCCTCTCAACCATATCAGAATCTTTGAACACATGAGAGACAAACCATTGGTAAAGGAGCGGTATGCAACACAACATCAATCCCCCCTTCTTTTCGAAGCGTAAGTGCAAGGTGTGATAAACATCTTCCAGAAGTGCCGACACTAGATCTTCGTTCTTAACCTTAACGACCCAAAACACACTAATAGCTGCTACATCCACCAGCTTTTCCACATTAGGAAATAACACTAATCCAAGAATGAGTAATGCCATATTAGTGTTATGGGCTTCCCACTTCTGGGCCTTGGCGAAGATTTGAGCAGTCTTCTCCAAGTATTCTTGAGGAATTCCTTGTACCTTTCCCCAAATTTTGATGTCAGGGGTTAGATCTTCAACTGGAATATCCAATACTTCTGCTAGCTCCTTGGGTTTTGGGATTTGACCCAGTCCCCTATAAGGTCCTTTCTTCTGTTTAGGAGAGTCCAATATTTTCCCGAATTTCTTTAAAGTCGTAGCCAATTGGAAATCAATAAAGAGGAAACTTCTGAGTGGTGGATCATAAAACTGGGCTAGTGCGGTAATATCATCCTTTTGTACTAGTACAGATAACAAGTGTAGCATCTTCCTATATTTTAGCGTGAACGCGTATCGACGAATATTAGTCAACCATCTCTGAATGCAATGAACTCTTTCACACATGGTACTTTGAATTTGATTTGGAATGTTTTTCTCTTTCCTGGCTCCATCTATTCTCGAATGCTTAATCAACTTAAAATTTTGAAATTCCCTGAAAATAGAAAGTGTCTAAATGATCTTGTTATGCTCATAATGAATGCAATATGATGTTTATGCAATGACAGGGATCCAAGTTTCATATATATCACAGGTACACCCTACACGGTGGTTCTATGTTCTTTACCCCACACAAAAAGGATAACTCTAAGGTCTTTCGTTGTCAAGACAAGAACTTAGAGTCAGGGATTATGTTCAGCATTCCATCGCAATAATGGGCTAGCCACATCGAGATGGAAGTTATGAATCAATCTACTCTAAGTGGGATCTTCGTATTGTTCGAACAGGGTGTAGACCCTTCGGTTCAATACTACACAATCGCCAATCATGAAGACGAACTTCAGTTTAAGGTGAGGTTTCTAGAGTCACGGATCGTGTTTAAAGTTTCCTTGCAATAATGGGCTAACCATATTGTGATGGAAATTCCGGACAGATCTACTCTATGTGGAGCCTTCGTATTGTCCCAACGAGGTGTATACCCCTCGGTTCAATACTACACAACTCCGGGTTCTAAGTTCTTCTAAAAGCTCGGGTAGGAAGCTTATCTCACAACATGTGTCAAACACCATAGATCATCCAATATAATAGCAGAATAAGTCACATAGCATAAATAATACACCAAGATAAACAGAAGCAAATAATGAAGAAAACCAGTAATTTAACATTCGTCACAAATTGAACTAAGTTAGGCTTGACTCTCTCTAGCTTGGAGCTAAAATTCCCCAGCAGAGTCATCATCTGTCGCATCTCGAGAAAATACGATTCCACGCGATGGTCGCGAAAAAAATTGTTCGAACAGAGTCGCCACCGAACTTTATTTATTCCAAAAGAGGAATAGGAAAATATTGATAAAACCTTTAAAAATAGAATAATGGTCGTCGCAACCATATTCGGGTTCGGGAGTCGATTACGCAAGGGGAAGGTATTAGCACCCCTCACGTCTGTTGTACTCAACGGGAACCTTTTAGTTCTAATTTGCGATTTGAATGTTAACTTAAATGTTGTTTGTTTTTTTCGAGTGATAAAGATTGTTAATATAGATGGATGAAAACCTCAGAAGGGAGAAAAGGGAGGTTTTTTATTAGTGTGCTCGCCAAGATCTCGCAATCTCGTTCCTACGTATCCTTATGGTGCAATAAGGAAGTCAGAGCATGCGTAGTTCGAGGAACTACGGTTGGTTGGTGTCTTTTAATGAACGACTGTTTAGATCGCGTTCTAAAGGCTAAACATGGGCTTGTCTACTCTCGGCGAAGGCTTAAGCACTAGTTTGTTGTGTGCGTTAGAAAGGATTAAACAATGTTCTTTTACTAAAAGATTTTTTTGATCACACAGGGGTGACAAGTTTGAATTAATATGTTTGGTATTTTGAAGAAGAGCGACGAGACATTGATAAATATGGTGCACACCAATCGTTTAATCTTCTGAGGAATAATAAGGCGAGCGACTCTTATTCCCTTTTCGTTCAAACTATTATCGAAAGTTGTTTGCGGATATCGAATATACGCGGTACTGAGGTGAACTCTTCCCACCTGCTTACTCGAAGAATAATGAGGTGTGCACCACCTATTCCTTTATCCAAGTTTATTTATAGTATTTTAATCAGACGACGAAAGTTTGAGCAATATGGCGAGCACCAATCGTTCAAATATTCGAGAGATAGTGAAGCGAACGCTTCTTCTACTCCTTTTCATTCCAAGTTTAAATTATAAAAGAGAGTCTTTAGGAGTTCATATTGATTTAGAGAAAATGATTAGAATTTTGTATGATTAATGTCTTAATTAGACGACGAGAATTCGAGCAATATGGCGAACGCCAATTATTCGAAGACTCGAGAGATAGTGAAGCAGACGCTTACTATACCCCTTTTCATCTAAAATTTAAATTATAAAAATAAAGTCTTTAGAAATTTTATTTGATTTAGGGAAAGCGATTTGAATTTGTAGTTTAGGGTTTTAATTAGACGACGAGAATTCGAGCAATATGGCGAACGCCAATTATTCGAAGACTTGAGAGATAGTGAAGCGGACGCTTACTATACCCCTTTTGATCTAAAATTTAGAATTAAAAGTTTGTAAGAAGTACATTAATAAAAATGATTTGGATTTGAATTTGGTAAGGTTTTAGTCGGATTTGAGAAAGATCACTTGGTGTTGGGCCAAAGATTTCGTATTTGAACATTTTGATAGGTTTACCTTAAGGTTAGAGTTTTCACAAGCATCAAACATTGAACTTTTTAGACGAATACGAGTGATCATATCTCATGACCGAAGCATATTATTCAAATGAATAAGAAAAATGGGCATGATATTGTAGAGGAATAACCTAATGAGAACAATTATCTAGGCTAGAAATAATTAACTCTATTTTAACTAATAAATTGAATTTAACATATTTTTATCATGTTGATTTAATAAAAACAAAAGTAATTGCCTAACTAACCTAATTAGAATTTCATAATTATCAGAAATTTAATTAATTAGTTTAATTCTATGAACAAATAAAACAAGAAAATGACTAAATGAAAGAAAAGAAAATAAGCTAAAGGATCTAAACTAGATCCAACCCAAATGCAATAGTGGATACAACCCAAAAGGGGAAAATGCACCGGGTTGGCCCTCCAAGAAGGCCCAAACTCGGATCTGGCCCAAATATAGAAGGGAGTCAAACAAACTCTTTGCACCGACCGACCAGACGCGTGGAGGAACGAAACAAAAATGACTAGTTCACCACTGAAGGTCTATATTCCAACCACTACCATAAATGATTTCGAGAAAAAGCAATGCAATAAAAGAAAACAACATGCATCATTAGTTACCTACATGTATCCCCATCTCACCACTTGGTACGACTTAGAATAAAAGCAGAAAAACAAACACAGTGAAAAAAGAAAACCTCACCTCATTCGTTCACTCCCTCTCTCTCTCTACCTACACACTTCAACCGAACAAAACTTTCTTCTGCAAACTGCAATCCATTCATCGTCTTCCAACAAAACAAAACCAAAGCCCAATTTAAACAAAAAAAACGAAACACCTAAAATTCCAGAACCAAAGATGAACACCTCATGGTGTTCATCATCAGAATCTCAACAGATCCGAGCAAACCAATTTCCGATTTCAACAAAAAGAAACAAAACCCACAACAAAACAAATAACATAACCAACTCAAACCAAAATTCGCAAAGCTTCTTACAAATCTACAATAATCCAGACATAACTCAAACAATCATGAATAAGCAACGAATCATCAAATCATACATTCAATCGGCAACTACATGGAGCTGCAATGCCTTGGAAAGGTTGAATAAAAGGGTGAATGATGTCGCCGGAGCTTTGCGACTCCGGAGAGACTCCGACAAGTTTTACCTCAAGTAAGTGTCTTTTCGATTCTGTGTGTGAGCTCTTCTCCTTTTTCGCTTAGTTTTCGGTATCTCCCTCCTCTTACTTCTGCACTTAATTTGATTTTTCAGGGCTTAGCTCGGTTTACTCAGAGTTTTGATGATAAACTTTGAGTCACCCTTGGTATTTTGAGCTTTAGGTACGGGTTGGTATGAGATTTCAGCAGGGTAACAGTAGGGTATCCTCCTCCCTTTATTCAATGATTGGACGTGTCCTTTTATAAGAGGGAAATCAAGTGTTCACACATGCGAATTTGAGGATAATTTTTCAAAGGAAAATCCTCTGAAACGTGTAGGCATTAGCTGTAAGAATTTGTAAGGATTTCCAATCGGTTAGAGCGAATCTTTCTTCTGATTTCGTGGGGACCAAATGTGTGATGGGTATCAATTTTGTCTGTAGTATAATCTGAAATTGTGTTTATGTTTAGAATGTGTGGTCCCATAATGATTTTTACTGATGCATGTTTTTTTTTATCTAGGTATGATGCTCACTAATAGGCTTTCACCGCGTAGTCCAAGGCTTATGGATGATTTTGGTTTTGCGATGGTGTACTTTTTTGATATTTGGTATTACCCTCTCCTTTTCCTTCAGACGTCTAAACACAACCTTCTGTCTTACTTGAAAAGTTCAATGGTAATAATTCAGGGATGCAAAAAACCATACACGGTCCATCTTTATGACTTCAATTCTCTTCTAGTGTCTCATATTCACAGAGCAATGTTAATATCAACTAGTTTCTGTTGTTCTGGTTTATTTGTCACAAGTTGCAGTCGATCAAAACTTTTGGACGGTTTGGACTTTCATGTTTCAGAGTTTTGAAATAAGGCATTCTTCTTCGCACTTAGACCTTCCTTGGGTCATCTATGATGTCTCTTTTTTTGTTTTACAGGTCATATTTCGTCGTGTTTCGTCTGTTGGGAAATGAGCGCGTAATGGCCTGTTGAAATGGATGTAGAACTGGGTGCAAAGGGGAGCAAGTTTGAAGTTTGACTTGATTGTTATGTAATTTAGCTTGTAGTAAGGAATATGAAACAACCATGTTGTAATTTAGCTTGTAGTAAGGAATTTGAAACAAGCATGTTGTTAACCAAAACTTGTGGTTCAATGAAGTAAATCCTGGTTAATCGCTTGTAGTAATGCTCAAATGACATTGTACATGAAATCCATGGATACTTGCTTGTTTCTATATTACAATCTCATAATGCAAACATTGGATATTTAATATTTAATCTTGGTGAGACTCCTCCGCTTACATCCCATAAAAAAGATGGTTTAAAAAATGGAAAACCATAAATTTAACCTTAAGTCGTTTATCATTAGCTTGTGGTATTTCATTCAACTTAGGTGAGAAAGATGATGATTTAATGTAAGAAATGCTCCAAACTAAATGTGATGTTTATTAGGACTATGGATTACTTAGTGCATCATTAATTTTTGCTTGCAAGAAATCATGCTTATGGATAGTGCTTATGGATTTATTGATATGACACTGTAATAAAACTTGCTCGAGGTTTTGATTTAAACTTGTATTCCCTTCAACTGGCGTCCACACATCACATTCCATGCGTGAAATTATACAAAATTGGCCTTGTACTTGTATACTAAGCCATGCTTCCAGACAAAATCAGGCCCATGCAATGCATATTCTTAAATGGCTTAGAAATGACACAAATAATGCTATGAACCTAATATGATGTGCCTTCATGATTAAACAAATGTCTGACCCCACGATTAATCACTGTAATGACTATCAAACTCTAGTCTAGTAATGACCCATACAGTCCCTTAAGGAAACAGGAAAGGACCTCTTTATTTTAAAGAATATTGACGGATTTTAAATCTTAGATATAGGCCAGTACCACTCTAACAATGTGAAGAGATAAGATGAAATCAGGGTCATGATGATCTGTTGAACATATGCCGTGACAATAAGAAAACTATAGTTTCTTCCTCCCGGTGGACCTCCAAGTCCCTAGTCTGTGCCATATGCTTTCTTGTTACGAATGCTAAATGAAAATTTTAAAATGCTTAGACAAAATTGGGATATGACAGTTGCCCCTATTTAACTACCATAAACTAAAAGGTATGAATGACAAAAGTCTTCGTACATTCATGGTGGAAGATAATTAAATACGAAAAGACCCAAATTTTGTCCTTCGATATGTAAAGAATGAATGTAGTGAGAAGTACTGTAAGGAAAGTTATCGTAATGACCAGGACTCTCTAGGAATCGTCAGAACAATATCTTGGATATCACAATCGAGATATTCCAACAATGGAATGATACCTCAACTGTATCTAAAACTTTATGAAAATTAGCAGAACAATGTCTTGAACTGGACACACAAGATTCTCTGAGGATCGACGAATCAGTATCTCTAAAACAAATGAGACTCTTCAAATTAATGAAGCAGCATCTTAAACAGATAAATGAGACTCTTCAGATAAATGAAGCAGTATCTCAAAAAGATAAATGAGATTCTTCAGATAAATGAAGTAGTATCTCAAACAGATAAATGAGATTCTTCAAATAAATGAAGCAATATCTCAAACAGATAGACGAGACTTTTCAGATAAATGAAGCAGTATCTCAAATAGATAAATGAGATTTTTTAAATAAATTAAGGAGTATCTCAAACAGATAAATAATTAGGTCGTTTACTATCAAGAAAATCTTGGAAAGAGGAGTGAGTCAAGTAATTAGGTCGAACTACTATAAATCTCTAGTATAATTCTCTCAACCATTATCCCTTTATACTCCCACTATTTATTTGTTTTTATTCTACTTTTATCTCTTATTTACTCGAATTTTGTTTGTGTTACTTATTTCACAGCTTATTTAATTGGATATTAATTACATCAGTATAAGTCTCCATAGTCAAACATCAATGTAAGTCTCCATAATCAAATTTTTATCTATTTTAAATCAATATATTTATGGGCTAAAGGTTAGATCAAATTCGAACGAATGATATTAAATAACACATTTAAGTTAATCTTTTAAATATTATACAAAACAAAATACATGTAGTAAACTAAATGTTGAATATTTATAATTCAAAATATGCTTTATTTTTTTATTTTTTTAAAATCAAATAATTTGTTTTTAAAAATAATTGTTAATTTATAAATATCAATAAATTATTTATTTTTAATACATAAATATAAATAAATTTGAAATTGAATCTTAAATAATCGTTTATGTTATTGAACTAATTCATCCGCCCAAATAAATTTTATTAAGATTAATTACGTATCACTTTTGAATAGCACTTTACAATTTTTTTTTCTCATTTTATTAAGAACAAATAAATTTCCTTTTCTTGTTTTTAATAGAATCCTTACAACAAAATATAGAATCTTGGATTTATTTTGATAGTGACTGTTTGTTTATGATGGTGTTATTTCCTAACCAATTAATAACAAATTATTAAATTTATCTCTAATATTATCTTTTTATCTTCTTAAAATATTAGTTGTAAAATATCCTCTACATGATCAATTAAGCATATATTGTGATTAAAAGATTTTAGATTTTACTTCACATTATTAGCATTTTTATCGGACAAGTTTGAAATAAGATTTGATTATAAATAAGATCTCATAATGTTTTCCTGTATACTTCTCTCACTCACTCCTTCACTCTCCAACCGACTCTTTCTTGTTTCTTTCAAACCCTCCACCTCTACTCCATTATCATCATCATCATGAAGAATAACAAGGATTCTTCATCTCTTTCTCATCACCGTAATCACAAAAACAACAATCATCATCATGATCCATGCCAGAAACCTTGTCATCGCTCCAACAAGCAGATACATGACGATCATCAACGCCACAAAACAGTCAAGATCACTTTCTTTTTATCTGATAAAACCAAACAGAAAAGATATTCATGGACTAGGGTTTTGAAGGGTACCGTTCATCATCCACCTACTGCATTGGAACCTTGTCAACAAGAAGAGTTACCAGCTGTTGACTTGTTAAGTTATTTGCCACCAAGATCGTATAATACCAAGAAAAGGAGCAGGAGATATCTTATTCATCATGGAGTTTCTAATAATAAGTCTCGCGGATCCGTTGAGAAGAGCATGGAACTTTCAAGCAATGTGACTGAAGGTAAAGCAGATATAGAATCGCATAACGAATTGGGGCCAAGAGTTGTTCGTAACTTCGATTTGAATGAGCTTCCATCTAATGATGTTGCTGACGAATGATATTCTGCTCTTTTATTTATGTTTATGTTGAAACAGAATTGCTGATATACTGCTTGTTGTTTTTTGATGTTTAAGTTGAAACAGAATTGCACTAAATTTGTATGAAAATTGGTAGAAGAATGTCCAGTGGTGAGTTTACTGTGAAGAAGAACGAGTGTCTTTTTTATTGTTATTACTTGAGAGTTAAGTTACCTATCCTATTTAGTTATTATGTTATTGAATGAATGTTATATGATTTGATGTTATAATAACTAACTAGTTTTGTTTGGAAATTTCAGTTGAATATATGCTCCTCTTGCTACTTGTGTTTTCAATTCAATTCCAACCTTGTTGCTACCTTGTGCTATTCTGCATTGTTTGATTATGGAAAGTTTTTTTTTTATTATGGATACTGAATTTTGATGTTCCACATCTTCTTCCATATTTGTTTCTCATTATTATAGTTGGAGCTGCCTAGCTTAGAGTTGTTAGTTTGGTAATGGAAGTAATGGAATCCATATTTAACCATATAATTTTCCATTCTTAGGCATCCACATAAGACTATCATCTTTGTCTTAAGAGTTTAAACTAATTTGAAGAATTATGTTGCTGTCATAGGGTAAGAATATATCCTTAAGGAGTTCCACTCTTGTCTCTCATGTTCAATTAGGTCCCCTAATCCAAAATACATTTTTTGGTTCCTAATAGAATTGACTCATTGATATGTAATACAATTTTCGGTTTCTAATGGAATTGTGTCATTTATGTAATACAGTTTTTTGTTTAGTTCAAATCGTAAATGGGTGTATTGTTGTTTCAGGTATGATACGATTTCAGAAATATTCATGTTGAAAATTTTGGACTAGTAGAAAATTGAAATAATATATTAAAAAAACACATCACAACGGTTTTTAATTTAACCGTTATTATAAGTGGAGTGCTATCAAAATAATAAAATCCAAGAATGACAATGCTGGAATTCGAACCCAAAACCTACAAATTATTTTACAATGGTTGTTTTCTTTATTCGTTATTATATGTAGCGCACTACCTAATTTATAATCATGTTCACTCGCTCGTTGTAGAAATCATCTTAAATACAATCACACGTTACCTAAAAGAATATCGATAAGATATTTATTTTTATAAAACCAAACTCTTCTTAGTTACTATTAAGGCAAAGTTTGTTCTAACTAGTCCATCATATATTCATTTCATCTTTTTTAAGCTCCCTACCAATAATTGTGGGCTAATCTATTCATATTATCACATAGTTTTTTTGAAAATATGAAAAGACTCATAATATTAATATAAATAGTATGGACAATGGCTTTAATTAAGTTTAATTAATATAGTTATTTATGTATAGGATAAGTTATTTCCTTTCAAAATGTACTCAAGATATCTTCTTTTGGATTTTCCAAATTAGATAGTTAGAAAGACCCAAGTATAGGCTGTGGAGTTCTTTGACTTCATTTTATCTTTCGTTAAAAAAATGTCATAAAGTAAAGAAAAAATGTTAGATGACAAAGGATTTATAACTACAACCAAACCTTTAATAATATTTCTTTTTTTGGCTTTATATGTGTGAACCAGATAACTTCAACACCTTAAATTAAATAGGAAGATCCCTATCTTCTTAATTATACCATTGGATTCATATTGGAGAAAAACTAAAATATGATTAGCCCATTTATTTCAATTATTTAAGTGGAGATGATCAATTTAGGGTTGAGAGAGATAGGGAGAAAATAAAGATTCAAAAGAGAGAAAAGAGGAGAGAAACACATTCCTTTTCTTCTGCAACCAGACTCACTAAATCGAGGATCCCAAATTCGTTAACATTCAGATCAAGCTCAAATTTGAAAGTCAGATTCGTAACATATGTATCTAATTTTTTATTGTTCAAAATTTCAAAACAACGTCTAAGTTGAGAATTATCTGCTTCGCACTAAAGTTGTAGATTTGGGAAATTTTCCAACTTTTTGATTCTTATTTGTAAGCTAGTTTGCTTTGTGATTTGTGGTTGTTAGAACTAGTTTGTGAGTCATTGTAAGACTCTCATATACTCTTAATTGATTATAATGGAGTTATTTCTTTGGTTTGGACGACTTATGGTTTTTACTCTCATATTTAGAGGTTTTCCACGTTAAAAATATCGATGTTCTTTTGTGCCTTTATTTAATCAATTTTTCGTCTTATATTTGTTGTTGATCCTTAAGTTTCCTACAAGTCTGAGGAATTTTATATCTGATGCATATTGGTATGTTATTGTGTCTTACTTTCCCATCAGAGTACCTTAAGGTTTTCGGTGAATATATGATGTCGCTCTCACTTGTGTGTTGCTCTTGATCCAATATGGATGCTCCTTATGATGATCCAAAAATGGTATCAAAGTCGATGGTTCAATTAAGGGACTGACTCCTTGTATTGACAGTCTTCTTGACAATGTGGTGGTCAGGCGTCGTGTTCCATTGTAGTTCCCGCAACGACGATTCAAATTTATGTGGATGAGATAACCTTCCCTTGAGGAGGAGCATAGTGGATGGACTCACAATTAAGGGGGAGATTAAGTGTGAGTTGGAAGTCTCACATTGCTTAGAAAAGTGGAGGTTGAGAAATTTATAAGTGAGAGGATCCATTCACCTATAACCTTAAGATTTTAGGTGAATATGTGACATCTCTCTCTCTCTCTCTCTCTCTCTCTTGTGTGTGTGTTGCTCTTGACCCAATGTGGATACTCCTCATGATGACCCAACAAACATAACCCATGAAAAACTCACATTTCGTTAATTGGAAACTCACCAGAAGAAATTCTTTGGGACAAGAGTAAGTTAAGTGGTTTGACCAAACCTATATAAATTTCTTGTAAATTTCTTCTTCCATTGTCTCTTTACGGTCATGTTCTTTATTTCTTTATGCTGTATTTTCATTCTTTCATGTATCTGATTTTATTTCTTTTAATTATTCCACTTCATTATATCTATTTTTTTATAAGATCAACTTAACTGTTTTTATAACTCAACATTTTCATAATTGGACCGTAACTTTAGAACTATAGCTAAATAGTTTTAGTGTTAAATTGATGGGTTATTCATAGTTATATTTTAATATCTTATAATCACAGTTAAAATCGAGTCGTTTTTTCAACAAGTGACATTAGAGTCTGACTCCTATTATAAGACTAATTGTCTCAGGAGGCAGAATGACGACTCTAAACAATTCTTCAATATGAATCCATCATTTGATGATGAAAGGTTTGATCTTTGCAAATCTAGAATGAAAATATTTTTAGATGTTGTTGACTCTGATTTATGGGATTTTGTTACTAATGGTTTGTTAATCCCTACTTACATTGTTTATTGTGACGTTGTAGATAATCCGAGCAATATATGGACCGAAGAAGAAAATTAAAGTATAACTCGGTTATAAAGCTAATTAATTAATACTGAATAATTTAAGCTCTAGAGAGTAATTTTATGTTTCTAATTTTAATTATTCCAATGAGGTATGGGACAATCTTGAGATGATTCATGGAGATTTTTTTGAGATCAAGCCAGAGAAAGTTAATATACATACCCATGAAAAGGAGACATCAGGTGAAAGTGAATATCATCTTCACATACGGTTCTCAAATATTGAAATTTTTTAAAGTTGTTTTAGAAATTTTGTATCTAACAAACATCCCAGATTTAAGAATTCGTATCAAGAATTTATTCCAACCGTTGATTCGAAGTACATAAAGGTTTGTGTTGAATTTTAGGAAAAGCTCAAGAAGGAGGAAATTATCATGAAACTAGGGAGTCGATCCAACTACTTAAGGATGAAGAAGAAAAGTCAAGCATATTCGAAGAATCTTCATCTTCCTCAGCATCTTCATTAAAACTATTACTTGAAGAAGTGATTGAAAGATCAACGTTAGAAGTGTCATTTGGAAGTACTGTCACAATAAATGAACAATCCTCTAAAGAGTCAACATCCACAAGATTTTTTTAAGAATCAACATCTAGAAGAATTTTTAAGAGAACAACATCTAGAATAATTTTCTAAGAGTCCACATCCAGAAGATATTTTAAAGATCCATCATATCGAGCATCAAATTAAGAATCAATGGGAAAAACTTCAAGAGATTCATGAAAAATATATTAAAAGATATATCTGATAGTTCGTCCAAAGCTTTTTATGAAGTATTTTCTAAAAGAACGATAAAAGAATCATACGAAGAAGAACATGTTTTCTTCAAAACCTCCTATGATGAAGGTGATAGCAAGGTAACAATTCTAACTTATACACAAATATTTAAGTTTGGTGTTAGACTTAATAAGGAAAATCAAAAATTAGAAAGAAAAAAAAGGAACTTAAAGGTTATATTAAGGTTCTTGAAAAAATTAATAACGCAATAGGAAATGGAAATGAAATAAGAAGTAAATAACTTGCATAAAATTTGTCCTTTTGTTTAGAAGGACTCATTTTTTACGCCTAAAATTAAATCAATGATATATTTTTCTGATTGATACACTCAAAATGAATTAAAAAAAAAATAAAAAAAATTAAATGGTATTTCTTTTAAGATATAGTTTGATAATTTTAATTAGATCTAGTTTATTTACATATCTTTTAATTAGATCTAATTTATTTGGATATCTATTGACTGAATCTTTTTAAATTATATTGCCATATATATATATATATATATATATATATATATATATATATATATATATATATATATATATATATATATATATATATATATATATATATATATATATATATATATATATATATATATATATATATATATATATATTTAACCTACTTTGTAACTTCCATCAAATCTTAATTTGCTATATGTAAGGAGATATCTAAAATTTAATTTAAGTTTATATTCAAAATTGTTTAATAAAGAGACTTAGTTAGTTTAAAGTGATTTTAGTAAGACTGAGTCTTCACTACCGTCATTAGATATGTCTCGCGAATCAGTTGCGAATTTTGATTTGAATCATCCTGAGTATAAGAGGATGAAACTTTCAAGCAACGGGAATGATATTGATATGATGTAGAAATCATTTGTGCTGCTATCAAGTGATCGTATTGATGAAACAGTGGGGAAGGAGAAGAAGAACCCGAGCGAATGTGAAACAGCGGTGTCAAGAGTTGTTGGAAACTTTGATTTGAACGAGCTCCAGACGCATGATGTTGATACAGGCGTGTCAAGAGTTGTTCGAGATTTTGATTTGAATGAGCTCCCGACTAATGATGTTGAAAAAGAATGAGTGATATTGTGCCAATGCTTGTTATTTTTGGATGTTTATGTTGAAAAAGAATGAATTATTTTCTACTGTTATTTTTGGATGATTATAAATTTTCAACTTTTGAATGCGTGTTAAATTTTTAATTTTGTTTGTGTGAAACTTTATACAGGCTATTTGCACAAAATTAGTATGAAATTGGTGGAAGAATGTCTTTTAAGCTCATTACTTGAAAATTAAGTTACCTATCCGATTCAGTTATTATTCAATTGAATTGAATGAATGTTGATGATTTAGTCTTGTAATAACTAGTTTTGCTTGGAACTTTCAGTATAATTCATGCTCCTATGTGCATGTGAGTTCTTATAATTCAAGTTAGTTATCTTCATCGTATTACTATGAGTCTCAAATACTAAGTCACCCTATAAACAAAGTTTTGGTCAATGGCACCCCGATGTTTGATACGGAGGAGTTATTTGTTGCAAGATTCAAATTAAATTGTTGTTCTAATATCATGTTGAAATATCCCTTAAAAGTTTTGAGTGAAAAGAGAAATAAAACATGTTTTAAAATTGTCAAAAATTCATAAGTGAAGAACATTTCGGTCTCAATGATTCACAGATATCGGATTTGATAGGTTCATTACGTGGATTCGTATATTAATTTTATAGTATTTTAAAGGCATAATTAGTTCTTAGGCCCCTTAACTTTAAGCAAAGTTTCGTGTTGGTGCCCTAATTAAAAAACGTTAAGTATTGGTACCTTAACTTCCCTTTCGTTAAAGTATTTGGTCCTTTCCGTTAGTTAGGATGAGAAAACGTTAAGTATGGCTGAGGTGACATGTCAGGTATGCAACCATCACTAGTGCAGAAAGAAGATTTTACACCCGTTTTTTATACATATTACACCCGTTATGATAGGGTGTAAATTCAAAGGGTGAGATATGTATGAAGAATTTACACCCGTTTTAAAACGGGTGTAAAAAGAGAATATATTACACCCTATTTTAGATTTAAAAAAAGGGTGTAATTGGTAGATATATACATTAAATTTTAAGACATTTACACCCTATTTAATATAAAACGGGTGTAAATTGTCACCTATTACACCCTGTTTTAGATAAAAAAAGGTGTAATTGGTAGATATATACATTGAATTTTAGGACATTTACACCCTATTTAATATAAAACGGGTGTAAATTGTCACCTACATACATTGAAGTTAAACGAATTTACACCCTATTATAATTCAAACGGGTGTAAAATGACAAATATTTACACCCTATTTTTGATATATCAAATGTAAAATATCTTATAATTACATTTAATTTTAACACATTTACACCCTATTTTGTGTATGAAGGGTGTAAAATATCTCAATTTTTTTAAAAATATTATTTGAAATTTCATTAAACCAAATATTTTTATATATTCCTGGATATTCAATAAAAAACAAAAATAACCAAAACAAACATTTCTCTAATCTTTAGAATCTTGCACCAAGTCATACATCAACAAAAATTGTATTCATGTAAGAAAAAAATTCAACCACTTTGTTCATGTAACTTGTACCAATAAATCATTCATGGAACAAAAATATATCTATATATAAGTTTTTTTTAATCGCTTCTGTTTTGTCATTAAATCTTTCTTTTCCTGGTTCTCTTGCTCTTCAACCTTTTGCAAAAAGAATTGAGCCCAAAGTTGTCGGATGTGATCAATTGACTCTTTTTCATATGATGAGGTGTCTGTGAATATCTGCAAGTTCAAACATATAATAAATTAAACAACTACATGTTAAAACAATAATTTACATGTTTTTCATTAAATATATGTAATATAAAATACCTCATTGAATCTTTCAACAATACAAGCATCAATAATGTCAAACATATTTTTCATGACATAATATCCACATGCCCATCCGTTATCTTGTTGATGCCCCTGCATATAAACTCCTAGTTACATTAAAGCCACCAAAAACAACAACATCACAAACTTTTTTCCTTTTTCACAAAATTTGTACCAACACTAACTTTCTTCACTCGACATAGAAACACATACAATTTTAGTTGGTTCAGAGCATGTACAACTATAATTTTATCACCATAAGTGCAATTCAGTAATAAATATACTACATGTTTATAATGATAACTTACAAATATATCACTTGCAATTATAAAATCGGAATTTTCTTTTTCTTTATCTCATTTATAATAATATAAATAATCAAGATATATGGGCATTTAATACCTCTTTATAAATGGTATCTTTCAAGAACTAAAAAATCAAGCCAACACACCAGTATTCCAAGAAACGACAATATAGTAAAACAAATCTTACCATAATATTCTTCCAATTAGGCTTCTTCTTCTTAATACCTCTTAATAAATGATAACCTTCTAGAGCTCTGATAAAAGAGTTGTCAACGAAGTAAGTTATAAATATAAAGACTATGTGTACAAAAATTTAGTATAAATGATATCTCTCTATTTAGGCTTCTTATCCCTCCAATATGACCTTAATATTTTTCTTAGGAGATCTGTTTAATGAACAAAACCAAAAAATAATATTATCTTCAGGACAAATGACAAACAATTGCCAGTGATTGCTGTAAATTTACAAAAAAAAAGTGTTAGAATCAATAAAATTTAAATATTACAAAATAACATATGAAAAACGATAAAACCTTGAAGGAAACATGTACTTACCTATTTAGCAATGGTCCTAAATAACATTTTTTTGGCTCTCCATCCAACTTATTTTGTATGTATGTTTGAATAACTTCGGCCGGTTTTGTGTGAACTAGTATCCTATTTGGATCGAGAAACCCAAATAGTTTGTTGAAATTCTTGGAGATACACATGCGATGTAGATATCTAAATTTTTGAAACAAATATTAATTATATTTGATACATAAAAAAAATAACTAACAATAGAATATGATACTTACGTGCACCATAAAGACAAGATAGATGTGGATAGCCATTTAATACCGGAAGTTAATTCATTAAGATCCACCCTATCAATAAAAACTGAGAGTTCACTTGTTTCATGATCCAAATCTAGAGAGAATGAATTTTCCTTGAGATTGTTAATCTTTTTGAGGTAATCTTCAGAAGCATCCATTTTTTTAGTTAAATCTTCAGTAGTCATAACCTTTGAGCAACTTCCGTTAGTGCTCGTACCCACAGATTCTACATGCTGTATCAAGTGAACATTAATTAAATTAATTTTTTTCTAATTTTTAGTAGATTAATTGTATCCAGTTACGCATACCTCTTTTATAAACATCTCTTTAGGCCTCTCGGAGCGGAGCTCCAATTGCATCTGTTGTAGGAGTTTCATTCCTTGTTGGATTTGAGCTCTCTCCTCTTGCATCTCTTTTTGCATTTGTAGGAGTTTCATTCCTTGTTAAATTTCAATACATAATTGTAAAGAAACCAGTCACCCTGAAATTTTAATTTTGTTAGCCCCACACACATTCGTGAGAAAAGAATTCCAACAATCTTCAACATGAACCACATTGCACATGACATAAGGCATATACACTTGATAAGTTGATATAAGCTTGGAGTTTACGAAAATAATTTCAACTGAACCTACCTTTTAAATAACACATCACCAATAGCTCGTGTAATGGCCAGCTGACCATTTACGCGAGGCAAACCACCCCAATTTAGAACTTGACCACCAGCAGCTTCCACCCGAGTTCTTTCATCCTCTCTGTCTGGATGGTGATCCCTAGTCAATTCCTTCACTGCAAAATGATTGAGCCCATGGGAAGAAGCTAATCTATACTTTTCACGATCCCACACAGAAACAGAACCATCACGCTCTGTCTGCCTATATAGCTCTAATAAGGAGGCTACAGAAATATATATTAAAATTAACAACAATAGTCATGTTTTCTTTAAATAAAAAGTATGCCGGTCACCTTATCATAACCACACACAATATTATATTTATATTTTATGTCTAAAGTTTAGACAGAAGCAAGGAGAAACAATATAATCTTTATGCGATATCCTAATAAAGACATGATAAACTTATATCTTTAATAATGGAAGTTTGGTTATACTGTATTTCATAATCTTTCTCACCTTTAGCTTCCTTAGGAGACTGAAAATTTTCAGAGCACAAGAAAGCCTTAGAATCCCCAATATTGGCAACCAAAAACTTATCATCTGCAACCAATACAACTGTTGCTGTAGATCCTGAATGAATGTTATTTCTAGAGGCTTCCTTCATAGGTCAATTGAAAGATGTCAATAAAGAACACATACAAAACTGTATCAAACAGAGTTTTGTAAAAGTGAACAAAAATTCAATCTCACCTCAGAAAACCTTACATCAATATCATGGATTGCTCTCAACAATGCTTCCTTCAAAATTTCCAAGTGAAAAGAATCATCAAAATTAGCAGAAAATACATTCTGCAACCTGGAAAAGTAATTTTACATGAGATACAGACACACAAATGCGAGAAACTAAATTAATGTAAAACTAAATGCTGTTTGAAATAGTTAGTACACTAATAAACCAACAAAACAACTCCAAATCCGAACCAAATATCAGCAAAATAGATATTCAAAAGTTATCCAAACAAAAATCACTTTGTAAATAACACATTTCTAACTGATACGCATTCCTTATAAATTCTTAAAAAGAAAGCACCAATATGCCACATTTACATTCACAGCTTACATAAGACCAACCATTCATGATAAACTATACTCGAGGTTTGATCAACAATACTAGAGATGCAAAAACACCTCTCTAGTGCTAGCTATTAATAAAATGTAGAACTATAGCTGCAATGCAATTGCAAAACCACCTTTCAGAATGCAGTTCATGCCATTGCCAACCTAAAATCTCTTTCCACCTATGCAATAAGTTTCCGTGATCATGGTCTCGCCTGTGAAGCAATTTTCCTGTGGAAGTCTTTGATACAACAGAATACATTGCATCAAGAAGAAAATAAGTATGCAAAACAAAATACTCCATCAAAAGTTTTGACGCCATCTCACTAGCTTCAGCACCGTTATGTCCATCGAAAACCGCCACAATTCCAACTACAACCTCCCTGATCCCCATCGTACCTGCTCCAGCAACAAACACATAGAATCAGAAATAAATCTTCCGAAGAAGCCTCTGGAACACGAAACAGAAAGGAAATTGGAATAGTGAATAGTTTACCGGGGAATGGAATGCGAACATCGAGTACACAGAGAGTGCGATCCTCTTGTGATTTTCTTCGACCCTGGAGCATCGAAGATTGACAACGCGTTGCAGTTCGAGGA
The DNA here is from genome assembly GCF_024323335.1 of Lathyrus oleraceus. Lineage (NCBI taxonomy): Eukaryota > Viridiplantae > Streptophyta > Magnoliopsida > Fabales > Fabaceae > Lathyrus > Lathyrus oleraceus. The sequence goes on along the minus strand of NC_066585.1, from coordinate 448,366,706 downwards.
GAAGAATCGTAATCGAAGAGTCTCCAGCGAGGGCATTTCGGGGATTGGAACACCGCCGGAGCACCGCCGTTTTTGTAAACCGTCAAGCACGTGGATGATTCACCGTCAGCGAATCAATTTTGATGAGTAGATGAATGAAAACAAACGAATAAATGAATAAAGTACCTTCCAAGCGAGTTCGAAACTGATGGAATTAACGATGAAACTAGAAGAAACCCAGCAAAGAAAAGTAAGAACAACAACGAATGAATCAACTTTAATATCCAAAGCAGCGTAAAAGAGAGTATAGAAAACGGTAAAGAAGAATGATGAAGCCGTTGTGGGTTGTGAAGATTTCCGAGCAATCACGTTCTTTGTTCCTTTTTCACTATTTCTTGCACTTCATCGATGATGAAAAGTTTCTAAAATGTGAAATGAAAAGAAAATTTGGAACATGAGAAGTCATGGTTATATTTTAGACGGTAATGATAAATTGTACTTAGGGATTCCTAAATTTACACCCTATTTTAATATAACGGGTTTAATATAAATTTAGTCATTTATATTGTTATAATTATACACCCTATTTTTAAATATAGGGTGTCTATTGTTATATTAATATTCCAAAATTTACACTCTATTTTAATATAACGGGTTTAATATAAATTTAGTCATTTATATTGTTATAATTATACACCCTATTTTTAAATATAGGGTGTCTATTGTTATATATTAATATTAAAATTTATTATTTTTTTAAGAAAATTTAAGATTAAACAAATAAGAATAATAAAAGTTATTGTTTAAGGCACGAATATTTTATTTTTATTTTTAAATTTACACCCTTTTTTTGAATATCAGGTGTAATATAGAGTTGATAATAAATAATATTTGAATTTACACCCGTTATTTAAAAATAGGGTGTCTATTGTTACGTACTAAAATTCAAAATAAGACTTTATTTACAAAACTGCCACCGCATTTGCTTTTTACACCCGTTTTTTGTAAAACGGGTGTAAATTTACAAATTATATTATTCTTTTTGTACTAGTGCATTCAAGTTAAGATTTAGCTGATGTGTTATAAACCATTTAGGATTCGGTTTTTCCCGATCATCATCTCCCTTCTTCGTTTTTCACTATTCATACATCCATCTTCCATCTTCCGTCGTGCATTTGTATGGTTATACATCCATCTTCCATCGTGCATTTGTATTTCTCCATCTTTCATCAGTGCTTCAATGTCTAAGAATGCAAGCAGTGCCTCAATCACAAGCTTTGGTACATCTGGACCTGTGCTTCGTAGAAACAAGATAATTGAGTGTTTTTGCCAAGATGATAGTGTTCTTCGTACTGTTACTGATGTGAATAGTGTCAATTATGGGAGAAAATTTTGGGGTGGTAGAAATTATAAAAGTCACATGGACAAGAGGTGTAATTTCTTCAAGTGGTTAGGGGATGAATTTGTTGATGAAATGGATTTGAAGCTTGAAAGACAAAAGAAAAAAATTAACAAATTGAAGAATGAGATTACCCACACTAAAGAGTGGTTGAAAAAGTCCATTGTGGTTGGGATGTTGAGCTTAGGGTTGAACCTTATGTTTGTAATAAAGTATTTCAACTAGGATTAGTGTAATTTAGTGTTTTGTTTTCACAATATGAATGTAATCTTCTGTTTATTTAATGAAGAATTTTGGTTTCTATTTTAACAAGTGTTGTGTTTGTACATCATTCGTCTGTTTTAAAACTGATACATAACCGATATAAAAGTTGAAACAAAATATTACTTGTTAGAATGCATATCTATAATATTCCAAAAAGTGATACAAAAAGGCATCATAAGCCATTCTCATTAAGCCATTATAAGGAATATCAATAACATTACAAAAAGGCATTACAAGTCATTATCAATAAGCCATTATAAGGCACTAAAATAACATTACAAAAACCCATTATAAGTCATTTCCAATAAGACATTATAAGGCACTAAAATAACATTACAAAAAGAAATTATAAGCCATTGTCAATAAGCCATAATAAGGCATTAAAGTAACATTACAAAAAGTCATTATAAGACATAACAAACATCACAACAAACATCAAGATTGACTTGAAACAGATTTCCCACCCTTTTGAAGTTTTTTTTGGTTGTGGCAGACTTGAAATTGTTGGTTGTGGTGGATGACTTTCATTAAATAGACAAAACAAAATAATGGAAAGCAACAAAAGATGATTTTCATTAAATTGTGCTAGAAGGCAGAACTTGTCAGCATCCACATTCTACATGAGCATTCTTTTTTGGAAAGATTGACATCATATTTTTATCCATTTAGTATTATATGCCTAACCTCGTAATCATATTCACCTGCACGCCTATAATATTCAACATTCAGCATAGGCATTTAACACATTAAAAGGACAACAAATTAATCATTACCTCATAATCCAATGGTTTGTTTTCTGTGATTTCTTTTCCATCCTCTTTTTAATGTTTGGTAGTATTGTATCTTCATATTTGTCGATATTTTGCCTATTTTATTGCCATATTTACATTATATACACTCTAATTTCTTCAAGCATTGTCACAATTGGTTTGGCTCTAGCAGCTACAAAGACAGAGTTGGATGTCTCAGACATATTATTCACTGAAGTATCATAACTTATACTTGTCCTGAACCTTGATTTACTCCAGAATCTTGGTGGAATTTTGTCGAGATGTTTGAATGCCTCTTCATTGACTCCCTTTATTTCAAGCATTATTTTCTCCCAAGCATTCACATGATTTGCAGTCGTATCCCTCCGTATCAATTCCTTCAGTTTTAGGCCATGGAACTTCTTCCTTAAGTTGCTATATAAATGTTTGACACAAAACTCATGGTCAACATTACCAAGTAACTCCTCAATATCTGGTAAGAAACCCTGCAGTCATAAATTTTCAAGGTATTAAAACATTTGGTGATATATATGAAATAAGTAAAATTCAAAGTTAGAGTGAACCTTTTGTTGATCACTTATGAATGTATAGGTTTTGCACAACCTGACTCCTCCCGAATCAACTGTCAATATGACTCCTTACCTTTTTCCTTACCCTTTTCCTTACCATTTTCCTTGCCCTTTGCCTTGCCTTTTATACTTACTTCCTCATCATCAACCACCATCTCTCCATCAATTTCTAGATCATTTTATGAGTCTTCAAAATTCACATCCAAAGCACTGTCTTCACTATCCTCTACCTCCACCTCCACTTCTGCATGGCTAACATTAACTCCATCAACTTCCGACTAGTTACAGTTGAGTCCCTCAGTGTCACAGTTTATCCCTTCTTCACCCACATTCTCCTCAATGTCACAGTTTATCCCTTCTTCACCCACATTCTCCTAAGTGTCACAGTTTATCCCTTCTTCACCCACATTCTCCTCAATGTCACATTTTGTCCCTTCTTCACCCATATTCTTCTCAATGTCAAATTTTGTCCCTTCTTCATCCATATTCTCCTCAATGTCACATTTTATCCCTTCATCACCCATATTCTCCTCAATGTCACAGTTTGTCCCATCATCACCCACATTATCCTCAATGTCACAATTTATCCCATCATCACCCACATGTGTCCCTACATTTGTACTCTGTTGCACCACAGTGGTCTCCATATCAGTTTCATCAACTTTAAACCCAACTCTCACATATGCACTATCTTGCACCACAGTGGTCCCTACATCAGTTTCATTAACTTCAAACTCATCTCCCACATCCAGAACGACTTCATCATCTAATCCTAATGAAAGAATTGGTACACCAATAATGCCAGGCTGTGAAACAGGGTGAGTAACATATAAATGGCATTCCCCAGTCATTACTATAATTTTTTGCATCCTCTTAGTTCCTTTGTCATTCTCTAACAGCACAATATCACAAGCATTCATTTCATCGTAATACCAAAGTTTATCTACAATTGGATAATCTTAATAATTTGACATGCCTAAAATTTCAAATTAACTCTAATAATCTGGATCAAAATCCCAAATAGTCTCTAACCCTTGATACCTTGACTTTGTGAAGTTAACAAACTCACCAGAATGATGAATAACACACTTAAACATCTTCTCCATTACCTGCTCAACCTACATAAGATAGCATACGTACTAAGGAAGATGGACAAAACAAAGTTCACATTTTTAGTAGGTTACAAGTGAGAAACCGTACCTTAGTCGTAATTAGAGAAACGCTGTTATCTTCATCAATGGCGTTGGTCTGTGGAACATGATGATGTTATCCTCTTCAATACAGTTTGCCCTATTCAGAGAGATGTATTTATTTGCCCTAACCTTTTAGCTTCATGCCTTTTTTTTAACTTCACTGATTTACATCATGGCATTTTTTAAACTATTTTCTAGGAATATTAAAATTCCACATCATATGTAAATAGTGCATCCTTGCATTTTTTTAACGCTTTTTCAATACAAAATAACGGAAAGGACCAAATACTTTAACGGAAGTGGAGTTAAAGGACCACTATGTAACACTTTTTTCTTAAGGGATCAAAGCGAAATATCACATAAAGTTAAGGGACTAAATGATGCATTAAGCGTATTTTAAATTAATATAAAAGATATTTTAAAATATTTATAATATGTTTTCCATAAAAAAATATCATAAAATATTTATAATATTCTAAATTAATATAAAATATATTATAAGATATTTTTAATATTTTTATTCTAACCATTAATTGGTTCTACTTTGAGCTTATTAAGGATCTGTTGGTTTTAGTAGTTATAAATTTGTATCTCCATCATTTTTGTCTTTATAACTTTCAAAACTTTATATGTGGAAGATAGAGAGAAGAGTTAATAATCATCGGTAAACTTAGAGAGGCACGAGTTGGAATTCCTTGGAGTTCTTGGAATTTGGGAAACCTTTGAAAGCATATAAGGATATTAGGAAACACTTCAAAAACACATTAGATTTGTGTGATTCATATATTGAGAGTTTGAGAGATTGAAAAACGTTTGAGTAGAAATAGGGTTTTGTTTGTGGCAACTTAAAAGATTTTTCTCTTGTAACTCATTTGTAATAGCTTGTAACAACTTTTGGAAGTTTAGTGAATCGAGACTTGCTCTCTTCCCTAAAGTAGATCATTTGATCAAACTAGGTAAAGAAGTTATTGTGTTCTTGACTTTTATCTTCTTCTGCCTTGTTGTGGTTTTGCTTTCACTTTTGACAGATTATTGTGTTACTTCAGGCCATTTATTTTGGTTGTCATTATTTTCGTCCTCACACATCAAATTCTTGGTGTGTTTGAACTATGGATAATTCTTCTTAATTGCTTTGAGTTATTCTACTAGGTTTTTGTAACACATAGAGCCACCTTCTCCCATTTTATTAATGATGACAACACATCTCTCATAGAGGTAGTAAAATCGAAATATTAAGATGAAAAAGTTCATAAACCAAAAATGGGATTACAAGAAGAGTATTTGCAAAACATAAAGAAAATACATGAAGAAAACAAATAAAAAAACAACATCGCCATCCAAAATCCCAAGAGGAACTTAAAATTTCATGTCTTTAATACCCCAAGGGTTATTGTTTTGATCGCTTGTCTGTTAAGCTTTTAGTTTTAGTTTTTATGTGTTTGTGTCTCGTTCTCAATTACAAAGTGTCTGATAAGCAACATGATTAAAATCAATTTATTGAGTTTTTGAATCAAGAGCTATTTCTGAGAATGATTCGAGTCATGATCATAGTAGAATCTAAAAAATGATTTCAAATTTTGTGAAAAAGAGATTTTGCCTATGTGATTTGAATCCCAAAATTTGTCTGACTCGAAACAGACTCACAGAGCTCAGGAGTTCATTTCCAATTTTCATGATTCGAATCACATGAAGGTCTGATTCAATTCACAACAATCTGACTCGACTCACAAAATTTCTTGATTCGAATCAAATTGAAAGGGAAATCCTTCTAGGACTCTAATTCGAATCACCGGTTTCTTTGATTTCAAATCAACTGACTCAAATCACAGAAATTGGTTTCATATAGTTTTTGCTTCTTGATTCAAATCACTTGATTTTCTGATTCCAACGATAACTCTTACTTTTGACTCAAATCATACATCATTTTCTTCTCATTTTTATGGTAGATATCCATCACACCATTTTCTATAAAACCCTTCACATTGTTTGAAAACATACACTTCCAATATTGATTTGAAAACTCAGAATTCACGCGTTCTCTCATATTTTCAAAAGAGTTTTGAATATTTCTTGAACACTTGCAAATGATTTCTTTCATCTTAAATCTCGTACTTTTTTCCATTTTTACATGGATCTAAATCTCATCTTTGGAGATTTGTGATTGTTGAGGAGATTCACTTATTGAATTTAACGTTTCTTTGAAGATTTGGTTAAAGTTTTATAGGTTCGCAAGGTGTGTGGTGTTGTGGATAGTTTTGACAATTCTAGTGGGAAATAAGGAGGTTCTTCTCTCCACGTTCATCTTTTTAGTGTCGTGCGGAACCTATGGACAAGGTGGGAGTTCTTCTCAATCTTTGGATAGACCAACGCTCAATATACCAGTAGTATCGATTAAAGATCATTGTAGAATGGAGAATTCAGAGCAGGTTTTTAGGGCTGGAAGATTCAAGACAATTTCACGTAAAGATTTCACAAATAATTCAGTTTGAGTATTGTGTACAATTAACTGATCCGGATAGAAGATTTTTATATTTTCAGTGTTATTTGAATATTGTGATTGTACTAAACTCTTGTATTTTATCATAAATCATAGTGGATGACCAATTTTTTAAATTTGAAACCATTGAAGAGTGAATTAAACTTAACAAGGACGATAGTTGAACCTCTCTCTCTCTCTCTCTCTCTCTCTCTCTCTCTCTCTATATATATATATATATATATATATATATATATATATATATATATATATATATATATCCCTCTCTCATTTTTAATCTCATAGAAATCGCATGTTAGGTTGTTCTTTATTGCTTTCTAAAATTTCATGCCATTAGGATTTCTTTTGGTAGCCACTTAGTCAGCAATACTAGACTGAACCATTCACTATGCTTGACTCCAAGTCCTCCATATATCTTAGCCTTTCATACTTGAAACCGATATTCTCAATTGCTATTCTTCCTCCATAAGAACACACATTGTGGTCTCTCCCTCTCTCATTTTTAATGTCATAAAAATCGCATGTTAGGTTGTTCTTTATTGCTTTCTATAATTTCATGCCATTAGGATTTCTTTTGGTAGCCACTTAGTCAACAATGCTAAACTGAACCATTCATTATGAATGACTCCAAGTCCTCCATCTATCTTAGCCTTTCATACTTGAAACCAATATTTTCAATTCATCACATCCCCATAAGAACACACTTTGTGGTTTTATGGTCGCTTGTATGAATGATTTGGGTGCCGTGTAGAAATGGAAGTAATACATATGGATGTTGCTTAAGGTTCGTAACACCAACCTCCCTCTAATTGAGAATTTCCTACCCTTCCAAACTAAGAGCCCGCATCTAATTTTAGTGATTATTGGATTTCAATTAGACGTTCTCCTTAGGTTATATCCTACATAGATGCCTAGAAACATGAAAGGGATTGAAAAAATACAACATGACAAGAATGTAGAGGCTGCATGCAGAGAATTATGTTTTAACTTGATTCCATAGAGCTTACTTTTGTAAGTATTTACACTTAAACCTAATACAAGTTCAAAACACATATTATATCTTTTATGTTCCACAAATGATTCCAAGATCTTGCTCCCATGATGCAATATTTATGCAATTTATGTCAATGAACTAATAGAAAACAAAGTGATGGTTGAAATGTCACAAGTATTGAATATAATTCTCACACTTAAAAAAGCGAGTGAGATACATAGAATGAAAGGAAAAAATCTAGACAAACATTGACCATTGTAATTTATTATTCTAATATAACTTAATTTATCAAATTATTAATTTCTATATCACATTGAAAGAGTTATATGTTTAGTGAGTAGTTGATGAAATAAGCATTCCACTCATGTAATAATAAACTCAAAATAACATATCACCATGGTTGAAAGATAAAACCGTAATTAAAGGTTGTTTAAGAAGCAAAAATGTCGTTGTTGGGTATTGAACCCAAGACCTTTATACTTTTCACTACGGTTATTTAAAACAATTGTAGTTATATATAACATTCTTTTCACTATAATTTAGAACGACGATAAAAACATGAATTTGTGTTAATTAACATACATAGGCTGTCTCTCTAAGACGATCAACCCACTCCCAAGTCTTCTTTTTGTGCGGCTCCATGAAGAGCTCGTAAGGAATGGAGGGTCGCTTAAGCTTATTAGTCTATAAATAAAGAAAATATATATGGTTACAATCTATAACGCTTTATTATTCTTATTTTTATCATTCTTATTTGTTCACTTGACTTCTACATTTAGTCCAAAGCTATATAGTACAAGAATAGAATGAATAGTTAACTATAACTAGCTATCCATTTTTGGGTTCTGCATATGTCAATGATTTTAAAAATTATGAGGTACTAATTAAACAACGGAAATTGTAAGATTGTTACCACTTGAAAACTCTGTTCCAGAGAGGATAGATGTTGGACCAGATGCCTGGGACAACAGGAAATTCCGGTTTATAACATATTATAACTTTTAGGGACAAATGTCATATACGATGTCTGAGACATTGTAAACTAGAAAAAAAACATAGAGAAAACGAATCTGTAAATACTCATTGGTTAAGATTTGATGTTATGGTTTCGTTTTGGGGTTTCCATATGAGAGAGACGAGGGACAGAGTTGTTAGAGTTTCATTTTGAGAGAGACGAGTGAAATAGTTGTTAGAGTTTTGTTTTGAGAGAGACGATTGTTATGTACTGAAGCGAGAGATTATTTCGCTTATATATAAATAAGTATCACCTTTTATCACGGTTGGTAATAAAAATCGTGGTGATGTATATTGTCAATCACATTTTTATCACGATAAATGGTTAATTGTTGGTGGTGGGATTCGAACCATTTCACTATGTGTACCTTTCACTATGGTTGCTTCATTTGACCGTTGTGACATGTCCTTTAGTAAATACAAAAAAAAACGCCCATAAATAAGCTATTATCACGGTTAACAATATGACCTTTGTAAAATTAGTGTTACGAAATGTCTATTTTGTATTAGTTTCAGTATACTTCGATAGGTTCAAACTCGATTGGTGATGTGTGGATCTTTATATGTGGGGTTTAGTAGTTGACGGGAAAGGACTTAATGGATGATTTTTTGGTGTTGAATCTTTGCGAAAGGGAACTCATGTGATAAATATATGACAATATTTTAAATTTTATGGCGTGGCAAACACGACGCAAAACTGACATATTTTCTTTTTTGTGTAATGAAATTCACGTGGCAAACTTTTCAACCTATCCTACTCTTCTGAATTGTAGCAGTGCAGGTCTGCTATACAACAAATTTTTGTGACGTGAAAATCAAGAGACAAATTGTTGCGATGTGAAAATCACGTAGAAAAGTTATGACGTGATTTGTACGTGACATAAAAGTTGTCACAAGTGCTCTTGTCTCATGAATTTTCACATCGCTAATTAATATTTATGACGTGATTTTTACATTTGTGACGTGAAAATCACGTGACTAATGAATATTATTTTTTACTGTTTGGTATTCAAATGTACCAGTATAATTTCCCCTTTTTTGGTCATTAAAAATATTCATTTTTCTGAAACCACGTTGAGCCCTCCTTTATTCTTGTTAAGGCAAAGTTTGTTCCAACTCGTTCATCATATATTCCTTTCATATTTTTAGTTTTCCACCAATAATTGAGGACTATTCTATCCATTTCATCACATATATTTTTCTAAAAATTTAAAAACACTTATAGCATAGGTAGATAGTCTGAGCAATAATTATTATTAAGATATGTTAAAAATAAATTAAAAAATAATTTGATATATTGAAAATGAAATAAAAATATATATTTTTTAAAATAAACTCAAAAAGAACCAAATCTTTTAAAATATATTTTTGACAATTTTAATTAAATCTAATTTATTTGAATATGTATTGAAATTTGAGCCTTAAGTATAGGACTTATGTTTACCCCGTCTTTTTAAATTATATCTTCATACATATATACTTAACATGTATATTTATCCTTCTTTGTAACTTCCATCAAATCTTAGTTTGCGATATGTAAAAAATATCTTAAATATAATTTAAAGTGATATTCAAAATGGTTTATTAAAGTGATTTTAGTAAGTCTTTTAAGCTAGAAAGTAGAAAACCCTAATCCTTAAGAGACTCTTTGTGTTTTCTTTTTATGCTGCTTCCATCTCATTCTTCACTATCTCTCTCACTCTTCACAGCTTACACACCACTTTCTTATTTGTCTGAAACCCTCGTATCTTTGCGTCGTCATCATGACAAAATCTTGTTCATCTCATTCGTTTCATAAACTCAGAAACAACAACAAGGATAAACAACAATATGATGAGAAACTAGGGCATGTTTACAAATGTGAGTTTTGTGATAAAGTATTCACCACAGGCCAATCACTCGGCGGTCACAAGACTTGTCATCGCTCCAACAAACAACAGATACATGATGATAAGGCTCACAAAACTATCAAGATCACTTTCTCTTTATCTTGTTCTCCAAGTTATCCTAATAATGATGATGCCAAACAGAAAAGACATTCATGGACTAGGGTTTTCAAGGGTACCGTTCATCATCCACCTGCTGCATTGGAACCTTGTCAACAAGAAGAGTTACCAGCTGTTGACTTGTTAAGTTTGCTTCCACCAAGATCGTATAATACCAAGAAAAGGAGCAGGAGATATCTTATTCATCACGGAGTTTCTAATAATACTCCTCCAATACCGTCGTTGGATATGTCTCGCGAATCAGTTGCGAATCTTGATTTGAATCATCCTAAGTATAAGAGAATGAAACTTTCAAGCAATGGGAATGATACTGAGATGCTAACAAGTGATTGTAATGATGAAACAGTGGCGTCAAGAGTTGTTCCAAACGTTGAATTGAACCAGCCCCCGATTAATTATGGTGAAACAGAAGTGAGACCAAGAGTTGTTCGTAACTTCAATTTGAATGAGCTCCCATCTAATGATGTTGCTGATGAATGATATTCTTCTCTTTTATTTATGTTTATGTTGAAACAGAATTGCTGATATACTGCTTGTCTAAGTTGAAACAGAATTGCACTAAATTTGTATGAAAATTGGTGAAAGAATGTCCAGTGGTGAGTTTACTGTGAAGAAGAACGAGTGTCTTTTTTTATGTTATTACTTGAGAGTTAAGTTACCTATCCTATTTAGTTATTATGTTATTGAATGAATGTTATATGATTTGATGTTATAATAACTAACAAGTTTTGTTTGGAAGTTTGAGTATAATATATGCACCTCTTGCTACTTGTGTTTTCAATTCAATTCCAACCTTGTTGCTACCTTGTGCTATTCTGCATTGTTTGATTATTGAAAGAGATTTAAGTTAAGTGGGTGGAAAGTGGTTTTGAAGAGTAATAACATCAACTTTATATAGTTAATTATACGTTTGAAATGAATTGCCTCCGCTGATACAGTCTAAGTAGGTATATAAATTGCAAGTAGCACTAAATAGATGGTGTTATCATTCTCACAAATAAACTATAGTTACATGATGTGAAGACATTAGTCATGTATATAATGAACAAGTGAATCAATATGATTGTTTTGTAAGTTTAGATATTCAACTCACCAATCACCATGTGTTTCATTTGAGATTGAGAGTTCACACCAGAAAATTGTCACTAATTTGGTTGTCCAAAGTTTTGCTTCAAGTCATTTGAGAGTTTCCACAAATGAAGCTAACAGAATAAGAAAAAATTACATTTAAGGTTGATAGATATGATTCCTAAGTATTGCTAAAACAAAGTCAACATGTAATATATCAAACTATCAAGCATGAAGTTGTTAAAAAGTTAGACGGTAAGATTGAAAAAATGGAATTGAATTCATGTAATAGAAATGTGAACCATGATTATAACCATTGGTGTTGATAAAATGTGCAACCATTATATGTGAATTCTCTGTATGTGTTTAAGTAACATAAAATTTATAACCATTGTCACATAACCTTTATATCAGTTCAAATGTTGAACTATTATGATTTTGTTATATGCAATGATTAAGTAAAAGAAAACATTATATTAGAATATTTGTGTGCATTTTCTTCTGAATTAGTGAATGACAAAAAAAAAGTTATACCTCAACTATGAAACTATGGATGGTACTGCCAATTTGAGCTACCAATTTTACCAAAAAATGAGTCATGTATGTACGGTAACATCGAACCAAGCTACTGTTTTAGTGGCTTTAATCAAAGTCCTCTAAGGCAGAACATGCATCATTTGCAAAACTGCATTCATAATGATAAGAGAGTTTAACATGTTTAATTAGCTTTAGTTAGGGTTAAGACGTAAATGTGGTAGTACTTTATTTTCTTATATTAAAAATAGATATCTTTGAGTGAAATTCAGATAAGATTAAACTTTGAAAAAAATTGTGGAACGGAGGAAAATGAAAATGAAAGGTGTTGGTTTTTGGTGGAGGAAAAATTGCGGAAGGAAGAAAAAAGTAGGAGGAAGAAGAAAATGATTGAGAAAAAAGGTGGGTAAGAATCAGGTTTAATTTTTTTTAGAAACTAATAAATAACGTGTGGGGAAGCGTTCTAGCTGGCCTAATAAATAGAGCATACAACGTCATGAGCATACAACGTCATGAACATCTCAATGCTAAATTTATAAAAAAAGCTTACATCATAGTGAATATTACGTTGATATTATTTAACCGTTGAGGTTGCGACGTGAATGTCACGTCTCTACATCTGTCATAATGGCGTGAATCTTATGTCGATATACCTACCTTGACAGGACTAGAGCTAGCATAATAAAGAGAGTTTACATCATAGTGAATATTACGTTGATATTATTTAACCGTTGAGGTTGCGACGTGAATGTCACGTCTCTACATCTGTCATGATGTGTGTCAGAACGGTAAAGTATTACCGACATGGAAACTATGATACAATATTAAAAATATTAGTCCAATCCATTCTACCGATCAATTTTTTTAACGACGTGATATACACGTCACAACGATTTTTTTTGAAAATTTTAAAATTCTTTATTTAAAAGCCTGTTGTTTATTATTTTATTATTTTAAATACTTAACGGAATGTTTTCCACGTTCTTAAATCACATTTCAAATATTTTCTTAATATTTTTTCAAGATTTTCATTTGGATAATCATTTCAAGTATATAAAAAAAATTAAAATGCCGCCAAAGATCATTTAATTTCCCCAAAATTGATTATTATAAATTTAAAAATATATAGTGATCGTTTTAAAATTTGAACTAAAAAACATTACAACAACAACATCGATTACATCAAATAAAATAATATTAAAACTTTAAGTGTAAGACTTATAGTTATACATATTTAATTTTTATGATATTTTGACGGGGTGCAGTTGGTTGTTTGGGGTCCATCTTCCGAACATCAAGTTGCCCTAGATATTGAAGGAAGGTTTTATGGAAATCTTGGTAAGACGGATTATAGAGGTCTAATAAGAGATCACACAGAATTATGACGGTTAAGATTTAGTAAACATGTTGATTTTACTGATCGTCTAGAAGCTGAATTAATAGCTATACTAAATGGATTGATGGTAGCTTCGAATTCAAGTTATAAAGACATGAGTTGAAGATCCGACTGTAAAGCATTATATTTGATTCAAGATTCAACAATTCTACCAATTAAATATGTATATATTGTAAACACTATCAAAGAATATATTTTTAAAAATTAAATTATTTCATTTTATCATAATTACAAAAAATGTGACCAATGTGTGGACTTTACGGCAAAGTTGGGAGCAAATAATATAAATTGGTTAAGAACTTTTACAGACACCTCATTACTTGTATTCTTTACTTTTAAGTGATTCTATAAGAACTCTATATACAAGAGTATGATTATTAATTTGTATGTGAATTATCATTTCTGATTTTTTCTAGAAAATTAGGATTCTTCAATAGCAAATAACTGTCTTATTTTGTGAGGCTTAATTCATGGATCATTTTTTCCCTAAAAGATGTCATAACATAGATGAATTATATAGAAATTAATATGCATCGTTAACATAACATATAATCAGAAGTTGTATTCTAGTATTTCGATTAAGAAGGTTGCCTCATAGTAAAGTTTAAAATAAAATAACAAAATGTACACGACCAATGGTAAATATTGGTCTAGAATATAAAAATTGTTATCTATATTTTTAGGAAACGGGTTTCATGACATGGAGATTGTGATTGTTTTCTACGTCTATAGGCAACTTTATTTTTGTTTTCTCCACATATTGAGAAAATGACCTCTTAAAATATATGAATAAGCCACGACTTAGGGAGTCAGTTTTGATCGAGAATATGATTTCCAGCTTTAACATAATGATACTTTAATTAACCTAATAACATTGATGGTCTAGATTGTTTTACCGTGTTAAACCAATATTGACTCTGATCTAAAATCAACTTATGTGAATGATTAATAGGTGAAACCATGTGTAATCTCTATAAAAGAAAATCCTCATTTGTTTAGGTCAAGATTTCGTTCAAGTTGCACTTGTAAAACATGTTACTTTCAAGTGTGTGTGATAGATTGTCACTTAAATTCTCATTATCATTGCAATGAATGTTATCCTTACGTTTGAAAATAAGTATACATTAAAAAGTGAGAAAATACATGATATAGATATCAATTTTAATAACGGTTGGGGATGATATCACACACTTGATATGACACACTCTTCTTGAATAAATATCACATAAACTCTTAATATGAGTCTGATAAAGTTGTGTCAAAGAAAAAGTACATATATGCTTGTGAGGATACTCAACATAAGTAAACGTAGTAATGTAAAAGAATATTGAGAGTAAATAACCCACTAAATGAACTGAAGTGTCAATCTACACGTTGAAGGTGTGAAAAACACAAGAAAATGAGGGGGGGGGGGTAGAGACATACAGTTGGATTCAGAAACATCAAAATCTTCGATCAGAACCTTGACAACGTCAACAGTCTGACTTGAGATCTTCAGTATCTCAATGTTTGGTTTGATATCTTTAGAATCTTCAACTAAGTAACAAAACTTCAGAAACTTGTCATTCTTACGAAGCTTGATGATCAGAGTCACATCCAGAAGTAGAAGGGGAGAGAACGTTGCAGCAACAACATATCGTCTCTTCAGAAACTTCTCGGGAGTGAGTCAGCATAGAGGCAGAAAGAACATTGCAGCAACAACTTGATATCTTTAAGAACTTCTCATGATTAGCATTGAAGCGGAATTTGGAAAACAATGTTCAGAAACTGATGGCATTACACGTCATATACTCAGAATCAGAACTGCATGTTAAAGCTACATAATAACAAACCATTACGGTACCAAAATTATTCTTACACAAAAGCAACATTTTTATCATCAAAACTCAAGGTATAGATGCAGAACCAATACTTGTTATAACAATCTCCCCCTTTAAATGATGACAAAAACATGTATTTTGATGAATAGTTTTATACAGGGTAATCACGGAAAGATACATCTTACAGAAGCAAAAAGCTCCCCCTGAGATGTATAATCCTAAAAAGATAAAATCAAAATGAAAGAACACTTTCCTGACTAACCTTTTTAAAGTACCAGAATGATCTTCCATCAGAATCTGGTTTGTCTTCGGAATTTGCTTGAACTCATCCAAAGCAGTTGTTGTCAAACTCAACATTCTGATGAACTTCACTTTAGAAGCTTGGCTGAACTCTTTTGAAGAGATTCAGAGTCCGGTTACCTTTGAAAAATCTCCTTTAATCTTTGAAAGAGATTTCAGAGTCTGGTTACGAATTCTTATTAAAGATCTTGATTGTCAAATTTGATTATCAAGTTTGTTTACCATGGAATTTACAATTCCTCAGAACTTGATGCCAGATTTTTAGTTCTTCAAAACTCGATGCCTGGTTCATAGTCTGATTTCAATTCTTTGAAAACATGATGCCTGGTTCGGATTCCTAGTTGGTTCAGAAACAGACAACTTAAGTTCTGATCTGAAAACTTCAAGAGCTTCTAATGTTTGAACTCATCCTTGCAAAATATTTAGCAAACTATTCTTCGAAGTAGTTGTTATCAGAAAGATTAAAAAATGTTTGGGTTCTGATTCAAGAATAAAGGTATATCAAAATCAATTATGATTCTCCCCTTAAATATATTTCTCTCCTTTTTTTATCAATCAAAAAGACATAGACAAAACAAAATAATGGAAAGCAACAAAACATGATTTTCATTAAATAATGCTAGAAGGCAGAAAGTAGAATCATGTTACAGAAACATAATTCACTTAAACAAAATAAAAACACAAAAAGTGCAAAACTATTTTGAAAAACAACTAAGAGTTTTGAGGCGGAGGAGGCCGCAAAAGTTTGGATAGTGTAGCGGTAAATTCATGACCATCAAGCTATGGATAAACTTGACGTCAATAAAACCAAAGTCGCCACCACGCTTTTATTGTTTCCAAAGGAAAAGGGAAAAGTACGAACAAAACCCAAAGATAAGAAGTTTTCAAATCAAAACTAATAAAATGACAAAGATTACATGTAAGAGAGTTGGTTACACAGAGGGAAGGTGGTAGCACCCAAAGTGTCTTAGATACTCATAGGGAGCCCTTTTTTATGTGTGCATTTGTTTTTGGTATAAATGATGTTTGATAAAATACAAAGTGTGGGGGCGAGAAAAGAAATCATTGATTATATTTTTGTGTTTAACAGGATCTTCGGTCTTGTGCCTACGTACCAACATAAAAATGAGGGATCAAAACCTCGTAGTTCGTGGTAAAAGTTTCAAAGAAATTGGTGAATTGCTTTTAACAAAAGTTTAATAAGAAAAGGGCACAAAAGGCCAAAAAATTAAGTGAAGTTGTTAGTTATTTTTGTATTTTGAAATTTAAGTCAATATGGTTGAGTTTATTTACAAGTTTGATTTAAGAATAAAGCTTGAAAATTCATTGGCATAAGGCCAAAGTTTCTAATCATTAAAACATGTATAAGTTTGAAATCACAAGCAAAGAAATTTTTTGAAAAGAGGGAGAGGTTTTGAAATTTAAGAAGTGGGAGGAGATGAAGAGGTTATCCTAAGCACAAATTTAAAAGTTAAGAGTTGAAACGATCTGACCAATGAGATGCAATCCAACAGACAAGAATGTCATATAGAAACTCATTTTTCTTTGGGCTTTAATCAAGCAATAATCAATAAATAATGAGAAATATCCAGGCATCATAAAGATTAAGGCATCAAATAAAGATAGCCACGTCCAAGCAGGTGTTCCAATAGCTAGCAGTCTTCATTGTCTTCCAATGTAGCATATGAAATATTCCTTGATCCACTCAGAATAAAACATCAGACATCATGATAACAAAAATAATATTTAAGCACAGAGATAGAGTAACAGATGAACCAAAGACATCCAATGTCTTGCATCAGATGAAAGTTATCAAGGATAGCTCAGTCTCAGATGTTGGCATTGGCCAAGTCCTTTAGCACAGGGAAAGTTGCCTAATTCTAAGTCCAAAAGCTCATATCAAATTGCAACAGTACTCCAAATGTTTTTTAAGGTTTTTGTTGTTATTGTGTGTTTTAAGGTCCTAAGACCACAAACAAAATCAAAATACATAAACAATATATACAATCACAAGATATGGCTCATATGAGCAAGGTGAAAATGGCTTAAAACATAAACAAGTTATATGAAATGTAAATGGCAATTGATGACAAATGACTGAAATTTAAATTGCATAATTGTAAATTACTTGAAAGTAAAGCAATATTAACAAGAGTTAATAAAATGTTACTCAAAAGTTAGTTAAGTGCTAGTGGTGATTTTTAATTGATTAAGTCATTCTTTGGAGAACACTCAACCATTCATTCACAAGTATGAATCCTTAAACCAAAACATCTTCTGTGAGCAGTGCTCCAACTTGGATAATTCAAAAAGTATGTCACTAGCTCCCATGAAAGGAAAAAAGGCCAAGTCTCCACACAATGCCATGAAGAATGAGAGACTTACAATCTCACTTAATAGAATGGTATGCCTTGAGGGTCAAATTTAGCTTTATGTTAAGCAATCATAATTGGACTTATGTAGAAGTCACAACTATCTGAGGTCGTGCAATAAAATTATAGGTGTTAATTCATGTTAGAGATTTGGTACAAAGAACCAAACTCATAAAACATACCACAAACTAAAATAAAATGGGAATGACCTATCTCAATCATACTTGTATTGATTCAACTGACACAAGGTCATTGATGAATAAACTAGCCTTTAGACATTAGAGATTTCATTGATCAAGTGAGGGAATATGAAAGAATATGTATGAAGATGAAGAGGGAGGGGAAGATAGAAACACAAATTGATCATGAGAGGAATTTCATCAAATCACAACCATCCATTCATTTTGGGAGATGAAATGTACATTTCATCAATCCCCTAAGTCTAATGATTTTGATCCAACAAAGGTCAAATCAACCATGACCAATGCCCAAACAGAAAGTCAAACATCACAAGACCATAAAAATGACTCAACAATATTTTTAAACATTTAATCAATTAAAAATCAATTTAAAAATGAATTAAAATACATTTTAATTTGGTAAAAACCTAAAATACCTTCAAAACACCAAATAAATGGCCAATGGATTTATCCTAGGTAAAACAAGATCAAAGGACCTTAGACAAAAAATTTCAAGATTTTTAAAAGGTCAGAAGTATTTTTAAACAATTAAAAATATGCACAAAAACATTTAATTCATGAAAAATACCAAAATTAATCCAAAAAATAATTTTAATTTAGAATATGGAAGAGAAAAATATCGAAATATTTTTGGTGAAAGTCCCATTTTTTTGGATAAAAAATGGATTTATTATGAATTAAACAAAAATAAGGTAATTAAATGAAAAATCAGAAAATGCAAAAAGCAAGAGCCATCAGATCTCCCTCATTAATTGAGGTGGCAGATCTGATGGCCAAGTGCATGCTATCCACCATAGACCATGGTCAATGCATCACACGCGTGGTAATCAAAAGAGACAGTCAAGATTAGAACATGGGAGCTAGATCAGATGGCTTGGACATTGCCAATGCACCACTGGAGCCCTAGCTCCAGTCATCTTCTCCGATGGACCTCATCGGATTGGTCCACCCTCAACCAAATGGAAAATGAAAAGTGAGTACATGTTTTTGAAAGAAAAATGCTCAGGAGCACGAATCTGACGTCCATTTCTTCCAATTCCAAGTATATTGAAAGATACATGGATTTGAAATTTGAGGTTCATGATCTGAGTTACTTCGATTTGACCTCAAAGCAACTCAATCTTGTTGCCTATAGTGGTAGGACTTCAGCCAACCAAAAATCAAAGAGAATGGTGAAGAATTGAGAGAGAATCGAAGGCTTAATTTTTTTGAAAAATAACCTTCGGGTAGCTTCAAATTGCCTTGATCTCGATCTGAATTTGCTTGATTCTTCCTCCTCTTGCTTGCAATGATCAATTGAGATGAAAAAGGCTATGAATCCTTGGAGTTTGAACTTCAAAACAGAAGGTGAAATTCAAACTCGATTTCAAATAAATCTTCAAGGAATTCTATAGTATGAGGTTCTAAGATCAATTGGAAAATCTTGGGCAAGGTGTGTGTTATTTCTGAAGCCAAGGACTTGTTTATATAGGCAATTGAATTCATTCTTGCGCCATTTTGAAAATTTGCCAAAATTAGTAACAATGGTAAATGGGTGCATGGGCAATGATTTAGACCTAAAGAATGATTTAATCCAACTTCAATTCGTGCATAATGAATATTAAGGTCATCACGTGGAAGCATGCAGAGAGAAATGAGCATTTGAATCCAGAACTTGCCAAAACAAACCCAACAAAGGAGCCATGCACAAGTCCCTCAAATCTTGTCCAAATGAAGTGATATTGGACTTTTTGGAAATGTGACATCAAGGGGAACAATTTTAATGTTTAACACTTTTCCATTTGAAGCTTGGATCATGATAAATTTTGAGGTGGAAGTTTGAGAAATCAAACATATTTGAAAATTTTCTAAGTGCTAAGTAAAATATCCACTTCTTCCACCTTGAATAACATTTGCTATGATATTCTAAGGGATATAGTTCTTTCATAAAAGTTGTATCTATTTCAATCCTATTCAATTTGGTCACAAATTTTACCTCATTTGGATTTGGCATGAAGGAGTTATGCTTTTTAGAAGTTGAGGAAAATTGTTTGTTCAACGGTAATGGTCCAAAATGACCTATAATGTTTCCTCTTGGAACTTTCCATTGAAAATTGAATTTGACATTTCTCAAAGAATCAAAGTTGGAGAGGATATCTTGAAATTTATCATGAAAGTTTTATGGCCTTCATCTCATAAAAATTGAGCAAGTTGTAGTATTTTGAAGTTGGTCTCTTAACTAGGGTTCCGACAAAATGACCTATAATCTTTCACCATAAAAAATGAATTTCCAAGCAAAACTAGATCTTGATGTCAACATGAAAGTTGTTTGTAATGTCATAAAGAGTAACTTTTATCTTGGAACAATTTTTATATGATAAAAATTGTAGGAGACAGGGTCTAGGGAACCCCAGTTTTGACCAGTTGACTTTCTCTGGTCAACTACCTTGAACCTATTTGCAAACTTGAATGGAGGATCATACATGTATAAGATGATGTAATATGGAGTATCCTTTGATATATTTGATCAAATGTTGAATAAACTTGTTGAGGAAGTCACACAAGATGCTTAGATGAATTAGGACTTCCAAGGCAAACAAGCTTCAAATTCTTGATGATTTCTTGATCAAGATGATAAGTGAAGATCATGGGGATCCATATATAATGTCTAGAACCAATGTGAATCATCTCTTGATTGATCTCCTTGCACTGAGGGTCTCAAACCCTAATTGTGAGCTTGATGAGGCATTGGTAGATGCACATACTACCTACAAAAGAAACAAAGCTATACATAGACATATTTTTGATATTTTGGTTAGTAAACAAAGAAAAATAAAGTATGATACAATCAAATATGCTTGATGATCTCTTCCAATGCAAACCCAATGATTGAGGGGTAAGGAGGAAGTCAAGGTGTGATCCCAAAGCCAATGCATATGATGAGATAACATGAGGGGTCTTAGAGTCAAAATTGGGGTCTTACAGATAGTATCAACTGAAACATAATTTTCGGCATGTCTAGACATTCTTTAACCAGAGCATTCTCAGCTTTCATATCCTCGATGGTCTTCAAAAGTGTTTTAGGAATGTCCCCAGAAGAGGTTCCGATAGACTGTTGATTATTAGAAACCTCAATTTGTTGTTCTTCAGAAGTAACCGACTGAGCAACAACATCCTCCATGACAACTTCTGAATGACCAAAATCTACCTCAACTTCTTGAACAACTTCCTTAACCTCCAGAGTTCCATTAGGGGTAAAAACCCAGAACGGAAGTTTCTCTCAGATACTTTGTACCTAAAGTTCTTTAACTTGGAGATTTTGGAGTTTATCAAACTTTTGTAGGCTTCCCAAGCCGCATCACTTTCTGCACGATTAGCCGATAAACAACTAGTCCTCATAGTAGCTGTGAAGACAACTTCTTAAATCTGATTACGGGTGAAATACAGTGAGTGAAGATCATGCTTCAAGCTCTTCCAATACAAAAATCAATGACAATGCTGCTATTCATGATACAGGAACATCTAGTTTGTCCGCAGTTCCAGAAACCATACATTATTCTTTTGGGGGTTCTTATGTGAATTTTCCTCATGATCAAATAAGAATGATTGAGAACTCTATAGTCAGTAAATTCAAGTTTTGTTTGTTATTGATTCCGTATCTTAATCTTTATTTGTCACTTTTTCTAATAATAACTAGTACCAAGGCAGAAGCTTAGCATTGTGCTGCAAAAATGTGAAGATAGTATCTTAACCGAATTGTTTTTAATGTAGTTTAATGATAAGATAATATATTGAGAAAATAAAACTAAGAATAGGTTAAGAAACATCTATAACTGCAGTGAATCATAAGATACATGTTAGCTGAAATTTGGTGTAACTTTCTTATTTTTTAACTAAAATTTGGAGTATGGTTAGCTTCCTCCAGTCATGTTATGTTAGCTGAAGTTGTGCATTCCTTGCCGATTTTGCGGTTGAAAAGAGATGATTTCTATATGATTAAATTGCCTTCCAATGTTTTGAGCCCTCTAGGCAGGGAATATATTGTTTCTTCAGTGGAAGCTGTGAGTGTTAATTTGAATCCAGTTCTTATTCATTTGGTAGTACGAATCAAACTGTTAATTTTTTCTCACTCCAACTGACTATTCGTTTATTGATTCATATTTGAATATACATTTAGAGGTGTGAAGAAGCTTTTAATTTCCCGTCTGTTTGTTCCATTTTAAGAACTACTTTTGATGAAGTAAAATACATGGTGTTACTGTCAAATGATACTTATTAGTTTGTGGCATTGTTCTAGTAATGCTGGCATCGTCTATTCCGCACTCATCACATGATATTGAATGATGCTTATTAGTTTGTGACATTGTTCTAGTAATCGGTTACCACTTTTGACGTAACCAGTTACCACATTGAAGCGCTATGTTATGTGGCCTTTTTCAAAGAGTGTAACCGATTATTCTAAATTATATAACATATTACATGAGCGCAATTTTCAATTCTTTTAAAGCATAACCAGTTACACCGTATATGGTAACCGGTTACCATTGAACCAGTGAGAATGTTTCAACTATTTTCCTACTCCAAACGAATTTCTAAAGGAATATATGAATTATGGCAACTATTCATGCATATGTATTTTTTCAGGGAGGTATTAAGGCATTATATAAACCATACTTTTCAGATTTTGAAAGTCACCTCTTTCATCTATAATTTAAATATTATTTTTCTCTCATTTTCAAAAAAGCAAGTGTTTTTAACATAATTTTTGCTCAAACTTCTACATTAAATCTTCATTGCAACTTCACATAGTTTCAACCAAATATATCATTGAGCATCTGTGTTACATATTGAGAATTATTTGCTTGAAGGAGAAGATCAATCCAAACACTACGCCAAATAAGGGAAAAGAGGGCGCTTTTTTTGGCCTATAACAGCGCTTTAAAGCGCCCTCTAATCTGGCGCTAGCATAGGTAAAGACAGCGTTTTTTTTCCTGGTGAAAGCGCTGTCTAAAGTGGCTCTTTAAGCCCTTTAAGGGCCACTTTAGAGGGCGCTTTTTAAAGAAAGCGCACTCTAAAGTGGAAACATTTAAGGGTTTAGAGGGCGCTTTTACTGGAAAGCGCCCTCTAAAGTGGAAACTTTTAAGGGTTTAGAGGGCGCTTTTACTGGAAAGCGCCCTCTAAAGTGAAAATTTAAAGGGTTTAGAGGGCGCTTATTTTGGAAAGTGCTCTCTAAAGTGGGTGGTTATTTAATTTTTATTTTAAAAGCGCTATATTTTTTTATTTATTTTAGACAACCTGTATATTGAAGCAGTACACCTAAAACTGTATAATTTGAAGCCCTTTTTCACACATTGCATTCAACAAGCCTTATATACAACAATCCATACATATACAACAATCCACTGATATATAATCGTTTAACTTCTAAAGATTCTAAATATACAACCAATTCATAACTTAAAAAGAAATAAAACTAAGTAGCAAAAGCATCTCTGAGATGTATGTTTTTTTTGCTAGCAGCAGTCTTCTTAGCAACAACCTCTTTTTGTTCAATATCAATAGCATGAACCTAAAATATCATAAAATTAGTTAGGTGATGTATAAGATCAAGAATTAACATTTTCTATGCATAAATATCATACAATTGTGTTTATACCTTCTTTTTTTTTGATGCAACTGACTCGATTTGCTGCGTAATCCCCTTATATTTTTGGTCCCTTATCTTTTGAAGATAGAATTGATATTTGTTTAGATGGACATGTTCCATTGTCGTAGAGAGATACTTTCAAATATCCAGCATCATCATCTACGCGAATGAGGCTTGACGACAATGGAACATCTCCATCTAAACAAATATCAATTGATACTTTCAAGTATCCCTTGCCCCTTGCACGAATGATTGACTTCATAATAGCCATTTTACCTGTAATAAAGAAAACAATTAAAATCAGATGACAAATGTAAAAACAATTAAAATCATAAAAGTCATTTTACCTGTAATAAAGAAAACAATTAAAATCATTTGACCTGTACCTTTTTCACTAAGTTCTCTTTCTTTTCTTGGTTGGAATATGTTCTACATGTCTCTTAACAACACGGACGGTTGGATTGATCCAAATACCCTCATTATGATCATTTCTAATATATGAATCATTTGATATAATATTCTCATCTTGATCATTTCTGGTAAACGATTCAATCTCAACATCAATATCACCTTGATTTCCAGTGTTTTCATCAATTACTTTGTTGGAAAAAAGAACTATAGACCATTTCGTACTTTTCGGATCATTGACATAGAACACTTGTCTAGCTTGAGAGGCTAGAATAAAAGACTCATCTTTGTATCCCACCCTATTAAGATCCACTTGCAAAAATCCTGACTTATCCATTCGAATGCCGTTATTATTTTCAACCCACTTGCAACCAAATATAGGAATCTGAAACTTCTCATAATCAAACACCCAAATGCGCTCGATAACACCAAAATACGACAGATTTGCAAATTTGGGGTTTAAGTCCTTCACACTTGATATGTGCATTGCTTCAGCTACCACGGTGACACCACTATTCTGCATAGTACTTTTATCATCTTGTTCTTTGGTATAAAATGTGTATCCATTAATCGCGTATGCGCTATAAGAAAAAACATGGAAACTTGGACCATATGCTAAGCATCTCAACCTTTCTGTTATTGAAGCGGGATCTGAATAATACTTTGAATAAATATGATCCTTAAACCAAGGTATAAAACATCGATTGTGCTCTCGTACTATCCAATTTTCATTTCTATTGGGATTTAAACCTCGGAGAACATCCTTGTGAATTTCAACATACGGCTCAACCTCATTCTCATTGTGCAGAACATACAAATGCACTTGATCCCGTTCGACCCTTGATACTGCCACGATTTCATTTCCAATTAGATTTTTTCCTTCTTTCTTTTCGACAAGCTGAGACTTGGGGAGTCCGATTGACTGAACATTAGACAAATATTCAGTACAAAACTCAATCGCTTCTTCAACAATGTATCTTTCAACCATACAACCTTCTGGTCGACTTCGGTTCTTCACGTACCCTTTTAATATTTTCATATAACGTTCAACAGGGTACATCCATCTCATATAAGCTGGTCCACACAATTGTGTCTCTTTCACAAGATGAACAACTAGATGTACCATTATGTCAAAAAATGATGGAGGAAAAAACATTTCAAGCTCACACAAAGTAATAACGATTTCTTTTTGCAACATTGGTAAGATCGCAGGATTGATCACCTTACTGCAAATTGACTTGAAGAAAGAACACAACTTAGTTATAGAGCTTCTTACTTTTTCTGGAAGAATAGAACGTATACCTATTGGGAGAAAATGTTCCATTATAACATGGCAATCATGGGTCTTTAAACTCTTTAACTTGAGGTCTTTCATAGACACAAGTCTTCTAATATCTGAAGAGTACCCTTCTGGAACTTTAACTTCACTTAGAAACTTACACAATGTTTTTTTCTCCTTTCTAGATAGAGTATAAGCAGCAGGCGGTAGATATGTTCGTTTTCCTTTCTTCAAGGGTCCTAATTCAGTTCTTATTCCCATCGCTATCAAGTCCTTTCTTGCCTTAAGGCCATCCTTAGACTTTCCTTGTATATTGAGTAACGTGCCAATAACACTTTCAAATACATTTTTTTTCAATATGCATAACATCAAGAAAATGTCTCACATACAAGGACTTCCAATACGGCAATTCAAAAAAAACCGACCTCTTCTTCCACCCACTTTTGACAAGTGTGTGGGCAAAAGGCTTGCCAAACTGAGTATCCAAATCTTTCACCTTTTCAAAAATCTGATCACCCGTCAATATAGGTGGAGCTCTGCCTTGTTCTGTCTCTCCATTGAACGCCTTTCTCCATCCACGGTAGTGATGATTTGAATTTAAGAATCTCCGATGACCGAGAAAGACATTCTTCTGACCAAACTCCAAGCGCTTCCAATCTGTTTTATCTTCACAAATAGGACACGCACATTAACCTTTTATGCTATACCCTGATAGATTTCCGTATGCTGGAAAATCATTAATTGTGCCAAACAACATCGCCCTCAAGTTGAAACTTTCTTTCCTATATCCATCATAAACCTCCACACCGGTCTCCCACAAAATCTTTAAATCTTCGATTAAGGGCTTCAAGTACACGTCTATGTCATTCCCTGGTTGTTTAGGTCCAGAAATCAACATAGACAACATCATGTACTTACGCTTCATACATAGCCATGGAGGTAGGTTATAAATCATAATAATCACAGGCCATGTACTGTGTGAGATACTCTGGATACCGTGTGGGTTCATTCCATCAGTAGATAATGCCAAGCGAAGGTTTCTTGATTCTTCTCCAAATTCAGGATAATCATTATCAATTTTCAACCACTGTGGTGAATCTGCCGGATGTCGATACTTTCCATCTATAATTCTTTCATCTGCATGTCAGGTCAAGTGTCTTGAATCGGTTTCACTACGAAACATGCGTCTAAATCTCGGAATAACAGGAAAATACCACAAGACTTTTGCTGGAGACAACTTGTTCTTATATCGCGAGACACCGCATTTAGGACACTCATTTAACGATGCATACTCATTTCGAAACAAAACGCAATCGTTTGGACATGCATGTATCTTATCATAGCTCATGCCAATAGAGCACAACATCTTTTTGGTCTCATATGTTCGATTGGGAAGAGCATTATCCTCAGGAAGCATATCTTTCAAAAGGGATAATAACTCTGTGAAACTTTTATCCGACCATCCATTGCCCGCCTTTAAGTTGTACAACTTTAATACCGCAGACAATCTTGTGAATTTAGTGCAACCATCATACAAAGGTTTCTCTGCATCACTTACCAACCTCTCAAACATTTCGGGACAATCCTTAAGATCTCCTTCAAGTGCTTCTGTAATCTCTTCAACTCGATCACAATCGTATGTATCTGCGCCACTATAGTTTGAGGCATAGGTCGTACTATCCCCCGGTTCAACATTCTCGTTACTTTTCTCACCATGCAAATTCCAACATGTATAACTTCGATCAATTCCATGCCTCATTAGATGCGATGTCAACTGAACTGCGTCAACCCGTTTCCCATAACAACAACCCAAGCAAGGACATATCATTCTACTGGGGTCTTCGGCGTGCGCAACGGCAAACTTAACGAATTCTGATACCCCATTCTCGTACTCTCTCGACAATCGATTGGAAGACATCCATGTATTATCCATTACTAATTAGAATAAACAAAAAACAATTTCAGAAGAGAAACCAATTTCAGAAGATACTCTGTGCAGGGCATTCATGTCTCCATTTACTCTATCAAATAACATCCATACCTAAACTTCTTAAGTTACTAGCTACGCTATGTACTGGTTGGCTGTTAATGAAGAATTCAAACACATTCGGACCTAGGTTTCTAATGATACTGGTGTTGACACAAAATCAGATGTTCATAGGTCGTATAACCCTAACTACTGGGTAATGTAGTCCCATTGCATGCGTTATCATGGTCACTAAAAACTAACCGTCAATTGCCTAATAAACCCAAACTATTTAAATGACTATGAATATTGAAACTTTACAGGTCGAAACAAACGTAGCATAGACAACAATAACATAAAACTGAAATGGGGCAAAGCTAAAACAAAGCAATAGTGCAAGAAATAGGGCAAAGCTAAAACGAAACAAACGTACCTTTGATTGGTAGAAGGAGGAAACGTCGTAGATCTAACAGAGGTGGAAGGAGAACGCCTTAGAACCCTAACGTGAAAAAGAACGAAAATAACAGAGAGTGAAATAACAAAACGCGCAGTATGTTATAATTTTAATGTTTACTAAAGGGGACCTTAGAGGGCGCTTGTGGAAAAAAAGCGTCCTCTAAAGGGGGCCTAAGAGGGCGCTTATGGAAGCGCTCTCTAAGGCTTTCCAAAAGCGCTTTATAAGCTGGAAATGCACATGGACTTATGACAGCGCTTTATTAAAAGCGCCCTCTAAGGGTAACCTTAGAGGGCGCTTTCTAAAAAGCGCCATGTATTGTTGTCCTTCTATCTCGTCCTTATTTTTTCGCTTCACCTTAGAGGGCGCTTTATTACAAAAGCGTTATCTAAAGTGCGCTGTCTATTGCTCCTTATTTTTTCGCTTCACTTTAGAGAGCGCTTTTGTAATAAAGCGCCCTCTAAGGTGCGTTGTCTATTCCAGTATTTGGCGTAGTGAAATGATTGATACATTGTATACAACTTCAAAAAAACTCTTGTAAATTCAAAATAGTATTTGAATCCTTGTTGTCCAGAATTGTTGGAAGTAAGAGAGTGATTAAGAGAGAATTGTTCTCTTAAGTCACTTTGTGTATATCATAAGGGGATTGTCATTATTGATATGTTTAGGATATTGTGTATAGAGGTTAGGATTTCTTGTACAAAGTCCAAACAAGATAGTAAAATTTCTTACTGCGTAAGGGGACTGGAGTACCCTCGGATTGTGAGGGGAACCAGGATACATCGTTGTGTTCTTTATTTTTTCGCACTTTACCGCATTCATCTCTTAACATTCAATCGGAAAAATAATTATATCGAAATCTAAAACCGGAAAAATTTTAAAGTACCTAATTCACCCTCCCCTCTTAGATAGATTTCATACTTACAACGATAATATACATTTGTTTACTAATTAGTTTGTTATGCTTGCATCAATAAACATGTGTTTCCTAATTAGCTTGCTATGGTTGCATAAATACATTTTGTTTCATATAATATGTAGTGGAGTTAATTAAATGTATGTTTTTACTTTTGTAAATTGTATTTTGTGTTAAAGTGATGGATGATACACATGTATGGTCTTCTTGGTTTTGTGCTGATAGGTATTTCATTTTATGCTAATGTGACGGATGATACACATGTAGGGTCTTTTTCAATTTTGGGCTAACAAGCTCACATGCTTACGCAGATACCAAATTAGAATAATACAATTAAACTTAGCGTCGGCTTAGACCATCGTTAACTATATCCCATAACCGACGTTACGTAAACACATGTACAACCTAGCGTGGTCTATAAACAACGCTAACTAAACACGTGTACCAAGTTAGCGTCAACAAGGTCGATGCTATACAAACACGTGCAAAACATAGCCTCAACAGAGACCAAAGCTAAATAATTAAAATATTCCAGCGTGTTCACCCCTTCATTAGCTTCCACCTAGCATTCTGCATGTCCGACACAATTTTAAGGTCGGCTGGACACTACGTGTAGCTTCCATCCTTGAGGCGTCCGCCCGACACTGATGCTAGATCGATGCTAACACTCATTAGCGTCGTTTTTATCGTTTAGCAAGGGCTTTCAACCGACGTTAAAACGTGAGGCTTAAATGCTTTTTTCTTTTAATATAGTCTTTCCTTCATCCAAGAAGCATGCTCTAGCCAGAGCCTTGTGTATTTCATATCTAAAGTGTTGGCTGGACAAAATATGCACTACCATAATATAGAGAATATGTCATTGGTGCTAGTAACGGCCTCTTGGAAGTTACTATGTTAAAAAATCCATAGATCATTTTTCTTTTTGAGACATATTTATCTTATGAATAAAAGGTTTATCCTCATTTCATTTTGCACTAGAAAATATATTTCAATCATACTTTCTCACTTTTTACTCTCTCAATTTTATTTTTCTCTATTTTTTGACAAGTTGCTTTAGTGATTTGAGAGCGAAAAAATATCTATGAGAGTTTTGTTTTGGTGTTGTGGTTAGTTTATATTTACTCAAAAATGTTTGTCTCTTACGTAACTCCTTCGAAATAAGTTGTTTGATTCGTGAGATAAATCAGTTAAATGTTGTTGTTTGGTTTGGGAGATTAACCAGGTAAATTCTCTGTTCGGTTCTAAGTTAAGCCTGTGAAAATGTCTTGGTTGATTTGTGAGATTAGCTAGTTAAATCTCTTTATTGGTTCTTGAGCATAAACCTGGTGTAAAAGTTATATTTAATTCAATGAGTCAAGTGTAAAATCTCGTGGTTGGTTTAGGGATTAGTCGGTGTAAAATCTCTTATTTTGTTGTAAGGTTTGTGAGCATAATCTATAAAAAGCTCATATCTCATTAATTGGAAACTCTCGAGAAGAAATTCTTTGGGACAAGAGTAGGATAGGTGGTTAGGGCGAACCTATAGAAATTGCTAGTACATATCTTTCTTCCCTTATCTCTTTACGTTCATGTCATTTATTTATTTATGTTGTATTTTCATATTTTCACCTCTCTGATTTTCTTTCTTTTAATTATTCCACTATATTATCTCTATTTTTTATAATATCATTTTAATTGTTTTTATATCTAAACATTTTCATAATTTGACAGCAACTTTAGAACTTTAGAATTCACCTCTTATGTATCATTAGTTAATTCATTCGCTTATTGGAAATAGATAAATAGTTTAAGTGTTAAATGGGTGGTTTATTTGTAGTTATATTTTAACATCTTACAATCACAGTTAAAATGGAGTCACTTTTCCAACAAGTGGTTTTAGAGCCTGACTCCTATTATAAGACTAATCGTCTCAGGAGTTAGAATGACGACTTCAAACACTTCTTTTAATATGAAGTTTTTCTTGAATACACCTTCATCGTTTGATGATGAAAGATTTCATCTATAAAAATTAAAATGAAAATCTTTTTAGATGTTGTCAATTTTGATTTATGGAATCTTGTTACTAATGATTCGTTTATCCCTACTCATGTTGTTAATAATGAAGTTGTAGATACGTCGAGCAATCTATGGCCGAAGAAGAAAATATAAAAGTCTAACTTGGTTTTAAAGCTAAGTAATTAATGATGAATACTTTAAGCACTAAATAATAGTTTTATGTTTCTAATTGTAATTATTTCAAGGAAGTATGGGACAATCTTGAGATGATGATCTATGGATTTTTTTTGAGATTGAGCAAGAGAAATTTTGTATCGAACAAATATATTAAATTCAAATATTGTTATCAAGAATTTATTCCAACAGTTTAATTGAAGGACATAAATGTTTGTGTTGAATTTCAAGAAAAGTCTAAGAAGGAGGAATTTATCATGAAACTCAAGGAGTTGATCAAGTTACTTAAGAATGAAGAAGAAAAGTCAAACATATTCGAAGAATCTTCATCTTCCTCATCATCTTCATTAAAAAGATTACTTGAAAAAGTGATTGAAAGATCAATGCTAGAGGTGTCG
The DNA here is from genome assembly GCF_024323335.1 of Lathyrus oleraceus. Classification (NCBI taxonomy): domain Eukaryota; kingdom Viridiplantae; phylum Streptophyta; class Magnoliopsida; order Fabales; family Fabaceae; genus Lathyrus; species Lathyrus oleraceus. Next base: position 448,335,115 of record NC_066585.1, on the reverse strand, counting down.
TTTGTACTATCACAATAAATGAACAATCCTCTAAAGAGTCCACATCCACAAGATTTTTTGAAAAATCAATATCCGAAATAATTTTTAAGAGAAAAACATCCAAAAGCATTTTTTAAGAGTCAACATCCAAAAGATATTTTAAAGATCTGTCATATCGAGCGTCAAATTAATAATCAATGGGAGAAACTTAAAGAGATTCATAGAAAAATATATTCGAAGATATATTTCTTAGTTTTCCCATAGCTTTTTATGAAGTATCTTCTAAAAAAATGATAAAAGAATCATCCTAAGCAGAACATGTTTTCTTCAAAACCTCCTATGATAAAGGTGATAGCGAGTAACAACTCTAACTTATGAGCAAATATTTAAGTTCAATGTTAATCTAACTAAGAAAAATGAAAAATTAGAAAGAAAAAGAGCTTAAAGGTTATATTAAGATTCTTGAAAAAATTAATATCGCACTTTGGAATGGAAACAAAATAAGAAGTAAATAACTTGCATAAAATGTGTTTCGTTTAAAAGGACTCATTTTTTACATATAAAATTAGATCAATGATATATTTTTTTAATTAATACTTTCAAAATAAATTTAAAAAAAGGATTTAATTGATATACACCGACAGTATAAAAGGATTTTATATGTTAATCCTATTCATTGGATATTAAAATAAGTTTTATTTTTATTTTAAAAACCTATAAAGTAATGCAAACGGGTGATGGTGATGAATCGACAATGTAAATCTTTTTATACTGACAGTGCATAGTAATTAATCCTTTAAAAAAATGGTATATCGTTTTTAAAAATTCAATTTTAAAAAAATTATATGGTATTTCTTTTAAAATATATTTTGATGATTTTAATTAAATTTAATTTACTTACATATATTTGGAAATTTGGGCTTAAATATAGGACTTATATTAACCGACTGTATTTAAATTATATTGTCATATCTATATTGAACGTACCTTGTAACTTCTATCAAACTTAATTTGTATATGTAAGGAGATATCTAAAATTTAATTTAAGGTAACATTCAAAATGGTTTAATAAAGAGATTTAATTAGATATTTCCTTAAATATAAAGACTTATTTTAAAGTGATTTTTAGTAAGACTTAGTTTTCACCATACTTAAGCAATGTTTTATATGCTTCTTTTATTTCAAGCTTCAGCATCTCTCTCACTCTCCACTACTTACATACAACACTTTTTTGTTTTTCTCAAAGCTTTCTGCTATTGCATCTCAGTCTTCACAGTCTTACTCTTCCCTGTTTACACACAGTTTCTTGTTTCTCTGATACATTATAATGTATGTGGACCATTTTCAGTACCTTCATTTAGAAAGAATAAATAATTTGTGTCATTTGATGATGAGTTCACAAGGATGAGGTGGGTATCCCTTATAAAGTTCAAACAGGTATTTGCTGAATTTAAGAAATTCAGAATTAAGGCTAAAAATTGGAGTGGTCAGAAGCTGAAAGTTCTCAGAACTGATGGTGGAGAAGAGTATAACACTATAGAGTTCAAAAAGTTATGTTAGGAGAATGGAATTGAGCATGAGGTGACTGCTCCATACACTCGTCAACACAATGGTCTTCCTGAAAGAAGAAACCGAACTTTGCTTGATATGACAATGAGCACGTTGAAGGAAAAGACGCTATCTCACATCTTGTGGGGAGAAGTTGTTGCCACTGTAGCATATGTGGCGGGTATCCCCTCACTAACTGAACTGATATAATTGGTGAGGGGGTATCCCCTTGCAAATGTCAATATTTTCCAGCCCACACTTCATTTTTAACTATATTTCTTCTTTGCGAGGGGTGACCTCTAACAATGGCCAATTTCAAAAATTAAAAAATAGTTCTCATATTTACGGGTGGTCACCCCACGTTTTTTAATTATATATTTTTTAATATTTTGAGCGTTGCGATGGGTTTAACCCTAAACAACGTTGTTTTTTAGTGAGAGAGTTTATCCCCGGCAAAATCCACTAGTTATACAAGATTTTTCTGGTAGTGTCTACAATCAATCTTGCCAAGAATCCAGTGTTGCATGGGAGAAGCAAGCATGTCGTTACTAAGTATCAGTTTTTGAGAAGTAAGGTTCAAAATGGAGTGCTAGAAGTTATGAACTATAGCACCCAGAAGCACTTGGCAGATGTTCTGACGAAAGTGATTAAGACTGATCAATTTCCCCACTTGATGGATGAAGTTGGTGTTGTTAGTTTTGATTAGCTGAATATAAATTGAGAGATGATGTTAGCAGTAATTTATATTCAGTAATAAAAGTATTAGTTTTGTTAATTTTAACCTAACTAATGTAGGTTAGCATTTTACCTAGGCGGCATTATTGTTTGTATATATAAACAAGTTTAGTTGTCAAAAATGGTGTGTCCATTGCGTATAGTGGGTGTGCGTAATCATTTTCTAAGAGTATTGGGAGTTTGTTATTCTCTTTCTTTTCTCTCTTCTTCCATCTTCATCTTCTCCACCTTGTGCACCAAAATCCAAGACTCATTCGAATGGACGTAGAACCATCTTAATTTATCATGCAATTAAATAACTACATTAACAACATCAGAATATGACCCTAGAATAACTGGAAAATAAATAATTGACACAATGACCAAGTTCATCATCTAAAAGTGAGAAAAAAAACGATGCATATGGATAGATATACGAAAGCATATTGTTACACATTATTTTAAGTTTTTGTTTTCAACTATCTAGATTTCTTTTTTTAAATTAGTTAAATCTCAAGAGTAATAAAATAGGTGATTTATATCTATCCACTCTTAACTCGATTTATACCTATCCACTCCTAACTCAAATCTAGCTTAGAATTTTATGGAGAAAAGTCCTTATTTTAATGTGTTAAATTTTATGATCGGATTACACGATCGACAATTTTAAAGAACACGCTTAATAACGATATCGGAAATCAAATATAAAGATTATTGATATTGCAAAGTTTTCAATAGATAGAAATATTTTATGTGAGTGTTTTTTTTGCTTCTATCAAGAGTTTGTATGTGAGCCTAATGAAATTTTAGAGGTGGGAGTTGAGAGGAAATGGAGGTAATTGAGATAACATAGAAACAATTGAGACTTAATTGACCAAGTTTTATTATTATTAGTATTATTATTAATAATAATAATAATAATAATAATAATAATAATAATAATAATAATAATAATAATAATAATAATAATAATAATAATAATAATAATAATAATAATAATATTAATATTATTATTATTATTATTATTATTATTATTATTATTATTATTATTATTATATACTAACGTTCCAAAACCCACAGTATCCACAACATACACGTCACACTTCTCTTTCTATTACTATTCACATTTTATTATAAATATATACTTAAATATTTTTCTTAATTATCATAAACTTTAATTTAATTACTAAACATTATATAATAATTTACATCAAATAAATAAATGAACAAATTAACAATTAATAATTCAAACATCTCATGAATTAAGAATTAAGAACAACCAATTAGATACACATCATATTATGGTCACCAAAATAAATCAATGAAAATAGATTATTCGATAATTAACTAAAAGATAAAGACTAAATGTTCCAGACTAATAATTAAAATAAAGGTTTCACATTTATCTAATTTTCTGATTTCCTTTAACATTGAGGTCAAAGGCGTCATGTGGTGTGAAACACTGTTATCAAGAATTCAATTGAAATAATATTCAAATTTAGCAGTCATGCTTTCATATGGGTTTGTATGATTTTTTATACGAATTCCATGCAGGGCTTGTCCTGATGTTGACGCTTCTGGATATTCTTTTCTCTCAGCGACCTGAGAAAGATTTGTTACTTGTTGTCCTCCTGATATGTTAGGTTCTCGCCTTTGAGTTCTTCGTGATTCTCAACTTGCTGAGTATCCAACAATCTCAAAGCATTTTGCCTTGACATGTCTAGTTTTTCCACAATTATCACACTTTAATCTTGATTGATATTCCTTTCCTCTCTTCCTATCTCACTTGAGTAAAACTCAGATGCATTTTCCACCTTGGAATCTCTTTCCTTATCCCCTACAAAATGAGATTTTTCTCTTTGCATTTGATTAAATACACGTCTAAGAGAGGGTAGTGAATCAATATTAAGTATGATTGCCTTGATATGAGAGTATTGTTCACTATTAAGTCCTCCAAGAAAAAGATAGACTTGATGTTCTACTTCCCTTTGTGTCAATATTTTACCAACTCCGCAAATGCTTTCCGGTAGGTTCTGAAATTCACTCAATTCACCAACAAGGCTTTTGAATTGAGTATAGTAATCTGTTACATTTGTTTCTGGTTGTTTCCGCGTTAAAGACATGTTTCTCCACAACTGATGAATTTGTGGTGCATAGATCTGAGCAAAGTGTTCTTCAAGATCCACCCACACATCTAATGTCGATGAAGCATGTGAGATGTTGTTATGTAGATTTGGTTAAGTTGCATTGATCAACCAAGTTGTCTCCATTGAATCCGCCTTCTCTCAGTCATGGTACACTTCAGACTGACTTGATGGTTTCTTAACTCATCCATCAAGGAAGCTCAATTTCATCTTCGCACGCAAATGCGTCTTGATCGATCTTGCTCATGTTGGATTTTCAGGATTATCAGAGTTATTTAGTTGATAGGCCTATGTATTCTTTGTTGTGTTCTTTATTTTAGGTTTAGAGGTATTTTTCTTCTCTAATTTCTCTTATGAATCGAATTGGGCTCGGATGCCATAATAGTAAGTTAACTTGAAAAATATGTTGTATTCTTACGGTTTTTGATGATACATGACATACCTTTATATATAGTTTGATGGTCTATCTTTCAAATTTTGAAAATAGAATCAACCCTAACAAAGTCTAACAAGCTAATAACAATTCTTATAAACACTAACAAACTATTAAATTTATCACTAATAATATTTTTTAGAAGAACTATAAAACCTCCTATGATGAAGAATAATATTTAAATATTTATCACTAACTAACTTATAAGCAAATATTTAAATCAAGTGTTAGACTTAGTAAAAAAATGAAAATTTTGATTTGAATAAGTAAGATTCAATCTTCACTATACTTAATATCTCAATCTTCACTATCTCTCTAACTCTCCAATACTGTAGTTAGATATGTCTCGGAAATCAGTTGTGAATTTTGATTTGAATCATCCGGAGTGTAAGAGGATGAAACTTTCAAACAATGGGAATGATACTGAGATGATGCAGAAACCATTTGTGCCGCTAACAAGTGATGGTATTGATGAAACAGTGGGGAAGGAGGAGAAGAACCTGAGCGAAGGTGGAACAACGGAGTCAAGAGTTGTTCGAAACATTGATTTGAACGAGTTCCAGAAGTATGATGTTGAAACAGTTTCGAGAGTTGTTCGAGACTTTGATTTGAACGAGGTCCCAACTAATGATGTTGAAAGAGAATGAGTGTTATTTTTTGATGTTTATGTTGAAAGAGAATGAATTATATTCTACTGCTATGTTATTTGATGACAATATATATATATATATATATATATATATATATATATATATATATATAGTCTGATGATGATTATAAAGTTTCAGCTTTTCATTTTATGGTGGAGTTTAATACATGTTCTTGCTAATTTTCTGTTATCAATTAAATTCCAACCTTATGCATTGTTGGAAGAGTAATAACATGAAGCTTATTTAATTAACTATACTGATACAGTCTAACTCCATTCTCCATATTTATAAGGAGAGTTAGGTATATGTGCTAGTTACTTTATAGAGTGGTTCTCTTTTGTATTGCCATCATAACTAACTTATTAATCATCGATTAGTTTATTATTCTTTTAATGTAAGATTATATTTAATTATTAATTAAGATTAAATATATTTAGGTCCTCCTAAATATCTTATATTTTATTTTTAATTTTTAATTTTTTTTTTTTTTTAAATTTTCATCCTTATTTATAGACCGTGTTAAAATCGTCCATAAATAGTAAATTGCCGTTAATTTTTTTCGATAAATTATAAAAACTATTGCTAAATTGCAGGAGAGACCAAAAGTCACTAAAAAAAGAAACCATTCGCCACGTGAAATTCACGCCATAAACTCAAATATCACGTCATAAAAGACAATTAACGACGTGATCGAAACACACCGTATGAGTACTCATAGCAACTAGTTGCCACGTGAAAAACACATCACTAAGTTGTGGCATGATTTTCACGTCGTTAATTGTCAATAGACTGCACCACACTGCAGCGTCTAGATATACGAAACAGAGTGTCACTACAAGAAAACTATTGTCTAGTGACGTGATTTTACCACGTGAATTTAACGAAGCTAAAACGGACCTTTGCGACGTGATTTACACACCAACACGTATTTAAAATATTAAAATAATGAACTTCAACTTTTCACATGAAGGAATTTGAAAAAATTGGAAAATGTTGTTGTGATTTGTAGATTGCGTGCTAATTAGTTTTCAAAAAATTTAAAAATTTAAGTGGAAAAAATTGACTAATTGAAGTGCAGACAGACAAACAACTTTAATGTTGCATTGTAATATTCAGGTAGCTAATGTCCTTTAATGTTGTCTCATAAATTTCATAAATTTCATGTGGCTAACCTAAAAGATAACAAATTTTGTTACGTGATTTTCAAGACACTCAAGTGTCTATTTATTTCCTTGACTATTAAACTTTTTCATTCTTATTTTTTTTATCAAGACTCAAGAATTTGATCAATTTTTTTGATTTTTCATTTTTTTTGATTTTTCATTTTTTTTAGACACAAGAAGCTTCTCCGTTTTTTTCTTCACTTAAATATGTATTACTTTTTATTTTTATATAAAAATGTTTATTGACTTGTTGGTTGTTTTCGTATATTTGTTTACATTAATTTTATATATTTGTATTTTATTAATATAAATACACATAATATATAAATATTAAACCCGGAAATGTTATAATATATTACTAATCAGAAAATAAAAATATATAATATATTTTTGGATGCAAGTAATAATATATAATGTGTTTTAGAAAAAAAGTTTATCGAAAATATTTTTTATTTTTATAATATATTATTAAAACAGAATATATAGGTTTATTATATATTTTATAAAATATTTAAGGATATTAAATATTTATTATTTATTTTTTTAGTTGTCATATGAAAATCACGCCACAACTTTTCCACGTGATATTCACGTCGCAAATCTATCACCCTATACCTATACCTGCAACCTATGTAGAAATTTGTGGTTTGATTTTTACGTGGCAAAGTGTTGCGACATGAATCTCACGTGACAAAATTGTGGCGTGATTTTTACGTGGCAATTGAGTTTCCACACACGCTCTTTCCGCGTGTTTACTCACATCATTAATTGATAGTTTGTGACGAATATTATTGTTTATGGAATGAAAATCACATGGCTAACCAGAGATTTTTTTGTAGTATGTGAACTATGTAGCCAGGTGAAATTCGCACTACAAAATTGACAATAGCAACGTGGAAAACACGCCATTCATGATTTTTTTGTCAGAATTTTGCCACTTTATTTCTATTTTGAATAATATTTTTTAATTAAAAAATAAAAATTTAATAAAATATGAAAATTAATAATTAATAAAAATATTTTGAAATAATAGTAATATATATGACAAACAAAATTATTCAAACAAGCGTATATTTATCTCATATTTACCTCTACTCTATATCTGTTTATTCTAATGCATCCATGAACTATATGCTGACTCAGGCCACTAAACGCTGTCAAGGATATCTATCTCATTTACCAAGATCAGATATCACAAAGCCACATGCCACCAACGTACTCCTAATTACCAAGAGCTACGCCATCTAACTTCACATGGAGTCTAGGTGTTATAAGTCGATCGTCCCTGAGGATTCAGGCCAAGAATCCTGTCTTGCCTAGCATACATAAATAATAATCTCCATCAGAATTGTAGGCGACTTATCAACCTCGTATGTCCCATACCGCACGACAGTGGACTTACACATTCCTCAATGCTATGATCACTCAATCATCTTGTGGCAACTCTCAACCATAAGTATTAAGTTAATACTTGGGAAATATCATATCAACCTTTCAGGTTATACTTATTATCTAGATACTTAGGTTAACGGCCAAATCCATCAAATATCTTGTCGTATTTCTTCTTAGTGTGATCTTTATCTCTACATAATCAGTTCAGTTTATACAATGAATAATGTATGATTGACTTCTCAGGTAAGAGAGGTGGATCGTAAAGGAAATAGTCGACCAAGTCTTTCCTTAGCCAGAACCCAACCGAATACAACTACTCAATATATCCAACTTCCCTTCTGTTATTGGGATCTAACACTTAATATCTAACAATATTATTGTTTCTCTCCTTAATAAATTATTTTCTTAGTCTAACAATCACAATCATTCAAGTATAAATAAAATAAATAATTCTTCAATTAATCAAACAATGCAAACACAATACAAGCTCAAATTATCATAGATTATTCTTATGATAAATAATTATGGTCGGTGTAACCTCGTTTAGTGAGAAATCATAAGTTTGGACTCGCACTCTTGCATAATTAAAAAAAATCAAATCGTTTAATAATTAAAATTCATCTTTTAAAGATGAATAAGTGAGAAATCGTAAGTTTGAAATCGTACGTTTGGACTCGCACTATGGTCAGATAACGAGTTAGTTTACTTACTATAAGTTGGTAAGATTTAATATATATTAACTATATAAATAACATCTTTTTTACCATGAATTACACACCTCATTATTTAAGGAGAACCTACTTAGCTAATTTGGATTATAATATTATCACTAAACTCTAATAATTATTGTAACAATGTTAACCTTGATTATTTGCGGAAATTAGTTCTAATGTGAAACACCGCATATAATTACTTGCTAAGAAATATCAATTTATGTTCATGATGAAATGAATGATATATTAACATTGACCATATAAGCGTTGACAGAATGTAAATCGAGGTAGAATAAATTTATATAATTACTTGTTAATAATGATAGTTTGGATTTAGGATGCAATGTATGTTCTATATGTAATTATGACTAAACATGATTATCTATTGAACCTAGATGCTTACAAAGTGAATTAACCATATAAGAACTAGGGTTTTAGACCATAAAATGTAATTTTTAGGCCTTCGGCATTATTTGATTTCTATTCACAAAATCTGGTGAGTTTATTCTCATAATCTAGTGCATCGATCCACTTTGACATAAAGTTTAGAAAATTTGTGTGAATTGATTCACACCAACCTGTGATTTAAGTCATTTTGATAGAAATTTTTATGGATGTTGAGTGAATATATTCTCACAAACATATGATTTGATTCACTTTTACAAAAATAAAAAGTAAAAATTATATGAGTGGATCGATATACAAAAGGTTGTCATTTGATTAACAAACCTAATTTTATGCCCATAGTTAATGAATTGGCTCAAATTTTCAAGTGAATCGATTCATGCTGCAGTTTTATTTTATTTTACATTTTAACACTTTAAAATGAACTCCAAAACATCTATAATATTGTCAAATAACAATTAATTATACCAAGTACTGTAACAGGTTAAAATGCATAGAAAATATCGATTACCAATTATCCGAGTCCTTTATCTTAGGGTTTAATTTCTATCTAACAATTTCTTGAACTTACCCTAGAAATCCTTCTAATGTCCTAGAATATAACTAAATATTATACTATATTCAATTGAAACATAATACTTAAGAAACTCATCTTAAAGAAGATTAATAGTTTGACGCATTGATATCATTTGATCGTCTCTCTCTCTCTCACTCACTCACTCATATATATATATATATATATATATATATATATATATATATATATATATATATATATTGATTGATTGATTGATGTGAAAAATGATTGACTCTTGATAAAAAGTTTGTTTTAGGTTCAAGATGTAAAAAAACGGATACTTATCGATCATCAAATTTGGTAGATATTGAGCCTCATCAGCTAGAGGAGAAAGTGTTTGATTTGGAATCTCTAAAGATAATTAGTCCAATAAAAATTTTAAGGTTTGTTAGATATGAATGTAATGACATAGATAGTCATAAATAACCACTTATTAACCATGTAATAACCCATATAATATATATCTAGAATAATATCATACAAGTGTTATTAATTGTTACTGACATAACATAAGTGCCTAATGGCATCATTATATACATGTGTCCAACTAAAAACATCAATGGGACATGTTATACAATAGTTCCTAAAAATAAAAATCTAAGAACTATGTACAATATCTTCATTATACATAACTCCACAACGGAAGATCGGAATAACTACATCCCTTGAAAAATTAGTAGACAGGTCGTCATACACAAACAAGTCAAACATAATCAAGCATACAATCATTACTATCCTCTAACAAGCGTTATTGGTTAGTTCATGGTCTCTCATCACCATGCAACATCTCATTAGATTAGCTTTCCAAAGCTTCAAGTCTCATATGAATCGGGTTCACGGTTCTTGAGTTATGGTAAAAACAAGAACCACATATTTTAACCTAACTAATATTCTAGGTTAAACTCATCCAATCTCATGTAAATCGACAGATTAATGTTAAATTAATGCATACACATCATGGTACAAGTCATAATACATCTAAGGTGGTTTAGAAACATGAAATAAGTGGTTTTAGGCAAAACAAGGATGAACCAATTGATTGAGCTGGAAGTCAGTAGATTGCATGAAGTTTCTGTAATGTATTTTTCACAAAATTGCCAGGACCAATCGATTGAACAATGTAGTCAATCGATTGACATCAGTAAAATTCATCTTTTTCTTCACAGAATCGTGAACCAATCGATTGGTTTTGCAACCAATTGATTGACGCCTGCATAATCTTCAAAAATACCCCTTTTAAACACTCTCTTTTCCAATTTCAACCACTCATATCCATACCAAAACATATATCATTATGAATCCATGCTAAAACACATAACAATCATGCAATCAAGACAATAATCACACTAACTAACATAATATCAAGAACAACATGAGCAACATCAACATGTTATTATCAACAACCACAATATCATAACTACCTAATTTCCCTTCATGAAATTCTTCCCCTCCCCAAGGCTAAATCTATCTAAGAACTCACCTTTAAGATGAAGATGATGGAAAGGATTTGGTTTGATTGTTGATGTTTTCCACTTCTTCTTCAAATCTTCTTCTTTCTTCTCCAAGTTTCCTCTTCTTTCTTTCTCTTCTCCTTTTCTCTTCTTCTTACTTTCCGATAACTCTCTCTTTCCAATCATATCTCTTTCTACTTCTCTTATCATTACCACCACACAATATATATAATAATAAATATATGAGAAAATTATTCTTCAATCTTCGTCAATAACATTGATATTATTTTTGCTTTTAAAATATTCATCCGCTTTCTTTGAGCTTACATATATTAACAAAAAGAAATTAATGACTGATAAAAAACTATAGATAAATATAATAATATATTAATGACTTTTTTATTGACATTAAAAGTTAAAGAGAGTGTCGATGTTACTTTAATAAACCTCAAAACATATTAATGTTTATTTTAAAATTATAAAAAATATCAATGTCATTTTATTAGATTTAAAAAATGCTGAGTAATTTCCATTAAATATATTAAATTAAATAATTATAATATAAGTAACAAATTTAAGATTGTTTTCTAATTTAATATTCTGATGTGTTATTCGTATTAACTTGTTTTTTTAAATCACACTTCAAATAATTTCTTGCAAATTTTCTTAATAATTTTTCAAGATTTTCAATTGGATAAGCATGTCAGTTATTTATAAAAAAAATGGTGGCAAAGACCTTTTAATCTCCCCAAAATTGATTATTATAAATTTAAAAATATATTGTGATCTGTTTAAAATTTGAATTAAAAAACATGGCAACAACCACCTGATTTAAAGTCGGTTATATTAATTAAAATAATATTAAATTTAAATTTGATTAGATAGAAAAAGATGGACAAACATCATCTTTTAATATATATATATATATATATATATATATATATATATATATATATATATATATATATATATATATATATATATATATATATATATATATATATATATATATATATATATATATATTTTGTATGCATGATCACTAAGGGAATTTAAGCAAAAATTATTTTTAGAATAAGTTGCTTTCGTATGAATTAATGTTTTGTCTTTAATAATGATATTAGATAAATTTATGTTTTCTCTTTAATTAATTAAGATTCATTTGATGTGGTGCAGTTTGTTGTTTGGGGTCCACCTTCTAAACATCAAATTGCATTAGATGTCGATGGAAATTCTTATGGAAATCCTGGTAGGACGGACTATGGAGGTCTAATAAGAGACCACATGATTGTGGTTGTTAGGGTTTAGTGGACATGTTGATTTTGTTGACAACCCAAGCGCTCAATTATTAGCCATATCGAATGGATTGATGGTAGCTTGAAATTCTGGTTAAAGAAACGTGAGTTGTAGATCTGACTATATGAAAGCATTATATTTGATTCAAGACTCAACACCTCTACCTCAAAAATATGCTTATATTGTAAACACTATAAAAGAATATATTTTTAGAAATTGGACTATTTCATTTTAGCATACTTAGAGAGAAGATAATCAATGTGCAGATTTTATGGCAAAGTTGAGAGCAAATAATATTAATTGTTTAGGAATTTTTATAGAGCCGCCTCATTACTTGTATTATTTACTTTTAAGGATTCCATGAGAACTATATATACAAGAGTATAATTAGTATTTTGTAGATGATTTTTCTTAGAAAATTAGGATTTATTCAACAATAAATAGTTGTCTTGTTTTGTGAGGCTTAAAAGATCTCATATTCTTTATGTAACACCATACATCAATTATATAGAAGTTAATATAGAACGTTTACATAACGTATAGTAAGAAATTGTTTAATAGTATTTCGATCAATAAGATTGCCTCATTGTAAAATTTAAAATAAAATAACAAAATGCACATTTGTGCACTACGACAAAAAATATTTTAAGCAACAACGGTAAATATTTGTCTAAAAATATAATTTATTTTACCTATATCTTTAAGAAACAAGTTTCAAGGCATGAAGTATGTGGTTGTTTTCTACTTCCATAGGCCACAATGATTTTTTACATATTGACAAAAATACTGCTTAAACTATATGAATAAGTCAATATTTTAGAAGTCAGTTTATACCAGAAACATGATTTTTTACTTTAACAAAAAAATACTTTTAAAGTCTTAGTCTACTGATCTAAAATCGATGATCTAGATTTTTTTACTGTGTTAAATCAATAATGATATCTTATTCATCTAATCTAAAATTAACTAATGTGAATGATTATAATGTGAAACTATGTGCAATATATAGAGTAGGAAATCCTCATTTGTTTAGGCCACTATTTTGTTCAAGTCACACTTGTAGAACATGATATTTTCAAGCGTGTGATTGATTGTCACTTAAACTCTCAATATCATTGCAACGAACGTTATCCCTACATTTTAAAATAAGTCTACATTAAAAAGTGAAAAAATACATGATATAGATATCCATTTTAACAATGGTTGGAGATGATATCACACACTTGTTATGACACACTCCTCTTGAATAAGTATCACATAAACTCTAAATATCAGTCTCATAAAGTTATGTCAAAGGAAAAGTACATATAATATATGCTTATGAGGATACTCAGCATAAATAAATGTAGTAATGTAAACAATATTGATAATGAATAACCCACTAAATGCACTTAACTAAATGCACTTAAGTGTCAATCTATAGTTAAGGTTGGTGCAACGACGTCTAGTTAGTGAAAAAAACTAAGAAACAAATCATTCATTTGATGAGAATTAAAAAATTAAACTCATAAATACTATTAAAACCTCGATTAGAGAATTGGTCCTAAAAGATGCAAAAACTTAACCAATGTTTAACTAGAAGAGAAAAAACCTACACCAAACTAAATTAAATTCATAATTATCACAAAAAGCTTAAATAGTATAAAAATGGAAAAAAACGTATGACTTAATCCTTAGGAAAACCTATTATATTTTAATAAATTTTTCTTTATAGTTGCAATAAAAAAGAATTTTTTTATTTTTGAACCTATGCTAACAATATATTGTATTAGATTGTATCAGTGGCTCTACATATTCATCAATTTAAATTGAAAGAAAGCATACATTTTTTCTAACAGCATCATCTTACAGACATAAATATAAGTTGGTATTAGAGTTGTAATATCCAAAATGTAGTTTGTTAATCTATAAAATATGTATAGTTTAAACGCATTTCACAAGCCTATAAAAAATTATGTTGTATATTAATCCCAACATTCTAAAATGTCACACATTAAATGATATGAATAAACTAAAAGTTAATAACTCAAGTGGTAATATAGTCATAATTATGCTTGATTAGCATAATTTTGCATGAGATTTAAATTAAACTCATTATTCAAATACAAAATCAAGTTCTAACGTGAGAACAAAATGGAGGGATATTGCTACTAAATGGAAAATTACATAATAGAAAGGAAAATCAGAGTTGGAATTTGAGCGAATGTAAACAGTCTAAGCTTACTTAAATCATAACTAGTAAAACTACAAGATACATGCCTCAATTATAATTAAAGAATCTACAATTACCCTAATTATATTTGTAACACCATGATTACATGTATAAAATATTAGTTATATCATTAACTTCTTGTACATAATACATCAGATGTACAATTCCGAAATATAACCAAATAAATTTTTATCACATGGTTTTCTTGAATTACAAAATAACAAGTTTTACTTATATATAATCCAATAATAGAGTTTGTCAGCATATCAAAAATACAATCCAATGGTTCCTTAGCGTTAAGCTTTCAACTTTAAATCCAACCTGAGCACCTATTAATTTGAAGAAAAAGATGAGAACAATGTGAGATGAGATACTAATATTAGTGGTATCTTAAGCTAAACCAGTGAGCGTTTTTTTACCCGTCTACCCAATCCAGGTTTAACTTGAATGAATTGTCAATGTAACCCATATATTGTATACGACCAATAACAACTGCTTCAGTGTCTCACCTCTCTTCATAAGTCAACATTCCAACACACATTCTAAGATCTTTAAACCAATACTCGTGAACTTTACTTGATTATATGATAAATCACCATACCCACTATAACACCCCAAACTGCTTTCAGGATTACCGATTGACCCCACAAACCAACACGGTTCTTTTCAACATGTTTTGTCCTCACTCACACGCTTTTCGGAAAACTTCTCAGAAGGTCACCCATCCAAATACTACTCAAAGCCAAGCACGCTTAACTATGGACTTCTTATATGTTAGGCTACCAAAAAGAAGATGCATCTTGTTAGTATAGGTAGTAACAATTAATCCTTATAAGTCTTCCTTCAACCATGCAGTCTCATACCTGCACAACCTCAGGATCCCTCTCATTCCGATATGAATTCGGATTTTTCCCTAGAAGCTGCTAGGAGTGTCTCATTGTCATGCCTCATGCATAGACAACCACTCCCTCGCCCTCAGGTGTAACATGTAACCACTCTTTGGCCTCTCTGGCTTCGGGTGTTACATGTCCACCAGCTTCTGCTTGGTTCGTACTCGAACCATATTGTACTAGGAGAGGTCTGGCTCTAATACCATTTGTAACACCCCAAACTGCTTTCAGGATTACCGACTGACCCCACAAACCAACACGGGTCTTTTCAGCATGCTTTGTCCTCACTCAAACTCTATTATATATAATCCAATAATAGAGTTTGTTAGCATATCAAAAATATAATCCAATGGTTCCTTAGTGTTAAGATTTCAACTTTAAATCCAACCTAAGCACCTGTTAATTTGAAGAAAAAGATGAGAACAACGTGAGATGAGATACTAATATTAGTGGTATCTTAAGCTAAACCAGTGAGCGTTTTGCTACCCGTCTACCCAATCAAGGTTTAACTTGAATGAATTGTCAATGTAACCCATATATTACATACGACCAATAACAACTGCTTCAATGTCTCACCTCTCTTCATAGGTCAACATTCCATCACACATTCTAAGATCTTCAAACTAATACTCGTGAACTTTACTTGATTATATGATAAATCACCATACCCACTATAACACCCCAAACTGCTTTCAGGATTACCGACTGACCCCACAAACCAACATGGGTCTTTTCAGCATGCTTTGTCCTCACTCACACACTTTCCGAAAAAATTTCTAGAAGGTCACCCATCCAAATACTACTCCAAGCCAAGCACAAACTTCTTATATTTTAGGATACCAAAAATAAGATGCATCTTGTTAGTATAGGTAGTACCAGTTAATCCTTATAAGTCTTCCTTCAACCATGCAGTCTCATACCTGCACAGCCTCAGGATCCCTCTCATTCCGATATGAATTCGAATTTTTCCCTAAAAGCTGCTAGAAGTGTCCCATTGTCATGTCTCGTGCACATACAACCACTCCCCCGCCCTCAGGTGTAACATGTAACCACTCTCTGGCCTTGGGTGTTACATGCCCACCAGCTTCCACTTGGTTCGTCCCCGAACCACATCGGTATGGCTCTGATACCATTTGTAACACCCCAAACTGCTTTCAGGATTACCGACTGACCCCACAAACCAACACACGTCTTTTCAACATGTTTTGTCCTCACTCACACGCTTTCCAAAAAAATTCTCAGAAGGTCACCCATCCAAATACTACTCCAAGCCAAGCACGCTTAACTATGGAGTTCTTATTTGTTAGGCTACCGAAAAAAATGCTTATTGTTAGTATAGGTAGTACCAATTAATCCTTATAAGCCTTCCTTCAACCATGCAGTCTCATATCTTAAGCACATTCATGTAATCAATTAATCATATGGATTCATAGTTATGCAATAGCATAATCATGCCAAAATCCTAAAGATTCTATTATGACTTCACCATACCATTGATCAACTTCATTACTATAAAATACAAGTCGTGAAATAGTTTATTCTAAATTATAACATGATTTAAGGAACCCACCTTAGCAATTCAATATGATGATGATAAGTTTTCTTTCTCTCCTAGCCACATGAAGTCACAAATCTAAGCTCCTTTATTGATCTTTTCATCCTGGCTCATCAAGGATTCTTCAAGAATTCTTAAAGAAGGTAGTCCTATTTAAAATATATGAGTTTGGTGATGAAACTACTCAAAATTGGACTACCTTCATATCATGCAATAACAAAAAGAAATGTGATTAATATGGAAAGTACTCAAAATTGGATAAGATGTGTAAGGGAAGCTTGATTTTCTAAATTCGTCAATGGAGTGGAAGTAGTTCTTTTTCCCTCTCTTCTTCCCAAGTGTGCAACATATAAATAAAGATGAAGGAGTCTTCTTTTCTTCCAAGGCCTCAAATACCACTTTTCACATCACTTAGGCTAGGAAATTTCACAATTACCTTTAATCCAAATGCTTTGGTTTAGCAACATAATGAACTTTTACACGTCCATTAGTCTTCATTAGACTTATAACTTTATATAAATATTTGAATAGTTACTAATTTACCCTTCATGGTAAAACGACATGTTTATCCTTATTCTCCTAATTTTATTAATATATGAGATGGACGAGACTTTAATCAATAACTTAGGTTGGGATATTATACTATCTAAGAGACTAAACCTCATGAGCATGAACATAACTTGGAGACTTATACATAAATAATAAGTAACTCAAGGGGTCATGATACTATGGTCAGATATCGAGTTAGTTTACTTACTATAATTTGATAAGATTTAAGATATATTAAATATATAAATAACGTCTTGTTTACCATGAATTACACGCCTTATTATTTAAAGAGAACTTGCTTATCTAATATGGATTATATTATTATCACTTAAATCTAATAATTACTGTAACAATGTTAACCTTGATTACTTACGAAAATTAGGTTTAATGTGAAACACCGCATATAATTACTTGCTAAGAAATTCCAATTCATATTCATGATAAAATGAATCATATATTAACACTTACCATATAAGCATTGGCAGAATGTAAATCGAGGTATGTTCTATATGTAATTATGACTAAACATGATTATCTATTGAACCTAGATGCTTACTGTAACACCCTTCTAAAATACCCCAAATATTTAATTAAAATAACAATAACAAATATATGTCAGAGTAATTATGCACCAAGGGTGTCACACAACACTTCACACATTTCACCATAAAATTCAGTCATGCTCATTATTTAATTCAAAATAACATTTTTGCATAATTCGCAGCGGATAGAAATCAAATCAACCATTCAAAACATATAACA
The DNA here is from genome assembly GCF_024323335.1 of Lathyrus oleraceus. Lineage (NCBI taxonomy): Eukaryota > Viridiplantae > Streptophyta > Magnoliopsida > Fabales > Fabaceae > Lathyrus > Lathyrus oleraceus. Next base: position 448,316,682 of record NC_066585.1, on the reverse strand, counting down.
GATTACAAGTAAAATTATTCAACAATTAAAAACATCCCGTCCCGATGTTACATCTATCAGAGCACGACCCACTACGGAGACTACACTAGACTCCAAGCACTAGCTTCTACTCAATCACTGCTCGTTACCTGAAAAATAGTTGTAAGGGTGAGTTCTTCCATCGATATAATAAGCATTATAAATCATCATGTAATGCTAAGTAATTTAAACGTTTCATCACCCAAATCAGATTTTACACATTCAGTAACGGCACATCAACTCCAATATCATACTCAATAACAACATAAAATGCAACTCAAATGAGACTCGACTCGTCATGCATGTGGTACCATTCGGAGTAAAACTCCCAACTTAAAATCATTGCCATTTTATTGGGCATCAAGGCATAAGCCTTCAACTTTCAACTTAAAATTTTGCCAATCCAGGCCAACGTGGTGTGAGCAAAGCTCCGACTTAATGCATATGAATGTACATGGCATACACGACTTAAACTGCCGACAACATAATAAGAATAGCAATACAACAATGTTTTCAACAAAATCAACTTATAATCAACTTATAATCAACTTTGGCTCACCAAGCCTACAACTCAGTATTTTCAACAACTTTAACACAACTTATCAACATATTTGTATCAACACTTCATAACATAACTCAACAAAGTTACTCATCAAAATTAACGATAATAGGCCAATAACCAATTATGTTCACAATATTAAAATATCAATTTTTCCAATTTCCAACAGTGTTAACCGGTTAACGCCCTGGGTTAACCGGTTAACGCAGGACAAAACACACTTTCTGGTAAAACGCAACAGTGTTAACCGGTTAACGCCCTGGGTTAACCGGTTAACGCAGGCAAAACATCCCATTTCCACAAAATATAACAGTGTTAACCGGTTAACACCCTGGGTTAACCGGTTAACGCAGACAAAACAGCAGTTCCTGCGCTAACACAAGGCAGAATGCAGAGTTCTCCGCATTTTCCGCCGTTGGAGGACTTCCGGACCTCCGATTCAATTTCCGTAAAAAGCTATACGTTCGGGGGAACACGACTCACACAATTACGGACTCAATTACAGCTTTAATACAACTTATTCATCACAATATTTCAGCATTCAACATCCCAATTAGGGTCAATTCCACGGTTTATCACTACCCATGACATGTTAATCTATAATACCCATTAAACGACGATAAACCCCCTTACCTGAGATAATCCGGCAATCTCTAAGCTTCAAGCTTTTCCGTTCTTCAACCTTTGCTCTCTAGCTCTTCCTCTTTGCCCTTTCTCCACTTTCCACTTTTCAGCCGCTTCTCTGTTTCACGTGAAAACTCTTTACCAACCAAAAACCCTTTTTTCCATATTCCAACTTATATATTTTCCATTAATTATTATTCCAAATAATATTAATAATAATAATAATTCAATAATTCAATTTATTTAATTAAATTATTAAATATATTATTAACTTAATTAAATAATCCTCTTATTTAATTCGGGGTGTTACAACTCTCCCCTACTAAAAGAGTTTTCGTCCTCGAAAACATACCTCAAGCAAATAACTCTGGATAAGACTCTTTCATCTGACTCTCCAGTTCCCAAGTCACATTGCCACCTGCTGGTCCTCCCCAAGCTACTTTCACTAAGGCAATCTCTTTACCCCGCAACTGCTTCAACTCTCGATCCTCAATCCTCATAGGCGATATTTCAACAGTCAGGTTATCTCTTACCTGTACATCATCTACTTGGATCACATGCGACGGATCATGAATGTACCTCCTCAACTGAGACACATGAAAAACCTCATGCAAATTCGCAAGTGACGGCGGTAAAGCGATACGATAGGCTACCTCTCCTATCCTCTCCAAAATCTGAAAAGGACCAATAAATCGAGGTGTCAACTTCTTCGACTTCAAAGCTCGACCAACCCCAGTTATCGGAGTAACGCGAAGAAACACATGATCTCCCTCTCGGAACTCAAGTGATTTCCTCCTCTTGTCATGATAACTCTTCTGACGACTCTGAGCAATTCTCATCTTCTCCTGAATCATCTTAATCTTTTCTGTAGTCTGTTGAACAATCTCCGGTCCAACCACAACACTCTCACCGGACTCATACCAACATAACGGTGTCCGACATCTCCTACCATACAAAGCTTCAAACGGCGCCATACCAATGCTCGAATGAAAACTATTGTTGTAGGTAAACTCAATCAAAGGTAAATAACAATCCCAAGCACCTCCCTTTTCCAAAACGCAAGCTCTCAAAAGATCCTCTAATGACTGAATCGTCCTCTCAGTCTGACCATCAGTCTGCGGGTGATATGCAGAGCTCAATCTCAGTTTAGTTCCCAAAGCCTTCTGCAAACCTTCCCAGAATTTCGATGTAAATCTAGGATCTCTGTCCGAAACAATACTCGACGGAATACCATGCAAACATACAATTTTCTCAATATACAACTCAGCTAATTTCTCTAACGGATAATCCATTCTGATCGGAATGAAATGAGCCGATTTCGTCAATCTGTCAACAATCACCCAAATAGCTTCAAAATTCTTATTTGTCCTCGGTAAACCAGAAACAAAATCCATACTGATACTATCCCACTTCCACTCTGGAATAGCCAACGGTTGCATTAGCCCAGACGGCTTCTGATGCTCAATCTTTGACTTCTGACAAGTCAAACAGGAATAAACAAAACTCGCAATTTCTCTTTTCATTCCCGGCCACCAAAATAACTTTTTCAAATCATGATACATCTTCGTAGCTCCAGGATGAATACTCAACCCACTACGATGCCCTTCTTCAAGAATACTCTTCTTAAGTTCGGTAACATTCGGAATGCACACCCGATTACCAAATTTCAAAACATCATTCTCATCAACTCTGAATTCGCCACCTTGACCTTGATTCACTAGAGTCAACTTATCAACCAAAAGCACATCGGATTTCTGACCCTCTCTGATCTCATCCAGAATACCACTTGTTAACTTCAACATTCCCAATTTAACACTATTGTGAGTACTTTCACACACCAAACTCAAGTCTCTAAACTGCTCAATTAAATCCAATTCCTTAACCATTAGCATAGACATATGTAATGATTTCCGACTCAATGCATCAGCCACTACGTTTGCTTTACCCGGATGGTAATTCAACCCAAAGTCATAATCCTTCAGAAACTCTAACCATCTTCTCTGTCTCATATTCAGCTCTTTCTGATCAAACAAATACTTTAAACTTTTATGGTCACTGAAAACCTTAAATCTTGACCCGTACAAGTAATGCCTCCATAACTTCAGAACAAACACCACAGCCGCCAACTCTAAATCGTGCGTCGGATAGTTCCTCTCATGAACCCTCAGCTGTCTCGAAGCATAAGCTATAACCTGCTTATTCTGCATCAACACGCCACCCAAACCCAACAAGGAAGCATCACAGTAAACTTCAAATGGTTCCGACGGACTCGGTAATATCAGAATAGGAGCAGTAGTCAACCTTCTCTTTAACTCTTGGAAACCTTCTTCACATTTTGAGTCCCAAACAAATGCTTGCCCCTTTCTAGTCAACATCGTCAACGGTAACGCCAACTTAGAAAATCCCTCAATGAACTTCCTATAATAACCAGCCAAACCAAGGAAACTTCGAATCTCAGCAACAGACTTCGGAGCTTCCCACTTAGATACCGCTTCTATCTTAGAAGGATCAACAGCAACGCCACCTCTTGAAATCACATGACCAAGAAAACTCACCTCTCCTAACCAAAATTCACACTTGGACAATTTAGCAAATAACTTCTTTTCTCGTAGAACTTCCAAAACCACTCTCAAATGTTCAGCATGCTCTTCTTCAGATTTCGAATACACCAAAATATCATCAATAAACACCACAACAAACTTGTCTAGGTACGGATGGAAAATCCTATTCATATACTCCATAAATACTCCAGGTGCATTAGTCACACCAAAAGGCATTACAGAATACTCATAATGTCCATACCTTGTTCTGAAAGCAGTCTTCTGAATATCCTCGGTTTTCACACGGATCTGATGATACCCAGATCTCAAATCTATTTTGCTGAACACACTTGCACCAACCAACTGATCCATCAAATCATCAATCCTCGGCAAAGGATACCGATTCTTGATCGTCACTTTATTCAGTTGCCTGTAGTCCACACACAACCTCATAGTACCTTCTTTCTTCTTAACCAATAGCACTGGTGCACCCCACGGTGACACACTCGGACGAATAAATTTCTTATCCAACAGATCTTCCAACTGACTCTTCAATTCAGTTAACTCAACAGCAGACATACGGTACGGAGCCATCGATATCGGCCTAGTACCAGGTACCAAATCAATCAAGAACTCCACTTCGCGCTCTGGCGGTAATTCATTCACCTCTTCCGGAAACACATCAGGAAAATCACACACCACGGCTAGATCGCAAATCACCAGTTTATCTTTAGCCTCCAAAATCGCTAACAGCATAAACAACTCTGCCCCATCAGCTACTTCCTCATTCACTTGCCTTGCTGATAGAAACAAACTCTTTCCCTCCTCAATCTCAGGAAAAACCACCGTCTTATCAAAACAATTGATAGAAACTCGGTTAAACACCAACCAGTTCATACCCAGAATAACATCAATCTGCACTAGTGGAAGACACACTAGGTCCATCCCAAAGTCTCTACCAAAAATACTCAAAGGACAATTTAAACAAACCGAAGTAGTAGTCACTGAACCCTTCGCAAGAGTATCAATTACCATACTACCAAACATCTCAGATATCTCTAACTTAAGTTTCACAGCACAATCCAAAGATATAAAGGAATGAGTCGCACCTGTGTCAATAATAGCTACAAGAGGAAAGCCATTAATATAACACGTACCTCGGATAAGTCTGTCCTCACTGGAGGTTTGAGTTCCGGTCAATGCGAACACCTTCCCAGTTTGAGATTTCTTTGGCTTCTGACACTGACTTCCAATATGCCCTTCTTCGCCACAATTAAAACAAATCATTTCCTTATGCTTGCAATCAGCTATTGCATGGCCAGTCTTACCACAACGAAAACATCTCTTTACTTCAGCAGTGCATACATTACTCTTATGACCAGCCTGACCACATTTGAAGCAAACTATACCAGCAGGAGCACCTCCCCTACTGGTCCTCTGAGCCGGAGCAGCTCCTTGTTTCCCTTTTCCCCCTGGGGCATCATACGGCTTGCCACGATTTTGATGTTGCTTGCCTCTGCGGTCACTGACAATCTTGTAATGAGCATTATTGTCTTCTTCAAATATCCTGCAGCTATCAACCAATTCAGTAAAAATGCGTATCTTCTGATACCCAACAACCTTCTTAATTTCAGAGCGCAGTCCATTTTCAAACTTGATGCACTTTGAAAATTCAGCACCAGCACCAGTGTAATGAGGATAAAATTTGGACAGCTCCACAAATTTCACAGCATAATCAGTGACAGACATGTTTCCTTGCTTCAGCTCAAGGAACTCAATTTCCTTCTTACCACGGACATCTTCCGGATAATACTTTCTCATGAATTCCCTACGGAATACATCCCAAGTAATGACTTCACCTGCCACGGTCAACCTCTCGTGAGTCTCTAGCCACCAGTCATCAGCTTCGACTGCTAGCATGTGAGTACCATACCGAACCTTCTGAGCTGGAGTGCAATCCATAACACGGAAGATTCTCTCAATCTCTTTCAACCATCCCAAGGCTGCATCTGGATCATGCTTCCCTTTAAACATCGGCGGATTCTCTCTTTGAAAAGTCGCCAAGCTACGTGATCCAGCATCTCCACCAGCATTTGGCAAGTTCTGCACAGCTTGTGCCATCGCTTGCATTGCGGCAGCCATTGCAGCGTCATTCCTTCCAGCCATTTCAACTTATCACTACAACATAACTTAAAAGTTAGATTAGTAACAATACCCAATTGTTAGACAGTAACGACACGACAACTGGCCGGACAGACCGACCTGCTCTGATACCACTAATGTAACACCCTTCTAAAATACCCCAAATATTTAATTAAAATAACAATAACAAATATATGTCAGAGTAATTATGCACCAAGGGTGTCACACAACACTTCACACATTTCACCATAAAATTCAGTCATGCTCATTATTTAATTCAAAATAACATTTTTGCATAATTCGCAGCGGATAGAAATCAAATCAACCATTCAAAACATATAACAGATTACAAGTAAAATTATTCAACAATTAAAAACATCCCGTCCCGATGTTACATCTATCAGAGCACGACCCACTACGGAGACTACACTAGACTCCAAGCACTAGCTTCTACTCAATCACTGCTCGTTACCTGAAAAATAGTTGTAAGGATGAGTTCTTCCATCGATATAATAAGCATTATAAATCATCATGTAATGCTAAGTAATTTAAACGTTTCATCACCCAAATCAGATTTTACACATTCAGTAACGGCACATCAACTCCAATATCATACTCAATAACAACATAAAATGCAACTCAAATGAGACTCGACTCGTCATGCATGTGGTACCATTCGGAGTAAAACTCCCAACTTAAAATCATTGCCATTTTATTGGGCATCAAGGCATAAGCCTTCAACTTTCAACTTAAAATTTTGCCAATCCAGGCCAACGTGGTGTGAGCAAAGCTCCGACTTAATGCATATGAATGTACATGGCATACACGACTTAAACTGCCGACAACATAATAAGAATAGCAATACAACAATGTTTTCAACAAAATCAACTTATAATCAACTTATAATCAACTTTGGCTCACCAAGCCTACAACTCAGTATTTTCAACAACTTTAACACAATTTATCAACATATTTGTATCAACACTTCATAACATAACTCAACAAAGTTACTCATCAAAATTAACGATAATAGGCCAATAACCAATTATGTTCACAACATTAAAATATCAATTTTTCCAATTTCCAACAGTGTTAACCGGTTAACGCCCTGGGTTAACCGGTTAACGCAGGACAAAACACACTTTCTGGCAAAACGCAACAGTGTTAACCGGTTAACGCCCTGGGTTAACCGGTTAACGCAGGCAAAACATCCCATTTCCACAAAATATAACAGTGTTAACCGGTTAACACCCTGGGTTAACCGGTTAACGCAGACAAAACAGCAGTTCCTGCGCTAACACAAGGCAGAATGCAGAGTTCTCCGCATTTTCCGCCGTTGGAGGACTTCCGGACCTCCGATTCAATTTCCGTAAAAAGCTATACGTTCGGGGGAACACGACTCACACAATTACGGACTCAATTACAGCTTTAATACAACTTATTCATCACAATATTTCAGCATTCAACATCCCAATTAGGGTCAATTCCACGGTTTATCACTACCCATGACATGTTAATCTATAATACCCATTAAACGACGATAAACCCCCCTTACCTGAGATAATCCGGCAATCTCTAAGCTTCAAGCTTTTCCGTTCTTCAACCTTTGCTCTCTAGCTCTTCCTCTTTGCCCTTTCTCCACTTTCCACTTTTCAGCCGCTTCTCTGTTTCACGTGAAAACTCTTTACCAACCAAAAACCCTTTTTTCCATATTCCAACTTATATATTTTCCACTAATTATTATTCCAAATAATATTAATAATAATAATAATTCAATAATTCAATTTATTTAATTAAATTATTAAATATATTATTAACTTAATTAAATAATCCTCTTATTTAATTCGGGGTGTTACACTTACAAAGTGAATTAACCATATAAGAACTAGGGTTTTAGACCATAAAATGTCATTTTTAGGCCTTTGACATTGTTTGATTTTTGTTCACAAAATCTGGTGAGTTTATTCACACAATCTAGTGCATCGATCCACTTTGATAGAAAGTTTAGAAAATTTGTGTGAATTGATTCATACAAACTTGTGATTTAATTCATTTTGATAGAAATTTTTAGGGACGTTGAGTCAATAGATCCACACAAACATGTGATTTGATTCACTTTTACAAAAAGAAAATAAAAAATTATATGAGTGGATCAATTTAGAAAGGATTGTGATTTGATCAAAAAAACTTAATTTTATGCCCATAATTAATGAATTAACTCAAAATTTCAAGTTAATCAATTCATGCTGCAGTTTTATTTTATTTTAAATTTACACTTTAAAATGACCTCCAAAACATCTATAATATTGTCAAATAACAATTAATTATACCAAATATTATAACATGTTAAAATGTATAGAAAGTACCGATTACCAATAATCCAAGTCCTCTATCTTAGGGTTTAATTTCTATCTAGCAATTTCTTGAGCTTACCCTAGAAATCCTTCTAATGTTCCAGAATATAACTAAATAGTATACTATATCCAATTAAAACGTAAGACTTAAGAAACCCATCTTAAAGAAGATTAATAGGTTGAATTCTCAATGGATATGATGACATCATATTCGACTTATTTGGTGGTGAATTGAGTGTGAGTGCACTATCATTTTAGAAATGTTTTTAATAATGAAAATACTATGACACTTAGCATTTGTGTCTATTAGATCTTATCCTCTATGTCTAGTTTTGTATTTTCATTGTAGGACACTTAAAATCAGGTTATATATGCTTTTACAAGTCAAATTTGAGTTTTTATGTGAAAAAACTAGGTTAGAGGCCGACACATCCAAGCCATAGGTTGGGACACACTGAAGGTTTTACCAAACCAATGTTGTTGCCTTTTATGTGTCGACACATAAGCCTCTCAGGTCGATGCATAGCTCGTTCAGGTTGACCCATGTTGACTATGGGTCGACGGATGCTGAGCTTTTGGTAAAGCCAAAATTTATGCCTATATGAGGTCGATGCCAAGGATCTTTAGGTCGACGCATAGAAGCAAAAATGCTTATATGAGTTGACACACCCACTTTTGAGGTCGACGCATGCTTCTTTAAAACTCCAAACAACTAAATTTTCTAAATTATGTGTTTCTGATTTTTTTTCTTACACACACACACACACGCATATATATATATATATATATATATATATATATATATATATATATATATATATATATATATATATATGCATTCATGCATCCTTATTAAAATATTAAATACAAAGGATATACAAAAAATTTCTCATAATCTTCAATCTCTCCTATGCACACATACAACAATTACACATAATCATTTTTGTTAAGTGTCATCTAAATACAAGCTTCATAAGGACAATTTCAGAATTTGTATAATTAAATTGGTTTGAGATTTCTTTGGGGACTTTATTGATAAAACCAATTGGAGTTTTCCCTCAAAGATCATGGATGATTTGTGGGGGTTTGGCACAAGTTTTTGCAATTTGAATTCATCCAAGAGAAAGCTTTGAAGTAAAGGATTTTTGTTAAAGAAGTAGAGGAATCTAAGGATCAATTGAAAATATTAGGACACTTGATCTTTCTTAAGATCAAGGGAAAAGAAGAATATATAATCAACATAAAATTTAGGATTTGGGGGTTTAGATCTCGATCTCTCTCTCTCATTCACTCTCTTTACAATTTATGAATTCATTTAATGTGAAATTTCATACATTGACAATTTTGTTTGTGTTAAAATATTTCAAATTTTTTTGTAAAATAATCGCAATATATAAAATTGCAATTAGTTTTCACATCAACAACACAAAGAAAAAATCAGCTTGGTGTTTATTGCACACCATGTGTTTGATAAATTGACTTAGTCAATTTTTGTTTCTTAATTTCATTGATAATGATTACAAAGTGTAAAATCTTTCAAACGTTATTTTGAAAAACACATTGATTTGATTTATCATTATTTTGATACATTTATTTCATTTTGTTATGGTTTAATACACATATTTGATTCTTCTGATAATGGTTTCAGATAAACGAGTGTCGATCCGAAATCGTGTTCGCTTGCCATAATAAATATTTTTAAAAAATAGATTTTTAATCCAAATTTCATTTTCAATCTATTCCCCCCCCCCCCCCTCTCTAGATTGTTTCCCTCGTCTAACAAGTGGTATCACGAGCACCAGTTTATCGTGTGCTTTGAAATCACATATTAGATTATGGCTCATAAACCTAAAGGGGCGTATAATAGAATATTTAAATATCCGCTTTAGGAGTTGATGAATATTACCATGTTTCTCATTGTACAACTGCTCAAGCTATGTGGGACTCATTGCAAGTTGCCAATGAAGGCACAAGTGATGTTAAACAAGCTAGAATGAATATTTTGAACCAAGAAATTAAACTCTTTCATATGAAGCATGGTATTGCTGATATGAATATGGGATTCACTCATCTTGTAAGTCATTTGAATGCACTTGGCAAGCCGATTTCTGATGAAATTGCTACTAACAAAATAGTAAGATGTCTTAATAGGGAATGGCAAATGAAGATCATTGCAATCAAGGAAGCCAACAACCTCTTGATATTATATATTACTAATTTGTTTGTAAAGCTTGAAGAACATGAGCAAAAGCTCAATTTTGTTGGGAAGCATGAGAAGAAGATTAAGAAGGAAAGGGAAGTCGATAAGAAATTAATTGCTCTAGTGGATTCTAGTTTTAAGTTCTCTAATATAGAGCAAGATGATAGTGAAACTAGTGATGGTGAGTGTTCAGATGATGAACAAATGGGATTGTTTTTTAAAAGGTACCATAAGTACATTAAGAGAAATGGAGTGAAGCATTCTGATAAGAATCTCATAAATTATAGAAGGCAATGAAATACCTTAAGAACCGATGAGAATAAGATGGAAAAATTAAAAGGTTCATGCTATAATTGTAGAAAAGCCGGTCATTACAAGTCGGATTGTCCATTGCTTAAGAAGGATAAAGGAAAGGGCCAACAAAATAAGTCTAGCAAGCCTATAAGAGCATACATCACATGGGAAAGTGATAGTGAATCCTCAAGTGAGGGTAAATCGAGTGAAAGTGATGAAATGGAAAATCTTTGTGTCATGGTAAATCACAAGAAAAAGAATGTAAGTCATTCCAAATATGAACCTATTGATAAAATGTCTTATTCTGAGTTTCAAATTGCTTTTGAAAATATACATGGTGAAGCCATACAAGTTTTAAAATGTTGGCTTCAAATAAAAGAATATTTTCATACTTAGAATCCAAAGTTTTAGAAACGGAAAAACAAATGGAAGCTCTTAAGTAAACCATGTTAGAGGTTACAAAAGTTAAAATTGAGGATGAAAAGTCTTATTGGTTTGGTTGTGAAACTTGTCACATTTGGCAAAAAGAGGTTGTTACTCTAAGATAATGGTTGTGTAGTAGAGGCCCTCATAGATCATTCCTCGTTGGGACGATACGAATATCCCACCTAGAGTAGATTATCTTCGAGATAATATTGTTCGGAGATTCTTCGTTATGGAGATAATGTTTTCAAGTTGGATCGATGACTTTATGGACCTTTTGAAACCTATTTTATTTATGATGGTTGTGTAGTGTTGACATGCGAGACATCAGACTCGTTGGGTTGATACGAGAATAACACTCAGATAAGATCCCTTGGAAGTATTACTGTCTTAAGATTAGTCATTCTGGTGGTAATATTTTCAACCTCGATCCTTGATTCTGAGGACCTTTGAGAACCTGTTTCATATTTGGTGGTTGTGTAGTATTGATCCCCAAGCGAACACACTTTGTATGATCAATGCAAAGACCTCGCCTAGAGTAGATCTTTTTCATGAAGTTTGTCATAAAACAATTTGTATGTTGCCTGGAAAAATTCTGATTAAGGTTTGTGACTGTATGAACCCTTTTATCCAAAATCTTAGACCTAACCTAGTGATTGAGTTTAATGGGTACACAAAACTTAGAGCTATCCTGGTATGAGAGGCCTACCTATTTAGGTTGTTTTGTTGTTACCAATGTTACCCCATATCGTTACCTGCACATGACATTTCATTGCATCCATATGTGGCATGGGATTGCATTTTTTACATATAAAAAACAAAATTATGCATAAACATATCATTTGTATCCAATATGCATCATTCATGTCATTTACCAAACAAAAACACATTCCACTTCCTATCCATAATCAACAACTGATTTCTCGACTATTTATATCGAGCTTGAAGCAATTCTCGAAGGATCATGGACCTAGAGGTGCAAAGCCAAGTTATGTTAAGAGAAGATGTTGACCCAATGAAGAATCAAATAGATCAACTAGTGGAGGCCATGTCAGTTTTGACATAGAGAGAAAACAACATTCAAAAGACCGATGTCACTAAGAAATTCATACCACCTCAAGTAGGCAATCATGCTCAACCTCAATGGTACTGAACCCAATTGAGAATCATACTATACAAGAGTACCACATTGTCTGAGATAGGTGGCATACCCTGAATTTACCTTACTTTCTATCCAACTTCCATAGCCCTAATGCATAGGCATACGTTCATCATCTCACCATCTCATTTGCATTTTGCGTTCACAACAAGAAAGTATGTCACATGGATTCAAGGCATGGTGTTCATATCTGAGGATCACCGAGATCTCTTGATCATGTTGAGGTGTGTCTAATCCACCATAAATCCTAATTGTTATCTTCAAGAATTCTTTGACCTTATGGGATTGCACAAGTCTCCCCATTCACTTCTAAAACCCTAATTGAAGGATGAATCTTGTTTGGAAGCATTACTTGATCATCTAATCATCCATGAGCCTCAACCCTAATCCTTTTATCCACTATGACTTGTCCGAGTCATCATTTGAGTGCATGCCTTGTGCTTTGACCTTGTCCTTAAGGAAACCCTAAGCCTCAATCTAGGGCATGCTTCAACCTTGTGAAACTACACCATGACACCTCATGCACAGTTAAACCCTAGTTTGTATGACTTAAATCTTTGAGGAATCTTCTAGCCCAAGAAACCCTATTTAGGGTTACTCATCATTTTCTGTTCACTTGATCATTTCCTTGGGTTTGCTTGATGCTTGTTTCTTGTGCCCTAAAACCCTAGTTGTGCCCCTATGCTTATATGCTTTGGTTTGTAAGCTAAAATCCTACTTTATGAAGTTTGTGCTTGATCATTTCATCTGGAAATTTCTAGCCATTATTTCAATCATGCTTGTCCATGTGTCCATTAAATCATGCACTTCATTCCCATTCATTTCACTCTCCATATCATGATGGATGACCCATTAACCTTTGATTCATTCAATCAAGTCTATTCATTCATGGCATTCCATCCAGTTCATTACCCATTCAAGTGTTTAGATGGTTAGGTCATACACTTGGATCATTGGATTTTCAGTCAATCAAGTCATTCCATTCCATTAGTCCATGCAACCATTCATCTCAAGTCCATACAATTCAAGCCACCTTCATTTGAAATGCATCTAATACAATCTCATTTCAAATTCAATACTATTGAATTCAATCCATACATCTTATACAATTCAAATTCCATTTAAACTTCATTTCCATAAACCAAATGTTCATTCAAGTATTCATTTCATCATACAAATCACAAGAAAGTCCATACATGTATTCAAAACTAGAAATTTGACCACATTTAACAATCGTTGACTTTTGTCAACCAGTTGACCAAAGTCAACTCACCCCCCTCTTAACCACCTAAGAACTAATCCCATCCAACTTGCCTTGATTCATCATCCAAAGGCCTTGATTGTTTACTATTCGATCTTCTTCATATTGCTTCTGTTATCGATTTGCTTCTGTTACGCTTCACTGCAATTTGTGATCGTTCAGTTGAGTTTGTTGCAGAATTGTTATGGTGATGTTGATTGGAAGTTTGAAGAAGATGAGGTGAGAATTTTGTTAGCAAAAAGAGAGAGAGAGAGAGAGAAGAGGAAGAAGCTGAGTGCATGAGTTCTAGAAGAAGAAGAAAGAGGGGGAAGAAGAGATTCTAGAAAAATTGGAGAGGAGACAAATTTCATTGTTCGCTCTTGTATTTATAGATTGAATTTGAAGTTCACTTTGATTTGCAAATGCTGCATTTTTTGTTCATGCCATTTCGTTCTGTAACATTTTGGCCTTGCATTATGCATTTTATGTGTTTTGGATTGTTGTATATGTAGCGGTAAATTCATGACCATCAAGCTATGGATAACCTAGACATCAATAAAACCAGAGTCGCCACCGCGCTTTTATTGTTTCCAAGGGAAAAGGGAAAAGTACGAACAAAACCCAAAAATAAGAAGTTTTCAAATCAAAACTAATAAAATGCCAGAGATTATAGGTAAGGGGGTTGGTTACACAGAGGGAAGGTGTTAGCACCCAAAGTGTCCTAGGTACTCCTAGGGAGCCCTTTTCTTGTGTGCATATGTATTTTGGTATCAAAGATGTTTGCAATAAATAGAGTGGAGGGATGAGAAATAAATTCATTAATTATATTTTTGTGTTTGACAAGACCTTCGGACTTGTGCCTATTGTAGCACCTCAAATTTGCACCCTACATTTTGCATATTCATTTCATTTTTAGGTCATTAACATCACATTAACATTGCCTTAGCATTGCATAGCATATTGCATTTTATCATGCGAGACTGATCAGAAGAAGTCATCTGTGCAAGAGAGCAAGGGATTTTCATGTTGGAAAAGGTCCTATGGTCGTTCTAGAGAGCTCATGCGAATTAAGGCTCATGTTGTAGCAAGTTGGCCAAAGTTGGGGGTTCAGGAGCCCACAGTGCGTAACCAAGTCGGCTGAGGCCCATAAAAGTCAACCGTCTAACCAAATATCCATATACCATTTAGCCCATTTAACTGACCCATATCCGCATTTTAAAACCAAATGTCCATAAACCAGATATCCATTCAAATCCAATTCCTAATATCCATTTGATCCATTATTTTCAATACCCATTTGCATATCCATGACCTTTTTTTATCCATTTTTCACAATAAAAATCCACTAGAAATCCAAATCCTCTTACCAAATCCATATTTCATTTTTACTAATTCCTAATTTCTAAAACAATCCGTGTAACCATTTAATTCTTTTTCCAAACCATTAATGATCATTTACATACACATTTCAATTCATCCTTTAGATTCAATCCAAAGACAGTTTACCATCATAAACCATTATTTCTGATTGACAATTCAAATGCACTACAAACATTTCAACCATTAGTTGCAAAACTGCACTTTCATTACATAAGCCAATTTCCAAAATCACATGTATTCAAGTCCAATTTAAACATTTCACTAATGTCTCACATTACTAATTCAATTACCTACATTACACATTCAATGCATAAAAGTTACAACAAAATCCCAAAAAAAAAAACACACTAATCCATACCAATTCATACATTCCAAATTCAATTATTTCCATACACAAAACATGCATTCCAAATAACAGCATAAAAAAGGAACCTAACGACCTTTCTATTGAGCAGCAACATAGGCATCATTTATCTAAATTACAGGGGTTGCCTTCTGTCAATTCCGGTCAAACTGAACAAGGTAGCGGTGTCAATCAAGGCACTGTAAAGGATGAGTTTTCAAGAGGTTCTTTAGCACTCACTAGCTTACCACCAACAACATCTGCTAGCTTGCTCCCAACTGGCTCTTTTATTTCTCGGATCCCAGCTAGCACTTCTGCTATGGTGTCTAAGGCACCTCTAAAAAGACCTCTTGGCCAGAAGAAACCACTTGAAACACTTGGTTCTTCACCTCCTCCTCCGAGTAAGAAACAAAAGGTGTCTGGGCCATCTCTGGAACAAAGCATTGCACAGCTTAATGATGTTACAGCTGTTAGTGGTGTCGATCTTAGGGAGGAGGAAGAGCAGTTATTTTCTGGGTCCAAAGAGGACAGTCGAGCTTCAGAAGCATCTCGAAGAGTTGTGCAAGAAGAGGGAGAAAGTCTGATTTTGCTGAAAGCTCCATTGCAGAGAAAATTGATTGAAATTATGACCGAGTGTGGCTTGAAAGGCATGGGTAATGATGTGGAAAATCGCTTGTCACTGTGTGTTGAAGAGCGAATGCGCGGAGTGATAAGTAACATAATCAGTATGCCAAAGTTGAGGGAAACCTACAAGAAAGTAACAGAATGCTAACTGTTAAAAGAAAAAGCTCTAACAGAGCCATAACAAGGTAGCCTACCCACTGACACAAATGCCATGAAACCTGAAGCATCGAGTTAGAAACGCATCATCCAAATGCAAAGCAGCAGAGCATGTTGTTTAAACTGAGGCAGATGCAAGATCCTCACCAAACCATGTTGCAGCCAGAAGTACTTCCGGTTTTCAAGCTACCTGACCAACAAAACAAGCCATGAGCATTCAATGCAATTCACCCCAACCAACCAAACCTTCTAACAAAACCTACAATCCAAAAAATGCAGCTCAATTCAAATCAATGAGTTTCAAAATAATAAACAGTGCATGAAAGAGCAGTTCAGGTAAAGAAGCAAGTCACCCAATGTAAGTCAATTCAGTTATCCATGGATCAAAAGATTGAAGGCAAATGGATTAGAAATTTGAACTTGTGGTAAAAACCACGTGACTTAATTCATAGTTCAAGACTTACCTTCATTTAAGTGCCAGCTGGATGGTGCAGATTGAACCATTTTTTTTAGATTTAATTCTCCAATTTGCCCCTTAGATCCTGCTATATAAGCTGCAATCATTTGCCAATCATTTTTTTCAGAAAATTTTCCCTCTCATTCCAAAATCGTTTTTGCCCTCAATCCTTCAACCTCTAACAAACTTTTCCAGCTTCTTCTTCCACCTGTAACAAACCTTCAACCACCGTGAACCCCTCCAAGAACTCCTCTTCAATCATCACTCTCAACCTGCTTCTTCCAGTTTCCATCTTCTATTCCGCATCTTCACCACCATTCCACCCTTACCAAAGCTCTGAGACAAAGCCATCAAAGCTTCACGTTGAAGCTTTGATCGGTTGAGCTAGAATCCACTCCGCCTCAGTCTCTGCAACCAAAACTTTCATTCAGCCATCGTTTCCACCGCAACCAAGACCTTCACCGCGCCAATCCCGTAAGCTTATGCCAATTGAATCACAACAGAAGGTGAATCATGATTCATCATTGAGATTGAGAAATCACGAATGATAGAGAGGATTTTGGTACCTGTTGCGCAACGATTAGCACTGTCAACAACAACGCAAAGCGTGAACGAGACAGCAACGCAAGACAGAAGGAGAAGAAAGAACCGAAACGGAGAAAGGCGAAGATTTGTACCTAATTGCAATTGGAGCTTCAATCCGAATCCTCGAATCTTCATCGCCACACAACGATCGGTAAAAACGGATTCACCTTCCTTCAACACAACAACGTTTCGAGCGGATTCTTCATTGCATATCAAAACAACTCCGTTCTCTTCATCTCAATCCACAAAGGCAAACGCCTAGGAATTCATCTTCATTTCCGTATCCACACGGAGCACGAATTCGGTACGATTCCGCTATTCGATCTCTTCGGTTTTACGCGTCATTTTGATTTAGCGTTCAGTTTTGGCATTGGCTGTGGATGCATGCTCGAATCTTTGTCTTGATTCCTCAAGAGAAGTCGAAGTTGGAACGCATCACTTGATTACGGATCTGCTCGAAGCGAACGCCAGCTTCACTCCGTCGACGATGTTGCGCAGACGGTTCCACTCCGGCGAGGACGCGTTGACGGATTTGTCTTTCTCACCGTTTGAATTGAGTCGACACGGATGCGAGCGAGGTTGATGATGGAACGCCGGTGAGAGGCGAATAGCATGTCACGAAAGCGCTTTTGGAGGAATCTCTTTTCTCTCCATTTCAGCTTGCACGATGAACTGGTATTGCCCATCGCTCTGTTTGGTTTGAAGCATTGATGGAAGGTATGGGCCTAAAACCAAGAAAGTGAATCTCTCCTCCTTGAGCCCAAACGAATTCTGGAGAAATACACTCCCATGATTCAGATGCATCGACCTTGCTGTTGGACTTAATGAGTATATCAGGTCCATTTCACTTTTATTGATGTGTTAATTAGTTTTTTAGAAGTTAATCTTAGATTTTAGTTATAGAATGCAACTTAGAATATGCATAGAACTTTTAGAAGTAATTAAAAATGTTATTAGAAATGGATTTTAGAATTAGTTAATTAGAATTAGAAATATTAATTTTGGATTAATTTTAGAGATGTTAGGAGTAAATAATTTTAGGATTAGAGTTAAATAATCTCTTAGGAGTTTTGTTTGGAAGTATTAAATTTAGTTTAGTTCTAATTGACTTTAAATAGAACTTACTTAGAATAGAATTTTAGTTCAATATCGCTCCCTAACTGTGAAATGACTATTCTACCCCTAGGCTTAGAGATAATTCGATCTTGCATGCTCCCTTAATTTTAGGACATGTCATCTCTTGATTAAATGAGTTTCATGTGGAGTATCAGCTTCTGTTCTGGATTTTTTCCCTCTGTTGACCCTAGGCTTCGACCTAGTGGTTTGGACTTATCATTTGAATTGTGATTTCAGGTTCAAGAATGCATCTACATGAGTGATGATGCTCCTCCATTTGAGCTTAACCATTTGTTGTTGTTGGCTAACAATTGTGTGTTTTGTAGGCCTTAATGGGGGATTCCCTTGTGTTCATGGATCGCTCATTGTTGTCTGATTGGATTTGTCTGTTTGTGTGATATTGACTGTTGATTGTTTGTTTGAATTGTGTACTGACTGGTTAGCTATTTACACAGGTACCTTTAGTTGCTCAGTTCCTTGTGAACTTTTGCTTTGCTTTGCTTAAGCAACTTGCATAGAGGTATAACTTTCTAACTTCATGTAGTCTGGAGACCCGGCTGTTACCGGGCCGGGCAAACTGTCTGAAGTCCTCCTTAAGAGGCAATGCTTGTGTATGTTTATATTTGTCCCAAGCAGGAAAAGTCCTCATTTGAGGCAATTGGTGGAAGGTAGGGATAAGCAATCTATCCCCCACTATTCTGTGAGTCTTCTCCTTGCTCCCATTACATGGTTGTAGCATTGAGATCCAAGCCCAAGATCTTGTACATTGTACAGTCGAGTCTATGTCCTGAGCGTAGAAGGGTCCCCCCATTCTGGACCCACGCTCCCTTGTCTGATGCTCTCTCTGACTTGAGATAGAAGCAATGAGGCACACCCCTCATCACCTTTCATCTGGCTTCACCTTAGCCCCTCAATGGCAAGGTTAAGAGCTATCCTGACCCCGATACAGAGGCTTGTTTGTTGAGGTTGATATGACCCCTCGACTAAAGCCTAACCCTGATGTTTGAGCCCCTTGTTGGTGTGTTTATTTTCATGCTGTATATGTTTGTGTGGTGTGATCATCTCTCCTAGGTTGCTAGACTCCGCGTAGTCTCGTTTGCATGTCAATTAAGGTAGCACGGTTCCTTCGTATAGGACTTCCTTTCTTGCTTGAGCTTTCCTAAGACACAAACAAACATTGTCCCTTCTTAAGGATACGTCAACTCCTTCTACTACAGGTGAGTAAGTCTCCAAAGGTCGAGCATCAGGTAGATGGTGTAGTGACGTTGTCCACTTAAAAAACACAAACCAACAGGAATAGTTTAGCCGAACTACGGCAACTCTGATTCTCATGTCCAGATGAGATACGTAGGCACGAGATGCGATGTCTTGTCGAGTTTGACTAACAACTAACACTAATTCTTTTCTCTCGCCCTCGTTGCGATTGAGACCTTCCCATTCTCTTGCCCTGGTTGCAATCGAGACTCTTCTTCTTGTTGTGTGCTTGGAAGCTGATGTAAGTCCATCGAGTGGCATTCGGGTTCCAGTGTGCGTGTGTTTGGTTCGGATGCTGATGTAAGCCCAGGGATTGGCATTCAGGCTCCACGTTTGCCTTCTTGTGTGTGTTTTGGTTCGGATGCTGATGTAAGCCCATGGATTGGCATTCAGGCTCCACGTTCGCCTTCTTGTGTGTGTTTTGGTTCGGATGCTGATGTAAGTCCAGTGTTTGGCATTCAGGCTCCACGTTTGCCTTTGTCTGTGTTTGTTTGTGCGCGTGTTAGCCGAGCTACGAATGCTCTGATTCTCCTTCGTCCAAAGGAGATACGTATGCATAGGATGCGACATCCTAGCGAGCATGTTTTCCCCCAGTCCGAACTACTTAGACTCTGATGTCTATGCTTGATAGACTAAGTAGGTCCAGGATGCGACATCCTGCCGAGTCCGTCTTGTTTGTTTTCTTGTGTCTCTTTCAGCCTGTATAAATGTTTATTTGAGCAGTGTTTTAGCAACCAATTTCCCTTCCTATTGTGCGTGGATCCCGTCGAGTACGACGGATGCGTAGGGGTGCTAATACCTTCCCTTCGCATAACCGACTCCCGATCCCATTCTCTTTGGTCGCGAGACCATGCTTTTCCCAGGTTTACTCTGAGCGTTTCCTTTCCCTCTTTTGGGATAAATAACGCACGGTGGCGGCTCTGTTGTTCTTCTTTTCCCGCCGGTTTTTCGCGTAATGCGACAGCTGGCGACTCTGCTGGGGACCACTAGAGAAGTTGACCTGTGCTGGTCCTTCTTCCCTAAGCGAGTCTCTCCTAGCGCTCTCTAGGTTAGGGCCTTGGTTGTTATATGCTGCTTTATTTATTGCATTCATTTGTATATATGTGCATTTATTGTTTGCATTTATTGTGTGCATTAATGTTTGCATTCATTCATATTCATCTGTTGTGTTGGCTGTGTGTTTCTCTGTTTGGGGTGGGAGTTACTCGAGGTAAAAGGCCCAATACCCAGGCTATGAGTGCAATCTAGGAAACCTAGGAATAGAGTGATTCATGGGAAGCGGGTGGTATGGCGCCACTTAGCGGAACATTGATATCACGAGCAGTTCAGACCCTGGTGGGATATTATCGGTGCATACATCGGGTGTGCACAGGATGATATTCTGCGAAAGGTTATTTATGCTGCGTTTCTCTCGACCTTACCCTGGCCTAGATGACACCCGTGAGTGGGAGGGAATGATTATCACAGGTACAGTTGCTGACTGGTTGGTGACTTGTTGGTGACTCTTGGTACTGATGGTGACTGTGAATTGTGGACATTTATTTCTGGGACGCCGGAGTTCTGTCCGTGGTTTATCAGCGGGTTCCGTTTATTTCGGATCCCCGGGTTGAATTTGAAAGTACCGGTTCAGAGGATCTGGCTGTCATCCGTTCAGTGGATGTTCCTGTGATAGTAATGTAATCTCCGGTTCCGTTTATTTCGGAACTCCCCAATTCGGATTTATGGTGACTTAGTCCCGATGACTGTGACTGGTCCAGAGATTTGATGGGTCCTCAGATGACTTGGTGGCACAGTGACCTGCATTCATGCATTTGCATCGGTCTCATTTCGCATTCATCTGCATTCAACCCATGTCTGTCCGTATTCAGGGTCCATTTTTGATTAAGATTCTGGTTGAGAGATATCCAGATGTCAGAATGTTGTTGATGAAAAATTATTTGTCTCAGTGATGCTGGAATCAAAGGACAGAATATTCCTGA
The DNA here is from genome assembly GCF_024323335.1 of Lathyrus oleraceus. Classification (NCBI taxonomy): domain Eukaryota; kingdom Viridiplantae; phylum Streptophyta; class Magnoliopsida; order Fabales; family Fabaceae; genus Lathyrus; species Lathyrus oleraceus. The sequence continues at coordinate 448,295,235 of NC_066585.1, read as the reverse complement.
TACGGGTAGACATTGCATGTGTGAGTCATACTAACCCATTTGCTGTTTTGTAGGTGTCAACCAGTGCGCATAGCTCGTCTGTTCAAATTTCCTGCTAGGGGCCACAAATCCAAACTGATGGATCCACTCAACACCGATAAAGGCAGACATGTTTGGGATCGGTTATCGGCCAGATCAAGAGTCGTCTAGACCAAACAGAGGACGTCGTCCATCGTACACCTTCGTCAGTGCGGGAATGTTGGATCCTGGTCATGCCCGTTCAGTGGATGAAGACGTTGACAGCAACCGCGAGCTTGAGGCGTGGATAAAGTCGTGCGTACCAGACAACTGGAAGGCTTCCAACAGCATCACTGTCACTCATCCAGAAGTGTAGTATTTCTGTTTTTCAATTCTTGTTTGCATGAAAGCCATACGTTTTGCCCGAAACGTACTGGTCCATTGTAAGGGCCACCTCATGTGTCTCATTTTGCAACATTTTGCATCAGTAATAAATGGATGTTTTTGTGGTCAAAAGCGGTGTTCCCTGTTTTTCATTTTTTGCAGTTTTTAAAAAATAAAAATGGCAATGTTTTTCGCTTTTCTTTTGAACTTGTCTCGTTCCAACCACAAAGGTGACCATTCTCCTGATCTCATCGATAACAATTTGGTTACACCTCTATATGACTTCGACAATCCAAGCTATCATGCCGAAGAAGAAGGCGAAGAAGATTGTGATCTGCTGGAAATAGCCAGGTTGCTGAAACAAGAGGCGAAGGTGATTCAACCGCACGAGAAGCGGGTCAAGATTGTAATCCCAAGTACCGCCGAGGTCAGAGAGGAAATGAAAGTTGAAGCCGCTTCCGAGGCGAGTCGAGAACAGAATGGTAGCCCTGTTGAAAGAACAGATTGATATCTTCACCTGGTGGCATCAAAATACACCAGGGGGGAGTACCCATGTTGTGGGGCACAAGCTACCATGGAGAGAAGACCGTCCTCTAGTGAAGCAGAACGCCGGTGCCACGTACCACAGGTCAAGAGTGACTTTGTGTCATGATATGATTCATCGTGGAATCAAATGCCATGTTGATGACATGATGGCAAAGTCCCAAGCAGAAGAGGGGCATCCGGTGGATCTGGGGCAAATTGTTTGACCAGATCGAAACTACTCAGACTAAGGTTGAGTCTAAATCAGTGCACTTATGGAGTGTTGTCCGGTGAGCTGCCGAGGCTTGTTGTGGGCAAATCAGGGGAATCGAGGACGATCCTGTGAACAAAAAAAAAAAAAAAAAAAAAAAAAAGAGAAGAAAGAAATCAAATGGTCAGGTGAAACAATGACTGCCAAGGGGCATGGAAAGAAAAATGAGTAGCAGGAACCTCTGATTCTGATGCCTTCCTTGGAAGAAACAACTGTTAATCAGGTACTTGACAGCCCTCAAGGGGTCTATGAGGTGCGTACTATGTCAGCATGACTAGTCTTGTCGAAAAGAGCACGCAATTTACCTAAGCAAAAAGTTTATCGACTGTGAAACAATACACTCACTGTTCGAAAAAAACTTGATGTACTTTGGCATAGGCTGCTCGCCGACTGAGACAGTGTATGCTGGTTCATACCACTTTGTGGATGTCCAAATTGGATCTGATCAAGTATGTGCTTGAGAAGTCAGCATGGACCGGACGGGTTGCGAGAGGGCAAATGGCGTCAACTGAATACGATATTCGGTATACCTCCCAGAAAGCAATCAAGAAGAGGGTATTGTATGGTTACCTCGCCCAACAACCCATCGATGATTCTCAACCAAGGAAGTTTGAAGTCCCTGATGAGGACATCTCGAGGTACTCAAATCGAAAGGTTGAGAGTGACCGATCCCGGAGGAGGGGCCTGACCCTGAATTCGAACGGATTCTGATGTCTGATGGGAAGAGTTTAAAGTGAATGAGCTGGTGCTTCCCCGATAACAGTTGAAAGCACCAACGATGGTGGCTGAGTACGAAGTTGGTATCCTGAGTGTCATGCTTCGATACGTGCATCTACTGGGGCAACGCCTTCCTCATTCAGTATGGGATGGAACTGATATTGCCTGCTGGAGGCTAGATCTCTTTGTGGAGAATCCAGATGGATGAGAAGTTAGAAAAGGGCGAGTGGATGAGGACTCGGTATGACGCGTTGAGCCTGATTGAGAAAAGAGTTCGACAGTTACTTGTCATGGGGTAGTTGTACCCAATAAATGAAGCGTGTTGTTAACTAAGAAGTGAGACCTCGTGGGTATCATGAGAGATATGGTGTTAAAAAGGATCCTTCCTCCTCAACGATCGTAGGGGCAAGTGGACACCCAATCATGAATCCCCAGCATGGTCAAGAAGGCTTTCTCCGACAAAGCCTTGTTGTTGATGACCACGAATGATGAAGATTTTCCATTCCCTGTGAATGCGGGCGCAGTTAAAAGATACTTCGTGAAAAATTGACCCGCTGGACAAAAAAGAAAAAGTCCAGGCAAAAAGGGGCATCCCGGCGAACCAAAAAAAAAAGAGAAAAGGTTCGGGCAAAAGTTAGGGATAATAAAAGAAAAGAACTGTACACCCGGCAAGTCGAAAACCCCACAAGGGCAACTTGGGCAAAAAAGGGTATCCCGGTGGACTGAAACCCGAAAGAGCGGTCCAGGCAAAAGAGGGATTAAAACGAACAACTGCGTCTAGCATGATCGTTTGTGCTTTGGTCAAGACATCTCGGCTAGTCTCCGACAGAGATCGATCGGAAGCGTCTGGTTCAGAAGGTCGAAAGTGAGGAAAGTCTTGAGGACATATGAGGTGTAACCGAGTTGGAACCCGATGAGATCACGGTTTCACATTGCCATTAGGATAGATTTTCTCCTTTTGTGCGCAATCACCTCTTTCCAGGGTTTGCTTCCTGTGTGTTGCTCGATTCTGAGCCATCCTTTGTGTTTCAGTCAATAAAATACGTGTTCAGTCAAATAGTTTTGTTTTAGTTTTCATTACTGCTTTGATTACGAAAACATCCGTTCGTTTTGAGAAGAATATTTGCATTTTGAAACATGGAGGTCCCTTCCGATGCATGCTTATAAGATTGAAATCTGGAAATCTTATTCGGAGGTTTGAGTGACCTAGGTGTTGAAGCGTTGGCACGCCTGGGGCACGCTTTTATCTAACAATCTCTTGTGCAGGTACTGTTAGATATCTTCATTCGCTGGCAAGCGGTGATATAGAGCCTTTTGACAAAAGATCCCCACAGAGTCCAACCAGGGGCAAGGGATAGACGAACAATGAAAGGACGGTGAAGGATTACGACGACGATCCTGGAAAGTTAACCAAGAGGACTCTTCAAAGTCTAAGGACTGGAAAGTTTGTATGAATCCCAGGAATTCGATCTTCGTAGGATGAATCAGAAAAGTCCAGGCGATCCTGGAAGATCTCAAAAAATGGAGAGCCGACACTGTGGGTGGACGATGGAGTCGCTGTTCGACAACTCGACAGGTGTTCCGTGCCCAATAGGCCGTATTTCCCCAATGGGTTTGAGAGTGTCATCTCCCTAGCAGATTCGAGATCAGTGCCTCCTCAGCAAGCCTGAAGGTTACCGTATCCCCAGCGGAGTTGTGATTGTTTTCCAAGTCTGAAGCTGTCTTCCCAGCAGAAGTTGTGTTGTCGGTTTTCCCCCAGCAAGGTTCCCAAGCGGACCGAGTCCGGTGGAATCATCCCCAGTAGAGACAAGCATGGGTTGCCTCCCCTAGCAGGGTAATCGCCAAGCAAGTCCGGGTTCGATGGAGATCATCCCCAGCAAGGTTTGTCTTTCCCCAGCAGGGTGGAAGTTGACGTGGTAATGAGATCCTCAGTGCAGTTCCTGGAGTTCCTCAGTGTTGTCTCTGGAGGAGACGTGTTTTTATGCATTCATCATGTAGATAAGCATAACATATTGCATTATTAGTGCGTAGCCTTTCCATAATCATGGGGCATTACACTAAAAAAAAACTCATGCATCTGCATTGCAAGCATATCCATTAGCCCGAGGCCGTGGTGAATTGACCAAGAATGGGTTGTTGGAAAGAGTTTAGCATCGCTTGGATCGATTTCAGAATTGGGTTCCCCAGCAGGGTTGAGAGAGGTGTTTTCCCAACAAGTGACCCCGCAAGTGAGGGGGTATCCCCATCTTTGTTACTCCCCAATTGGTAGCATCTTGCCAGCTTGGATCTTTTTTCCCTAGCAGATGTGGGTGTGTCTGATCTCTCCATGTAGAGTCTACCCCTTAAGCAGAAAGTGTCTACCATTTCCTTCTGCACTCCCCACTGAGTTAGATCCTCGTGGATGACGGTTGTTTCCGTTACCTCCCTACACGGGATGGTTTTCCCTATTGAGTTCTTTACTCATTAGGATGATTTTTGATGCAGTCTGCCTTTTTGGATCGATCCTAAATTGGCTCCCCGTGACTGTTTCTTGTACTTCCCTGGGGCATAAATGAATAGTTGCTCACTAACCGGCACTCATTCATCTTATCCTCAGCGGAATTTTTGGGCTTCTACCTACAAACCGGTAGTTGTAAGTCCTATCTTTGTGGTTTTCTACCCACAAGCCGGTAGTTGTAAAATCCCACTTTCGTCCCCTAGCAGAGGTAACCTTTGTGGTTCATTCCGATTGTTAGCGGGATTTACGGTCTTCTGCCCACTACCCGGTAGCTGTAAGTCCTATCTTTGTGGTTTTCTACCCACAAGCTGGTAGTTGTAAAATCCCACGTTCTCCCCTTGGTGGAGTTAACCCTTTGTTCTCATCATGATTGATGACGGTTACTTTTCCGTGGTTTTCTGCCTACTAACCGGTAGATGTAATCCCCTCTTTGCAGTTATCAGTATCCGGTTTGCGGTATTGATATTCTTTTCCCCTCTGGATACTCGCCTTGATCAAGCAGTATTGTCCCCAGTGGGTCTCTCCCTTTCTTTTGGGTACTTGCTCCGAGTTAGCAATTTTATCCTCTTTTGATTGGTCATCTTTGCATACCTAGTCTTGGTACCCCGATGCCTTTCTTTTCGGTCGTTTTTCCATCTAACAACCAACCCGGCTATGGATAATCTTCCAGGCGAGATTATTATCTACGTTTTGACGGCTATAGATAATATGTCTCATGCGCTCTCTGGTCAGTCTGTTGATTGTTTCCTCCAGCAGAGTAAGATTCGCATTCCTTGTGGAATCAAATGTCCATCCTTTAACAAGTTTGCCTTTGCTCTCTTCAGGATGATGTCGGTTGATTTATCCATTTAACAACCAATCCGGTTATGGATAATCTTCCATGCGAGTATGGTATCTACGTTTTGACGGCTATAGATAATACGTCTCATGCGCTCTTGGGTCGAAGTCGTCCTCCCCAGTCGAGTAAGATCCGTATTCCTTGTGGAATCGAATGTCCATCCTTTAACAAGACTGTTTTTCTAGCCCTCTTCAGGATGTTGAGTGTTTTGGAACACAAACCAATTCACGCTTTGGTCGGTCACCTGTTTCATACCTACAACCCGGTATCCTTGGTGTTCCTTCCTGTTTGCTCGCTGTCGTGACCTTGTTCCCCAGTGAGATCCCCTGGAAGTGTTTAGCCTTGCCCTGACGTATGTAGATGTCAGTATCCTGTCAGCACCCGCGTGTGTTGATTCTTTGGTGTCGGTAAACACCATCTTTCGGTGATTTCCCAGTCATGCGTAGTGCCTGGTCTTCTTTGGTGTCTGTAAACATCATCTTTCGATGTTCGTAACGTCGTCCCTTCCCTAGTGAAGTTCCTCCTCTCCGTTGGTGTCGATAAACGTCGAGTTTTTCCCAATTATCCGCTGATAATTTGGTTGTGTTCACTCTCCCTAGAAGAGTTTCCTCCTCTCCGTTGGTGTCGATAAACGTTGAGTTTTTCCTATGCGTCCTATGATGTATAGTTGATATCTTTCCCCACAGGGTCATCCCAGAAGTTTCCTCCTCTCCGTTGGTGTCGATAAACGTCGAGTTTTTCCTATGCGTCCGTTGGCGTATAGTTGATATCATTCCCCACAGGGTCGTCCCCAGTTGAATCTCCTCTCCGTTGGTGTCGATAAACGTCGAGTTTTTCCTAGTCGTCCGATGACGTCTAGTTGCTTGTTCCCCGTAGATCATTTGGTAATGCCAGATGACTCCCCTCAGAGTTTCCTCCTCTCCGTTGGTGTCGATAAACGTCGAGTTTTTTCTAGTCATCCTATGATGTCTAGTTGTACCCTGTCCCCATGTGGATCTACCTCCCCGTTGGTTTCGATAAACGTTGTGTTTTTCTCATTCGTCCTTGAACGTCTGATTGTATACCCCATTCCCATTCATTCATTAATGTCTGGTTGATTTCCCAACCAGAATTCCCAGTAGACGTCCTATTCGGTTTCCGGTTGTGGTGCCTTTCCTTCGTGAAGTGGCTTTCTCCTTCTCCCTTTCGTCCGATGACGTCTGGTCGAGTCTCCCTTTCATCCTATGATGTCTGGTTGAGTTTTCTCCTTCTCCGTTGGTGTCGATAAACGTTGAGTCTCCCTTTCGTCCTATGACGTCTTGGCTGAGTTTTCTCCTTCTCCCTTTCGTCCGATGACGTCTGGTCGAGTCTCCCTTTCATCCTATGATGTCTGGTTGAGTTTTCTCCTTCTCCGTTGGTGTCGATAAACGTCGAGCTTCTCCCCTTCGTCCTATGACGTCTGGTCGAGTCTTCCCATTCATCCTATGATGTCTGGTTACCTCTCCGTTGGTCTTGGTAAACGTTGAGTTTTTCCCATTCCGTCCGCTGACGTATGGTTGTATCACTATCCTCCCATTCATCCGATGATGTATGGATACCTCTCCGTTGGTCTTGGTAAACGTTGAGTTTTTCCCATTCCGTCCGCTGACGTATGGTTGTATCACTATCCTCCCATTCATCCGATGATGTATGGATACCTCTCCGTTGGTCTTGGTAAACGTTGAGTTTTTCCTATTCGTCCTATGACGTCCAGTTGTATCCTTCCCCATGTGGATTTACCTCTCCGTTGGTTTCGGTAAACGCTGAGTTTTTCCCATTACGTCCTCTGACGTATGGTTGTATCCTTTCCTGGTTATCCCCAGTAGAGTTGATTTACCTCTCCGTTGGTCTTGGTAAACGTTGAGTTTTTCCTAGTTGTCCGCTGGCATCTAGTTGAGATTTCTGATCCCAGTCATCATGTGTCGATGTCTGGATGTGGTTGTACCTCTGAAGCAGAAGAAAGCAAAAACAAAAAAAAAAAATCCCAGCAGTGTGCAAATTTCTACGGTACTCGGTATTCAATCCCTGTTTACCCTGAAAGTCTGACAGCCGTTGCTCTCATCCATTCGGGTTCCCAGTTGATTGAATAGGGGCAGCTGTAGCACCTCAAATTTGCACCCTACATTTTGCATATTCATTTCATTTTTAGGTCATTAACATCACATTAACATTGCCTTAGCATTGCATAGCATATTGCATTTTATCATGCGAGACTGATCAGAAGAAGTCATCTGTGCAAGAGAGCAAGGGATTTTCATGTTGGAAAAGGTCCTATGGTCGTTCTAGAGAGCTCATGCGAATTAAGGCTCATGTTGTAGCAAGTTGGCCAAAGTTGGGGGTTCAGGAGCCCACAGTGCGTAACCAAGTCGGCTGAGGCCCATAAAAGTCAACCGTCTAACCAAATATCCATATACCATTTAGCCCATTTAACTGACCCATATCCGCATTTTAAAACCAAATGTCCATAAACCAGATATCCATTCAAATCCAATTCCTAATATCCATTTGATCCATTATTTTCAATACCCATTTGCATATCCATGACCTTTTTTTATCCATTTTTCACAATAAAAATCCACTAGAAATCCAAATCCTCTTACCAAATCCATATTTCATTTTTACTAATTCCTAATTTCTAAAACAATCCGTGTAACCATTTAATTCTTTTTCCAAACCATTAATGATCATTTACATACACATTTCAATTCATCCTTTAGATTCAATCCAAAGACAGTTTACCATCATAAACCATTATTTCTGATTGACAATTCAAATGCACTACAAACATTTCAACCATTAGTTGCAAAACTGCACTTTCATTACATAAGCCAATTTCCAAAATCACATGTATTCAAGTCCAATTTAAACATTTCACTAATGTCTCACATTACTAATTCAATTACCTACATTACACATTCAATGCATAAAAGTTACAACAAAATCCCAAAAAAAAAAACACACTAATCCATACCAATTCATACATTCCAAATTCAATTATTTCCATACACAAAACATGCATTCCAAATAACAGCATAAAAAAGGAACCTAACGACCTTTCTATTGAGCAGCAACATAGGCATCATTTATCTAAATTACAGGGGTTGCCTTCTGTCAATTCCGGTCAAACTGAACAAGGTAGCGGTGTCAATCAAGGCACTGTAAAGGATGAGTTTTCAAGAGGTTCTTTAGCACTCACTAGCTTACCACCAACAACATCTGCTAGCTTGCTCCCAACTGGCTCTTTTATTTCTCGGATCCCAGCTAGCACTTCTGCTATGGTGTCTAAGGCACCTCTAAAAAGACCTCTTGGCCAGAAGAAACCACTTGAAACACTTGGTTCTTCACCTCCTCCTCCGAGTAAGAAACAAAAGGTGTCTGGGCCATCTCTGGAACAAAGCATTGCACAGCTTAATGATGTTACAGCTGTTAGTGGTGTCGATCTTAGGGAGGAGGAAGAGCAGTTATTTTCTGGGTCCAAAGAGGACAGTCGAGCTTCAGAAGCATCTCGAAGAGTTGTGCAAGAAGAGGGAGAAAGTCTGATTTTGCTGAAAGCTCCATTGCAGAGAAAATTGATTGAAATTATGACCGAGTGTGGCTTGAAAGGCATGGGTAATGATGTGGAAAATCGCTTGTCACTGTGTGTTGAAGAGCGAATGCGCGGAGTGATAAGTAACATAATCAGTATGCCAAAGTTGAGGGAAACCTACAAGAAAGTAACAGAATGCTAACTGTTAAAAGAAAAAGCTCTAACAGAGCCATAACAAGGTAGCCTACCCACTGACACAAATGCCATGAAACCTGAAGCATCGAGTTAGAAACGCATCATCCAAATGCAAAGCAGCAGAGCATGTTGTTTAAACTGAGGCAGATGCAAGATCCTCACCAAACCATGTTGCAGCCAGAAGTACTTCCGGTTTTCAAGCTACCTGACCAACAAAACAAGCCATGAGCATTCAATGCAATTCACCCCAACCAACCAAACCTTCTAACAAAACCTACAATCCAAAAAATGCAGCTCAATTCAAATCAATGAGTTTCAAAATAATAAACAGTGCATGAAAGAGCAGTTCAGGTAAAGAAGCAAGTCACCCAATGTAAGTCAATTCAGTTATCCATGGATCAAAAGATTGAAGGCAAATGGATTAGAAATTTGAACTTGTGGTAAAAACCACGTGACTTAATTCATAGTTCAAGACTTACCTTCATTTAAGTGCCAGCTGGATGGTGCAGATTGAACCATTTTTTTTAGATTTAATTCTCCAATTTGCCCCTTAGATCCTGCTATATAAGCTGCAATCATTTGCCAATCATTTTTTTCAGAAAATTTTCCCTCTCATTCCAAAATCGTTTTTGCCCTCAATCCTTCAACCTCTAACAAACTTTTCCAGCTTCTTCTTCCACCTGTAACAAACCTTCAACCACCGTGAACCCCTCCAAGAACTCCTCTTCAATCATCACTCTCAACCTGCTTCTTCCAGTTTCCATCTTCTATTCCGCATCTTCACCACCATTCCACCCTTACCAAAGCTCTGAGACAAAGCCATCAAAGCTTCACGTTGAAGCTTTGATCGGTTGAGCTAGAATCCACTCCGCCTCAGTCTCTGCAACCAAAACTTTCATTCAGCCATCGTTTCCACCGCAACCAAGACCTTCACCGCGCCAATCCCGTAAGCTTATGCCAATTGAATCACAACAGAAGGTGAATCATGATTCATCATTGAGATTGAGAAATCACGAATGATAGAGAGGATTTTGGTACCTGTTGCGCAACGATTAGCACTGTCAACAACAACGCAAAGCGTGAACGAGACAGCAACGCAAGACAGAAGGAGAAGAAAGAACCGAAACGGAGAAAGGCGAAGATTTGTACCTAATTGCAATTGGAGCTTCAATCCGAATCCTCGAATCTTCATCGCCACACAACGATCGGTAAAAACGGATTCACCTTCCTTCAACACAACAACGTTTCGAGCGGATTCTTCATTGCATATCAAAACAACTCCGTTCTCTTCATCTCAATCCACAAAGGCAAACGCCTAGGAATTCATCTTCATTTCCGTATCCACACGGAGCACGAATTCGGTACGATTCCGCTATTCGATCTCTTCGGTTTTACGCGTCATTTTGATTTAGCGTTCAGTTTTGGCATTGGCTGTGGATGCATGCTCGAATCTTTGTCTTGATTCCTCAAGAGAAGTCGAAGTTGGAACGCATCACTTGATTACGGATCTGCTCGAAGCGAATGCCAGCTTCACTCCGTCGACGATGTTGCGCAGACGGTTCCACTCCGGCGAGGACGCGTTGACGGATTTGTCTTTCTCACCGTTTGAATTGAGTCGGCACGGATGCGAGCGAGGTTGATGATGGAACGCCGGTGAGAGGCGAATAGCATGTCACGAAAGCGCTTTTGGAGGAATCTCTTTTCTCTCCATTTCAGCTTGCACGATGAACTGGTATTGCCCATCGCTCTGTTTGGTTTGAAGCATTGATGGAAGGTATGGGCCTAAAACCAAGAAAGTGAATCTCTCCTCCTTGAGCCCAAACGAATTCTGGAGAAATACACTCCCATGATTCAGATGCATCGACCTTGCTGTTGGACTTAATGAGTATATCAGGTCCATTTCACTTTTATTGATGTGTTAATTAGTTTTTTAGAAGTTAATCTTAGATTTTAGTTATAGAATGCAACTTAGAATATGCATAGAACTTTTAGAAGTAATTAAAAATGTTATTAGAAATGGATTTTAGAATTAGTTAATTAGAATTAGAAATATTAATTTTGGATTAATTTTAGAGATGTTAGGAGTAAATAATTTTAGGATTAGAGTTAAATAATCTCTTAGGAGTTTTGTTTGGAAGTATTAAATTTAGTTTAGTTCTAATTGACTTTAAATAGAACTTACTTAGAATAGAATTTTAGTTCAATATCGCTCCCTAACTGTGAAATGACTATTCTACCCCTAGGCTTAGAGATAATTCGATCTTGCATGCTCCCTTAATTTTAGGACATGTCATCTCTTGATTAAATGAGTTTCATGTGGAGTATCAGCTTCTGTTCTGGATTTTTTCCCTCTGTTGACCCTAGGCTTCGACCTAGTGGTTTGGACTTATCATTTGAATTGTGATTTCAGGTTCAAGAATGCATCTACATGAGTGATGATGCTCCTCCATTTGAGCTTAACCATTTGTTGTTGTTGGCTAACAATTGTGTGTTTTGTAGGCCTTAATGGGGGATTCCCTTGTGTTCATGGATCGCTCATTGTTGTCTGATTGGATTTGTCTGTTTGTGTGATATTGACTGTTGATTGTTTGTTTGAATTGTGTACTGACTGGTTAGCTATTTACACAGGTACCTTTAGTTGCTCAGTTCCTTGTGAACTTTTGCTTTGCTTTGCTTAAGCAACTTGCATAGAGGTATAACTTTCTAACTTCATGTAGTCTGGAGACCCGGCTGTTACCGGGCCGGGCAAACTGTCTGAAGTCCTCCTTAAGAGGCAATGCTTGTGTATGTTTATATTTGTCCCAAGCAGGAAAAGTCCTCATTTGAGGCAATTGGTGGAAGGTAGGGATAAGCAATCTATCCCCCACTATTCTGTGAGTCTTCTCCTTGCTCCCATTACATGGTTGTAGCATTGAGATCCAAGCCCAAGATCTTGTACATTGTACAGTCGAGTCTATGTCCTGAGCGTAGAAGGGTCCCCCCATTCTGGACCCACGCTCCCTTGTCTGATGCTCTCTCTGACTTGAGATAGAAGCAATGAGGCACACCCCTCATCACCTTTCATCTGGCTTCACCTTAGCCCCTCAATGGCAAGGTTAAGAGCTATCCTGACCCCGATACAGAGGCTTGTTTGTTGAGGTTGATATGACCCCTCGACTAAAGCCTAACCCTGATGTTTGAGCCCCTTGTTGGTGTGTTTATTTTCATGCTGTATATGTTTGTGTGGTGTGATCATCTCTCCTAGGTTGCTAGACTCCGCGTAGTCTCGTTTGCATGTCAATTAAGGTAGCACGGTTCCTTCGTATAGGACTTCCTTTCTTGCTTGAGCTTTCCTAAGACACAAACAAACATTGTCCCTTCTTAAGGATACGTCAACTCCTTCTACTACAGGTGAGTAAGTCTCCAAAGGTCGAGCATCAGGTAGATGGTGTAGTGACGTTGTCCACTTAAAAAACACAAACCAACAGGAATAGTTTAGCCGAACTACGGCAACTCTGATTCTCATGTCCAGATGAGATACGTAGGCACGAGATGCGATGTCTTGTCGAGTTTGACTAACAACTAACACTAATTCTTTTCTCTCGCCCTCGTTGCGATTGAGACCTTCCCGTTCTCTTGCCCTGGTTGCAATCGAGACTCTTCTTCTTGTTGTGTGCTTGGAAGCTGATGTAAGTCCATCGAGTGGCATTCGGGTTCCAGTGTGCGTGTGTTTGGTTCGGATGCTGATGTAAGCCCAGGGATTGGCATTCAGGCTCCACGTTTGCCTTCTTGTGTGTGTTTTGGTTCGGATGCTGATGTAAGCCCATGGATTGGCATTCAGGCTCCACGTTCGCCTTCTTGTGTGTGTTTTGGTTCGGATGCTGATGTAAGTCCAGTGTTTGGCATTCAGGCTCCACGTTTGCCTTTGTCTGTGTTTGTTTGTGCGCGTGTTAGCCGAGCTACGAATGCTCTGATTCTCCTTCGTCCAAAGGAGATACGTATGCATAGGATGCGACATCCTAGCGAGCATGTTTTCCCCCAGTCCGAACTACTTAGACTCTGATGTCTATGCTTGATAGACTAAGTAGGTCCAGGATGCGACATCCTGCCGAGTCCGTCTTGTTTGTTTTCTTGTGTCTCTTTCAGCCTGTATAAATGTTTATTTGAGCAGTGTTTTAGCAACCAATTTCCCTTCCTATTGTGCGTGGATCCCGTCGAGTACGACGGATGCGTAGGGGTGCTAATACCTTCCCTTCGCATAACCGACTCCCGATCCCATTCTCTTTGGTCGCGAGACCATGCTTTTCCCAGGTTTACTCTGAGCGTTTCCTTTCCCTCTTTTGGGATAAATAACGCACGGTGGCGGCTCTGTTGTTCTTCTTTTCCCGCCGGTTTTTCGCGTAATGCGACACCTATGTACCAACATAAAATGAGGGATCAAAACCTCGTAGTTCGTGGTAACAATTTCAAAGTGAATCGGTTGCTTTTAACAAAGATATAAGTTTAACAAAGGCACAAAAGGCCTAAAAAGGTTCGAATGAGTGTTAGTTCTTTTTGGCTTTTGAAATTTCAAGTCAAGTATAGTTAAGTTCATTTACAAGTTTGATTAAGAAAAAAGTTAAAAAATTCAATGGCATAAGGCCAAAGTTTCTAATTTGCAAAATGGTCTAAGTTTAGAAAACAAACACAAGCAAAGAAGATTTTAAAAGGGAGGGAGATATTTGAAATTAAAGAAATGGTGAAGAGATGAAAATACTAATCCTAAGAAAAAATTTAAAAGTTGAGAGTTGAAAAGATCTGACCAATGGGTTGCAATCCAATAGACAAGAATGTCATATAGAAACCCAAATTTTCCTTGGACTTTAGAATCAAGCAATATCAATACACAAATAGCAAGATGAAGAGCAAGATATCAAATAAAGATAGCCATATCCAAGCTTAGAAACTCCATGATCTTCTCCATGATTCCCCATGTATCAGATGACTTCAAAAAGGAGCATTAGACACAGGTTCAAAATAACAGCTTCAATATGATCATGTTGTAGATGAGTTCAAATAGATCTTCAATATTTGTATCAGATGAAAGTTCACTTCACAAGCACTTGGTTTCAGAAAAGTTGGCATTGGCCAAGTCCTATGCATAGGGAGTGTTGCCTAAGTCTAAGTCCAATGTCTCAGATCAATCCAACAGTCCACAAACAATGTTTTTTAGGGTTTTTGTTCTTATTATGTTCATTAAGGTCAAAAGACCACAAATACAAACAATTATATACAAACACAATGTATTCACAAAGTATCGCTCAAGTGAGCAAAGTGAAAGTGGCATTAAAGTAGACAAATTGAATGGTATGAATAATGGCAAATGAATAAAGGCTTGAAATTAAAATGCATAAAAGTAAATAGCTTGAAATTAAATGTTAGTGGTTAGTGGATTAGAAGTTAGTATTGCTTTTTCTTTGGTTTTGTTCAAGTCATTCTTTGGAGAACACTCAACCCACTTGTCACAAGCATGAATCCTCGAACCAAGACATCTTCCAAAGGAGGGAAAAAAGGCCAAGTTTCCACACAGTACCATGAAAGAGGGGAGACTTAGAATCTCACTTACTAGAATGTTATGCCTTTTGTGTCACAAATTTAGAGCTATGTTAAGCAATTGTAATTGGACTTATGTAGAAGTCACAACTGTTTGAGGCTGGGCAATAGAAATTTTAATGTTAATGCATATTAGAGACATGGTATTATGAACCATGCTCATAAAACATACCACACTTAAAAACAATATGCAAAAGGGTGGACCTAATCTCATCCATACTCATGTTGATTTTCCAATCAACTAGCCTTAGGATATGGAGATATCATAGGTCCATGACATGAATGAATAAAGAAGGGGATTGAGATGAAGAGGGAGGGGAAATGGAATCAACACAAATTGGTCAAAGGAGGACTTTTACCAAATTAAGATCATTCATTCATTTTGGGAGATGAAATGTATATTTCATCAATCCCCTAAATCCAATGAACTTAACTCAACAAAGTCAAATCAATCTTGACCAATGCCCAATAACATAAGTCAAACTCGACAAGTCAAAATTAGAAGCTCAACAATGTTTATTTGTCATTTAAATAATTAAAATCAACTAAAATATGCATTAAATTAAATTATGGTTTGTCAAATTCCTAAAACCTCATCAAAACACCAAAGAAATGGCCATGAGATTTATCATAAGTCAAACAAGGTCAAAAGACCTTGGAGAAAAAATTTCATTAATTTTGGAAACTGTAGCGGTAAATTCATGATCGTCAAGCTATGGATAAGCTAGAGATCAAATAACAAGAGTCACCATCGCGCTTTTATTGTTTCCAAGGGAAAAGGGAAAAAGTATGAACAAAACCCAGAAGTAAGAAGTTTTCAAATCAAAACTAATAAAATGTCAGAGATTACAGGTAAAGGGGTTGGTTACACAGAGGGAAGGTGTTAACACCCAAAGTGTCCTAGGTACTCCTAAGGAGCCCTTTTAATGTGCATATGTATTTGGTATAAAAATGATGTTTACAAACAAATAGAATGAGGGGATGAGAAAAGAATTCATTAATTATATTTTTGTATTTGACAAGACCTTCGGACTTGTGCCTACGTACCAACATAAAAATGAGGGATCAAAACCTCTTAGTTCGTGATACAAATTTCAAAGTGGATGCATTGCTTTTAACAAAAATTAAGTTTGAAAGGAACAAAGGCCTAAAAATGGTTTGAATGGGTTAGTTCTTTTTGGATTTTCTGAAAGTTTAAGTCAAGTATAGTTAAGTTTATTTACGAATTTGATTTAAGAAAAGAAGTTGGGAAATGCAATGGCATAAAGCCAAAGTTTCTATCTTTTTGCAAAGTGGTCAAAGTTTAGAACAAAATAAATTCAATCAAAGAAGATTTTGAAAAGGGAGGGAGATATTTTGAAATTAAAGAAATGGGGAGAAGATGAAGAGACTAATCCTATGCACAAAATTAAAAGTTAAGAGTTGAAAAGATCTGACCAATGGGTAGCAATCCAATAGACAAGAATGTCAATAGAAACCCAGAATTCCCTTGGACATTTAGAATCAAGCAACACACAAATGCACAATTATATTATCTTGAAGAGCAGTGCATCAAATAAAGATAGCCACATCAAAGCTTAGCCACTCCATGATCTTTTTCAGATTAGCCCATGTAACAGATGAATTCCACAAGCCACAGGTCCAAAATAACAGCTTCACAATGATCATGTTGCAGATGAACTCGGAGGGATCTTGAGTGATGTATCAGATGAAGTTTCAAATTGCAAGCACTTGGTTTCACAGAAAGTTGGCATTAGCCAAGTCCTTTAGCATAGGAATGCTGCCTAAGTTCTAAGTCCATTTGTCAAAGATCAAGCCAACAGTCCACACAAAAGTTTTTTAGGGTTTTTGTTGTTATTATGTACATTAATGGTCAAAGACCACACAAACAAGCAAAGTATACACAAACAAGATATATCACACAATATGGTCCAAGTGGACAAAGTGAAAATTGCATTAACATAAACAATTAGGATGGTATAAATAATGGCAAATGAATAAGGACTAAAATTAAATTACATTAAAGTAAATGGCTTGAAATTAAAAGTTAGTTCTTAATGAGTTAGAAGTTAGTATTGTTTTGCTTTTGCTTTTCATTTTAAGACATTCTTTGGAGAACACTCAACCCACTTGTCACAAGCATGAATCCTCGAACCAAGACATCTTCCAAAGGAGGGAAAAAAGGCCAAGTTTCTGAAGGTGAGAAAAAACAAGAAAGGGGGGTTTGAATTGTTTTAGAAATTAAAAGCTTTTTCAAAAGTAAGAACACACATAATTTTATACTGGTTCGCTTATAACACAAAGCTACTCCAGTCCACCCGGCCAAGGTGATTTCGCCTTCAAAAAGGACTTAATCCACTAATCTTGAAAGATTAATACAACCAAACGTCTAAGAGAATGATCTCTTAGTCCTCTCAAGTATACAGACTATGCAGAGTCACTTGAGGAACAAAAGTAATTTAGGAAAAATAAATTTGTAATAGTAAGTGCTTCTAAGAGTAAGCGAATATTACAGCAGAATATTTAAGCAAGGGTTTTCACATATGAGCAGCAGCTCGTGAAAAACTGAGAGAGAATGTAACGAATTTTTCTGTGTGTTGTTGTGTCTCTCAATGAAGTAGGTTGTCCTTTATATAGTAGTGAGAAGGACCGTTGGAGTGATGACAGAATATTGGTCTTTGATGAGCATTCAATGTCATTACTTCTGTGTTTCTTGCCATAACCATTTTGTCTCCCTGAATAATTTCTTTCTAAAAATACTTCCTTTCCATTTGAAGAAATTCTTTCCATTACTCTTTCTGGATTTAGTGAATCTTCATCAGAGTCTTTGTTATCTCGGAGTCCTGCGTCAGAAGGAGATTACGTTGAGGTTACATCAGAGCTTCTCAGAGTACTGGTCTTCCAGATCATCAGAATTAAGACCCGTGGATGTTTAGAGCTTCTGGTTCTTTTTACTGTCTTGCTTTGTTCAGATTCAGAACTTCTTGAGCGCACTTCTTCTTCAGATGCGTCTGATCTTCTAGTACTTTGTATCTGATCAAGATTTATATCTGATAAAAAGATCAGAGTTCTTCGTTGCTGTTCAGAGTCCTGCACACTTAGAGAAATTTTGTTAGGGTGCCATTTTTGGTTTCATCCTTTGTTATCATCAAAATCCTGGAATTCTATTGTAGAACTAATTTTGTTCTTACAATCTCCCCCTTTTTGATGATGACAAAACAATCTTAATTCAGAGATGAAACATTTTTAGATAAGAGTTTTAGATCAGATAGAAGTGAGCTCCCCCTGAGATAAGTCTGGGAGTTCAGAAGTTCTTACCGGAGTTTCCACGATATGATGTTTCTAGATATTCTTTTGCAAATTTCTGAGTTAAAAGGATTAGAAACAATGTTTGTAGAGTACTGATAGGTGTTAGATATGTTTTCATCAGAGCTGTTTTTAGTTCCCCCCCTTTTTGTCAGAATCAAAAAGACTTAGTTAAATGAAAGAAAGAAGGATATATAAATATATATTCACAGAAGCCAGAAACACAGACAACAAATTGCAGAAAGCGAGAACAAACAAAACAGAAAGCAACAAGCAAGTCAAAGAACATAAAAAAGTCCTAGGTGCCTAAGGGTTTGGAGGTGGAGGCATCCTCTGGAGCAGCTGGGTCAGCAGATTCTGAATGTTGACATTTACGGAATCCTGTTGATCCAATCTGGCTCGGACTTCCTTCTGCTCTTTCTGAAGATCTTCAAGTGTCTTGAGAACTAGAGGGACAAAGGTGGATGACTCCCCCTGAGTCAGAGCATCTAGTTCTATCCTGGTGGCAGACTCTTCAGCAAGTCGGGCTTCAGCTTCAACGGCAGCTTTGGCTTCAGCTTCAGCAACAGCAGCAGCCTCAGCTAGAGCTTTGGTTCTAGCTTCCTTGATCCTTTGTATTTCTTCTTCTTTGGCTTTCTCTTCTACTTTCTTTTGGGCATGCTCCTCAGCTTCTCTGGCTAGGCGCTCCTGTAGTCTTAACTCAGCGTCTCTGATGAATTCGTTTCGGACTTGCTCAGAGAGGCCATTCAGTTTGAAGGCTTCAGCGATCATCCAACCAATAACGTTGTTCCAGTGTGTCCTTATAGCTGAAGGATCACCACTGATGCCAGAGTTGATGGTCAGAGACTTGACCTTGTCAATTGAGGCTTCTGCAAACACCATAATTGCTTCATCAAGGGTTGGAAGGGTGTTTTCAAGTTTAGAGGCTTGAGAAGGAGAAGTGGGAGGGCTTAGGTTGAGTGTGGGAGTTTGGGGTTCAGCGGAGGTATTTGGTGGGGGTATCTCAGAGTTGGGTGGCTGTGTTTCGACATGGATTGTTTCAGATGGTGGAGGGTCAAGGTGGTTATGGTCGGTTCTGCTGTGGGTGATGAAGTGACTTCTGGTTCAGGTGTGGATTGTGTTGGCTGTTGTGAGGCCAGAGCACGAGTTTGGAGCTGAGCCAGAGTTGGAGAGGGAGGGTCAGATGGTTCAGTATCTGTGGAAATGTTGTAGTAGGGGGTGATTCTGGAGAATAAGATGAAGAGGGTGAAGTGGTTTCGTTCAACATTTCTGCTTTTGAAACAGGTAAGGTTGTGGTGGCAAGGTTGAATTTCTGAGATGGTTGGTTAGATGTTCTGGTGGTTGAGGGAGGGATTTCTGAATTTGTATATATAGGTGTTGGTTGAGGGATGGAGGAAGCAATATGATGAATTTGTACAGAAGGAGTGAGAGAAACAGACTTACTGTAAGACCCCAATTTTGTCCATAAGATCCTTCATGGCATCATAACATTGCATTTGCAAAGCCTCAAGGATCATGAGCATCTTGGTTCCCTTTGCCTTTGGGTGGGACTCCTTGTGAGTGGGTTGAGATCACCAAGCATGCTTGAATTGTATATTATTGCTTTTCTTATTTTGTTTACTAACCAAAAGCACAAAAATATGTCACTAACATTTCTTGTTTGTAGCTTGAGCAATCACAAGGTCAAGAGCTTCTAGGAGATCCTTTGTGCAATGATAAGGTCAAGAGAAGATGAAAGCAATCATGGAAATGGTTCCCAAATCTCTCATCCATCAAATATGCCTCCCTAGCATCTCAATTCATCATTTTGATCAAAGCAAGTCAAAGGGTTTGAGTGTTGCTTCTCAAGGAAACCCTAATTCATCTGATCATCCACAATGCCTTGCTCATGAAGCAACCTCAACCCATGGTCAAATACAATCAAGGGAAGTTATTTAATTCATCATTTCATGCATATTTGAACTTATTGGAGTGTGCTAAATCATCAATTCATCAGGATATGAGCTATGGACTTGAGAAGTTGATCAGTCAATTCATCTGACTATTTTGAAATGCACTGAGACCTAACTTTTTATGTGTTGGTCAAATTGAGATGATTCCAAAAGCAAAAATGTTCGTAAGTACAATATGAAAAACTTCCATGTTCATAAAAAATTGATTTGAAGCTTCTAAGGTCATCATCCATTCCAAGACATTATAGGTCATTTTGACTGAAACCCTAATTTTGGGTCAACTTACCAAGAACATAACGCATTCATTTTTTATGATTTTGAGGTGGGATCAAATGAATTGGAAAGCTCAAGATGTCTAATTTAAGGGTTATGTTGAACAAAATTTCAAAATCTCAAAATAAATACATGTGATAATGCAAAACATTATAGGTCACTTTGGACTAAATGCATTGAAAGGCAAAAAAGTCCAACTTCAAGTGCCCATAACTCTTTCATCAAAAATCCAAATTATACAAAATTTAAGTCCATTTTGATTGTATTGAAAATATCTACAACTTTTATGTTTAAGGTTTTTCCATTTGAGGCTTTCATCATCAAAATAGAAGGGCTTGAACATTGGCCAAATTTGGAAACCTCACCTTTGCATGTTTTGCACCTTACACTTTAAACTCAAAATTCACTAATTTCCACACTACAAATGGATTTTTGCCCAACATAACATTGGTTCCTTATGTCAAGACCTTTCCAACCATTACCCAATGCCTATGTTCCATTTTTTCAAATGGCATTTTCGAAGAGGAGAAGTTTTAGGCACAATTATGCAATTCATGGTGAAACTTCATACACAAACAATTACCATTTAAAATGCACATCCATTTCACTTCAAAATAAGCTTAGCTTGCATTTGCATTTGATCTTGGGCCTCACATGCGCCTGTACAGGCCCATGCATGGAGGATCCAATTTCATGCACATGAGTTTGATCACCCTTGCCTTGTCTCCCCATCTATAAATAGAAGCACCATTTCATTCAATTTCCATCCCTGAATCAATCTGAAATGCTGCAGAAATCAAAACCTAGCCATCACTAAAGGAATTTCTACTTTCTTCTAAAAAATTCAGATCTGAATTTCAACTACCTTGGTTGATTTTCAGACCTACAATTCCTTAGCCTTGCTTCATCTTCATCACTGGATCCTACTGCAAGCTTTAGTTGAGAAGAATCGTGCTCTCCAGTCCTGCATTTCAAAGGTGGATATCAGAACTTTTTCTCTTCGAAACTCATTGTTTCTTGCTTATTTCTGGAGTTCCTTGGCTTGGCTGAAGTCCTCTCATTAGAGGCATTTGATTTGTGCTTTCAATTTTGTAAAAACATGAAGTTCAGCATGAACACCATATTTTTCTTCTTCTGATTTCTCTTTCTATGGAGATCTAGAAGAGAAACTAATGGTACAGGGGTGATGTACATCACCCCAGCTTTCCAATGATATGAGGATCACTCGTTTTCATTAAGATTTGATGACCTGCAACTTTGGCCGGAATCCCTGGACTCACCGGAGAAGACGGTGGTGTACACCATTATCCGTTTGCCAGGTTGAATATGGCCCCTTGGATCTGATTTCCAGATCTAATCTCCACCTTCCATCTTTATGACTTATTTTAATTCCTGGTGTTCCGCTTTGACTTAGACGTATGGTGGAAGCGCGCTTCTGGAGCGTTTGATCAGCCACGTCAATTAATGAGACTAGATCAGGCGCTCCTTGTTTTTTTTTATTTTTCTAATTTCTGATTTTATTTCTTTTATTTCCTTTATTTTTAAAAATTCATAACTTCTTCATTAAAAATCCAAAAAATATAGGACCAATTGCATTCTTCTCCATTTTAATTCTAGTTTTTAAAAATGATTTTTAATATTTTTTATTTTGTCATTTGATATTTTTTGTGAATTTTCTCTTTTCTGGTTATTTTTAATTCATTTTAAATGGTTTTTGATATTCAAAAAATGCAAAAATATTTTCTAAACCTATTTGAATGATGATGGATCTATGAAAAATATTCTCATCAATTTTTTATATGATTTGAGATTTATTTGAGATTTTAGTTCAATTAGGTTATTTTTATTCATTTTTAATTGATTAAAAATAGTTTCTGACTTTTAAAAGTGCTGAAATTTTTTGTCAAACTTTGTTTGACCTTGTTGAACTTAGGATAAGTCACTTGGACTTTTCAAAGTTTATTTGAAGTGATTTTGAAGTTTGACCTTTCTTTAATATTTTAATTCAAGTTTACTTTTAATATTAAAAAATGCCAAAAATATTTTGTTCATTTCTTGACTTCCAATCTTCATCTCACTTCTGTTTTTGATTGTTTGACCATGATTCTCAATGTCATTGGTCAACACATGTTGATTGGTACATTCTATTTCATTTAAGGCATTTTATTCTTTCCATTTTTTATTATCCATTATTCATCTCCTTCTTCTCTTTCTTTTTTTCTTTTTGATCAATGAGTTAAAGGTTGATAAGTTAGCATTGGTTAGGGAGACTTAATCTTCCTTGATTCAAATCTAATTCATCTTGATCAATTGATCAAGTGAATGGCTTTGCATTAAGGATATGTTGTTTCCTAAATCATGCAAAGGACTTAAACCAATACAAGATCAATTCTCTTTTTCTTTTGGCATGGCAAGTTATTGGAACTTGGTTCACTAATCAAGACTTCTAACTTGTGTTGTTGCCTACATTATTATTGACCGGCCTCAGATAGTTGTGACTTCTACATAAGTCCAATTACGATTGCTTAACATAGCGCTAAATTTTCCTTATGGCACACTAACTACTAACCACTAACCATTGACATTTACTTTTTGCACTTTACATTTATGCAATTTATTATTCTTGTACATATTATTCATTTGCTTTTTCCTTTGCTCATTGGAGCACATGTTTATGTAAATGCCATTTGCCTTTTGCTCACTTGAGAATATAATTGTGTATATATCTTTTGTGCTTGTGTTTGTCTGTTTATTGTGAACCAAATGCAAAGAATTGGACAAAATGGACTTAGACTTTAGGACTTTACCCAAGCTAATGGAGTTTGAAGAGCAACTAGGCCTCATGCCTTTAGAGTGCTTAAATGTCAAAGAGCAACTACGCCTCATGTCTTTAGAATGCTTAAAGCTTGAAGATGAACATTGAAAGGACCATATTCTAAACTCCCTCTTGTCCATTCTTTGATTGTTAATAGAACTTTTTTATGTGTGTGTTTTCTTGTGCTAGGGATTCCAACTTCAGCCTAATTGAGGAACCATTACCATGAGCTTCTAAGAGAGAGAGGTCCAAGATACCTTGAGGAGACTTGTCCAAGAATTCATTGATTGTTGATTGCTTGAGTTTATGCTTTGTGTGATTGCTTATTCCAAAGGATGGGAGCTACTTGGATCATCAATATGATCTCAAGAGAGGAACTCCTTTTGTGGTTTTGTTTCTTTTCCCTTACCTCTTGTATTGTTTAGGACCTTAGCCATTCTTCTTCTTCTCCCCACTCTAACCCAAGCCAAAACTTTTGTGCAAACATTTAACATTTGTTTTCAACATTAGAAACCTAAGCCTTATGCTTTTGATTTTTAAACTCTCTTTTCATAATACTTATTTGAATTGAACCTTTTAATCCAGTTTGACTATATTTTTGTAAATACTTTCCATCTTTTTGTGGTTTCAATGACCATTTTCTTAATCAAAACTTTTCATAACCTTTAGCTATTAGGTTTGAGTTATCCTTGAGGTAGATGTAATACTCACCTTTATCCTTAGTGATGGACAATGAGCATTCCATGCTTATTATAGGGTTAACCCCTCACTAGCATGTTGAAGCTACCCTCACATGGTGGATTTGTGGTTTTGGGATTGAGTTTTCTCCCTTGGATAACAAAAGACTTTAAGGATTTTGGACCAGTCAATTCACCAACTCATTTTGAGATTTTTACCCCGAACTACGAGGTTTTGATCCTAATCTTTTTTAAGATGGTACGTATGCAATGGGTTCATCCATTCAAACACAAAATGTAAATAACTTGTATATTCTCTTCTCATCTCTTCAATCATGTTTGCACAAATAATTTTTCACAAAATACCAACCTTACAACAAGTGTGAAAAGGGCTCCTTAGGAGTACCTAGGATATTTTGGGTGCTTAAAACCTTCCCATTGCATAACCAACCCCCTTACCCAGATCTCTGACATTTTTACTAGTTTTTGACTCGATAAAACTTTTAGGTTTTTGTTCTCTTTCTAACCATTCCTTTGGATAAATAGAAGTGCGGTGGCGACTCGACTTTTATGGTTTACCTTAGATTTAGTCAATATCTCTAATGGTAACGAATACCCCGCTACACTTACCAGAAGATCCAGTCAGAGGTACTGGAGGTCTTGATCCGGAGGATTCTCCCAGCTTTGCCTTCTTTGCTTTCTTTGCCTTCTCAGAGGGTCCGCGTGGTCGTTTCATGAAGTTTGGAGGCTCATCTGGCAGCTGGCTTATGTTGAAGTCTGAGATATCTACTTCTTGTTTTCTCAGATCATCTAAGTAATAAAGGATTACCTCTGGAGGGTCGATCTTTGAGAACAGATAGAGTCCATTTGGGATCTTCCTCTGATCTTTGAGAGCTTCCCAGGAGGTGTCCAGAGCAGGTTTGAACTTGACTTGATCCAGAATCCCCATGCTCTTCGGATTGCGGGCATTCAGAGCATGGGGATTACAAAAAAGAATTATGACCACTGTTAACAAGAAGGTCGTTGTAATATGGTGTTACAAAAGGTATATTTTATAATAGTGTCATTATAAAACTCTTGTTTGATTGTAAGAAGGTTCGTGAGCATAACATGTAAAAAAACTCACATCTATAGTGGAAACTCTCAGGATTTTTTTTTGGGAAGAGGAGTAGGTCAAGGGATTAGGCCAAACAACTATAAATCTCTAGTGTAATTCATCCAACCCTTATCTCTTTATATTCCCATTATTTATTTATGGCTAATGCTAACATGTGCCCCAAGGGCACAAGTTAATGATACATTTATAGAAATATTCTCTTGGAATGCGTGTATTTGATTTCTTGAAACTTAAAATTTTGTTTTATTCCACACAAAATTTATAATAGTAGTAACCTTAACTTGTGCCCCAAGGGCATAAGTTAGAAAAACCCTTTATTTATTTTTGTTATACTTTTATCTCTTATTTACTCGAGTTCTGTTTTTGCTACTTATGTCGCTACCTATTCTTTGTTCAATTAAAGAATTGTTTTAAACAATTTTTTTATTCAAAAAATTATAGATGGACATTAATTACATCGGTGTAAGTCAAACACTAGTGTAAGTCTCCATAGTAAATTTTTTACCTATTTTTAATCGATATATTTATGGGTTAAAGGTTGGACCGAGATCAAACGAATGATATTAAATAACAAATTTTAACCAATTTTTTATATATTATACAAAACTAAATACATATAGTAAACTAAATGTTGAATATTTATAATTCAAAATATGCTCTATTATTTTATTTTATTTTAAAAAGATCAAACACTTGTTTTTAAATATAATTATTAATTTATAAATATTAATTTAAATATAAATAAATTCTATATAAATAAACTTTAGTGATAGAGATTAAATCTTAAATCAATCGTTTATGTTACTGAACTAATTCATCCGCCCAAATAAATTTTATTAAGAACAAATAAATTTCCTTTCCTTGTTTTTAATAGAATCCTTACAACAACATATAGAATCTTGGATTTATTTTGATGGTGCTATTTTCTAGCTTAGATAGTGTTTTCATTCTATCTTCTCGAGATGTTGGTTTTAAGATATCCTCTACATGATCAATTAAGCATGTATTGTGATTAAAAGATTTTAGATTTTACTTCACATTATTAGCATTTTTATCGGACAAGTTTGAAATAAGATTTGATTATAAATAAGATCTCATAATGTTTTCCTGTATACTTCTCTCACTCACTCCTTCACTCTCCAACCGACTCTTTCTTGTTTCTTTCAAACCCTCCTCCTCTACTCCATTATCATCATCATCATGAAGAATAACAAGGATTCTTCATCTCTTTCTCATCACCGTAATCACAAAAACAACAATCATCATCATGATCCATGCCAGAAACCTTGTCATCGCTCCAACAAGCAGATACATGACGATCATCAACGCCACAAAACAGTCAAGATCACTTTCTTTTTATCTGATAAAACCAAACAGAAAAGATATTCATGGACTAGGGTTTTGAAGGGTACCGTTCATCATCCACCTACTGCATTGGAACCTTGTCAACAAGAAGAGTTACCAGCTGTTGACTTGTTGAGTTATTTGCCACCAAGATCGTATAATACCAAGAAAAGGAGCAGGAGATATCCTATTCATCATGGAGTTTCTAATAATAAGTCTCGCGGATCCGTTGAGAAGAGCATGGAACTTTCAAGCAATGTGACTGAAGGTAAAGCAGATATAGAATCACATAACGAATTGGGGCCAAGAGTTGTTCGTAACTTCAATTTGAATGAGCTCCCAACTAATGATGTTGCTGATGAATGATATTCTTCTATTTTATTTATGTTTATGTTGAAACAGGATTGCTGATATACTGCTTGTTATTTTTTGATGTTTAAGTTGAAACAGAATTGCTTTTATTTAATGTTATTACTTGAGAGTTAGATTACCTATTCTATTTAATTATTATGTTATTGAATGAATGTAGATGATTTAATCTTATGATAACTTGATTTGAAGAGTAATAACATGAATCTAATAACTTGATCTTATAATAACTAACAAGTTTTGTTTGGAAGTTTGAGTTGAATATATGCTCCTCTTGCTACTTGTGTTTTCAATTCAATTACAACCTTGTTGCTACCTTGTTTGTGCTATTCTGCATTGTTTGATTAGGTGTATGAATTGCAGGTAGCATTAGATGGTGATGTCAGTCTCACATATAAACTACTATTGTTTAACTTGTTAAGAAAAAGTTACATGAAATGAAGACATTACATTACTCGTGTATATAATGAACAACTGAACCAACATGATTGTTTGGTCACCATTCACTGATGACAAAGGCAAAACAAAGTTAGCATTCTCTCAAATAATTGATTGTGTCATGTTGTCATATAAAGCTTCTGCTAAAAAGAGTATCATCAAAATTTGCAAGTGTGAGTTACCACTGCTTTTCATTTATAATTACTTTCCATAACTTGATAGCTATTTTTTATTATTATGAATTTGGTTCAATAACTTAAACATGTATTGGGATATTTAACTGTTTTGCAACGTAACAACTTATAACTATATTTATCAGTTAAGTTCCTTGCAATAGTCACGACGTTGTTGTTAAATAAGGCCTTGCATTGGTTGGCTCAGAAGAGACTCAAGTATACCGATACCACCATTCCTAGGGTGACCATGTGTCTCATTCGAGAGTTCACACCAGAAGTTTGTGACTAAGTTGGTTCTGGAACGTTCTGCTTCAAGTTATTTGAGAGTTTTCTACATATGCAGCTAACAAAGTTTGTGACTAATTTGTGAATAATTCAATATGACCATCAACGTATCAATAACACCGGATATGAGACATTTG
The DNA here is from genome assembly GCF_024323335.1 of Lathyrus oleraceus. Taxonomy (NCBI): domain Eukaryota; kingdom Viridiplantae; phylum Streptophyta; class Magnoliopsida; order Fabales; family Fabaceae; genus Lathyrus; species Lathyrus oleraceus. The sequence continues at coordinate 448,267,810 of NC_066585.1, read as the reverse complement.
AGCAAATAAGCATAACGTGCAAATTAAGATTTTGAAAACTTCATGGTATTTAAAAACATGGTTTCAAAAAACGATTTGAGCTACACAATCAAGGTTTTTGATGTTTATCTGCAACAATGCAACCATAATTGACGCCACATCAAACTCCATTTAATTGGATTAATCAAAATATCAACTATTTACTACCACATTTTCGTTTAGATACCACTCCTTTTCGTTTAGATAGTTAGGGTTCGGGATTTGCTACGTTAGTTACTTAGTATATAAGAAATATAGCGGTATATATACACATAATTGTAATTCAGTTACATAGTTTTCAATAATAACAATTTATTAATTATTTTTAATTCTCTCTCATTCTTTCTCTCATTAAAAGTGCCTCATGCATTAACATTTTAATGAGTATTATTTAGAATGATTTTAATGAGATTGTTTATGTTCAATCATCACATATGTTATAGTATTTATGCTAATTATAACACTGTCTTCAAAAATCTTCTTGTTCCCAAGAATTATTGTAAAAGTATGGCCATGACATTCTTTATATTGTCTTTATTTGTATCATATTTGTCTTGAGAGTTTAAAGGAATTTGAAGAATTTTGTTGTTGTGATAGGGTAAGAATTTATCCTTAAGGAGGGTAGTGTTCCAAATAAGGTCTTTAAACTATCCGTAGCCATGAATCTTTCCACACCTAAATATTATTATCATTCCCTACCCTCTAACAACAACCATTTAAAAATTTGTCCTTAGTTTGATGAATACTTTTCCATATGCAGCTGCCATTAGATTTACCTCACTACTAGAAAATATATCTTCGGTGACAATATTACAACGACAATTTTTTCACAGTAGTCATATCATTTTTTTACGCGCATGTTTTTTTATTTTATTAAGAAACTTTTCATCATGGTTCCTAAAAATAACCGTGGTCATAGAATTTGGATGACAAACTTCGAATTTCAGCGTTAACTTTTTTCCATGTTTTCAACAAAAATAAGCGCGCGTCCCTTCACATTTATTGTTATTTAAAAACTAAAGTATAACAACTACGGTTGTTTCATTCAACCGTGTTTATATGTTCCATATTTCCCTACGGTTGAAGCTCACAACCTTTGTGAAATTATCTACCACTAAATTAAAACATAACAGGTTCCTCATTTCATTCATACCACACAAGGGTGTCCTAGCGAACGAGATGACAACGATAACGAAATCTTAACCGTCTTCATTCATTTCTGGAAACGAATATCATTTATGAAAACGAAATCGTCATCCTCTACGAATTACAGTACTTTACCATTCTCTCTCTCTCTCTCTCTCTCTCTCTCTCTCTCTCTCTCTCTCTCTCTCTTTCTCTCTCTCTTTCTCTCTCTCTCTGTCTCTCCCTCTCTCTCTCTCTCTCTCTCTCTCTCTCTCACACACACACACACACACACACACTCTCTCTCTCTCTGACGCTTTTGAATGTTTATTTTCTATGCTAGGGTTACTGGTTTCTTTTTTAACAGATAAATGATGTTATCTTTTGTTGCATTTCATGAATGAACGCTTTCAGCATTGATATTGTCATTTGTATTGATTATTTTGCCATGTTCATGTTTTATTCAGGTTTTGTGAATAAGCTTTAGGTGTTGCCATGTTGACATATTCATGTTTCAATTTTGTGAATATGCTTTAGGTGTTGTCATTTTCTTCATGTTTTATTCAGATCATGTGCATATAATCATTTAGGCTATTGTGTTTGTAGCATTAGTGTGTGATTCACATTAGTCTTTTAATATAAATATTAGAATTTGTTATGGATCTTAACTGGACGAAAGTTGATAGATTAGGTCCGGTGATGAGAATGAAGTTCTTGAATTCCTTGAATTCGCCAAAAAAATATTCTTGACAATAATTGTATCTTTTATTGTCCTTGTGTGCTTGCGGGAATATCAAAAAACGGTCAAAGAAAGAAATATTACATCACCTATGCTATGATGGAATATGTCAAAATTATTAAACATGGATGTGAGATGGAGAAGTGGATAATATTCGAAATGCGATGTGACAAATGGATGAAGATGGTGAAGATATGGATGATCGACTAGAAGATATGATCCGTGATATTGGAGAATCATCTGATATGAAAGCCCATATTTATGATACTTCACATATCGACAAAGATGCGCCTAATTAAGTTTAATTAATATACTTGGGTCTTCCTATATAAGGGGTGAATCAGTTTTACACGATTGTCTGCGTTGTTAAAATTGTTTAATCTGTAGGCAAAAAGTGGGTGGTCGGATAACAGTTTCACATAATTGGTTGATTTTTTGAAACAAATGCTACAAGAAGATAACAATTTGTTGGATCGTTCTTATGCAACACAAGTGCCTACTTCATATGAAGAAGTTGATAGAGATGATGTACATGTTATTCGTAACGATCATCAAGAAGGAATATGAAAAAATTAACAAGTAAGTATTTTATATTATTCATTCATTATTTATTGTATGTTATACTTTATAATGATGTTATTTTATAACAACTATTGTTATTTGAAATTATAGGTGTTGAAAGTCAAGACACCAAGAGACAAAACACCAATACAACAGGATTGTATTATTTGTTGTAATGATGTGTATATTGTAGGTTGTTTTGTGTCATTTTATTTTTATGTAATATACAATTTTTGGTTCCTAATGGAATTGACTCATTGATATGTAATACAATTTCCGGTTCCTAATGGAATCGTGTCATTGATGTAATACAATTTTTTGTCTAATTCAAATCACAAATGAGTGTATTGTTGTTTTAGTTCTGAAACGATTCAGAAATATTCATGTTAAAAGTTTGGGACTAGTAGAAAACCGAAATAATATATTAAAAAAACACATATTAAAAAAACACATTATAAGTAGAGCACTATCAGAATAATAAAATCCAAGAATGGCATTGTTGGAATTCGAACCAAAAACCTCTAAATCATTTCACAATGGTTTTTTTCTTTATTCGTTGTTATATGCAATGCACTACCTAACTTATAATCACGTTCACTCGCTCGTTGTAGAAATCATCTTATATATAATCACACGCTACCTAACAACGAACATCAAAAGGACATCATTAAGATATTTATTTTTATAAAACCGAACTCTTCTTAGTTATTACTGAGGCAAATCTTGTTCTAACTAGTCCATCATATATTTATTTCATCTTTTTTAGCTCCCTACCAATAATTGTGGACTAATTTATTCATATTATCACATAGTTTTTTTGAAAATATGAAAAGGCTCATAATATTATTATAAATAGTATGTGTAGCGGGGTATTCGTTATCATTAGAGATATTGACTAAATCTAAGGTAAACCATACAAGTCGAGTCGCCACCTCACTTCTATTTATCCAAATGAATGGTTAGAAAACGAACAAAAACCTAAAAGTTTTATCGAATAAAAAACTAGTAAAAATGGCAGAGATCGGGGTAAGGGGGTTGGTTATGCAATGGGAAGGTGTTAAGCACCTAAAACATCCTAGGTACTCATAGGGAGCCCTTTTCACACTTGTTGTAAGATTGGTATTTTGTGAAAAATTTGTTTGTGCAAACATGATTGAAGAGATGAGAAAAGAATATACAAGTTATTTACAATTTTGTATTTGGATTGATAAACTCATTGCCTACGTACCATCTTAAAAAAGATTAGGATCAAAACCTCGTAGTTCGGGGTAAAAATCTCATAACAAGTTGGTGAATTGATTGATCCAAAAGCCTTAAGGTCTTTTGTTATCCAAGGGAGAAAACTCAACCTAAAACCACAAATCCACCATGTGAGGATAACTTCAACATGCTAGTAAGGGGTTAACCCTATAATAAGCATGGAAGACTCATTGTCCATCACTAAGGATATAGGTGAGTATTATATCTACCTCAAGGATAACTCAAACCTAATAGCTAAAGGTTATGAAAAAGTTTTGATTAAAAAAGTGGCCATTGAAACCACAAAAGCATTTGAATGAGTTATATTTACCAATGAAAAGTATTTACAAAATATGGTCAAAGTTGATTTAAAAGTTCAATTCAAAATAAGTGTTATGAAAAGAAAGTTTGAAAATCAAAAGCATAATGCTTAGGTTTCTAATGTTTGAAAAGAAGTGTTAAATGTTTGCACAAAAGTTTTGACTTGGGTTAGAGTGGAGGGAAGAAGAAGAATGACTAAAGTCTTAATCATACAAGAGATGAAGGATAAGAAACAAGACCACAATTGGAGTTCCTCTCTTGAAATCATATTGATGATCCAAGTAGCTCCCATCCTTTGGAATAAGCAAGCAAGTAAGTGTAAATTCAAGAAATCAATCAATCAAACAATCTATTAGAAGATCCTCAATGGCTCTTGTATCTTTCACTTTGGATGAACATGGCAATGGTTCTTCAATTTGGCTCAAATAGGATTCCATAACACAAAAGCACACACATCAAAGAGTTCTATGAAGTAAATCAAGAATGGACAAGAGTGAGTTTAGAGATTTGGTCCTTCTAATCCATCTTCAACATTTAAGGTCCTTTTTACTCCATTTTTGCATAGGGAATATCCTAGAAACTAACTCAATTTGTCCATCTTTGCATTTGGTCCACAACAATCAAAACAAAACACAAGCACAATAATATATACACAATTATGTGCTCAAGTAAGCAAAAGGAAAATTGCATTAACATAAACATGTGCTCAAGTGAGCAAAGAGCAAAAACAAATAAATAATATGTATAAGAATAGTAAATTGCATAAATGTAAGGAGCAAGAATTAAATGTTAATGGTTAATGGTTAGTGTTAGAGTTAGTGTGTCATAAGGCAATTTAGCGCTATGTTAAGCAATCGTAATTGGACTTATGTAGAAGTCACAACTATCTGAGGTCGGTCAATAATAATGTAGGCAACAACACAAGTTAGAGATTTTGATTAGTGAATCAAACTCCTACAACTTGCCATGCCAAAAAGAAGATGAGAAATGATCTTGTATTGATTTAGGTTCTTTGCATGATTAGGAAGCAACATATCCTTAATGCAAAGCCATTCACTTGATCCATGATCAAGATGAATTAGATTTGAATCAAGGAAGGTTAAACCTCCATGTATCAATGCTAACCACCAATCTTTAACTCATTGATCAAAAAAAGAAAAAGAAAAAAAGAAGAAGATGAATATTAAAGCACATTAATGGAAATGGAATAAGATAATCAACAAGCATTGACCAAAGATAGAGAAGATCAAGGTCAGACAATAGAAAACAGAAGCAAAATGAAGATTAGAAGTCAAGAAACAAATAAAATATTTTTGGTACTTTTTAATATTAAAATAAAACTTGAATTAAAATAATAAAGAAAGGTCAAACTTCAAACTCACTTCAAATCAACTTTGAAAAGTTCAAGTGAATTATCCCAAGTTCAACAAGGTCAAACAAAGTTTGACAAAAAATTTCAGCATTTTTAGAAGTCAGAAACTATTTTAAATCTATTAAAAATGCATAAAAAATAACCTAATTGAACTAAAATCTCAAATCAATTAATAAATTGATGAGAATATTTTTCATAGATCTATCATCATTCAAAGAGGTTGGAAAAATATTTTTGTATTTTTTGGATATCAAAAACTATTTTAAATGAATTAAAAATAAGCAGAAAAGAGAAAATTCCTAAAAAATATCAAATGATAAAATAAAAATAAAATAAAAATCATTTTTAGAAAGTAGAAATTAAAAGGAGAAAAATGAAATTGGTCTCATATTTTTTGGACCAATAATGAAGGAGTTGTGGATTTTTTAAAAGAAATGGAATTAAAAGAAATAAAAGAAATAAAAATCAGAAATTAAAAAAAAGGAAAATGCATGGACCGTTTGATCTGAGCTCATTAATTGAGTTGGCAAATCATGAGGTCAGGAAGCGCGCGCCTACCATGTTCCTTGGTCAACTGGAACGCACCTTGCCAATAAAAAAGTCATAACAATAAACGCATGAGATTAGATCTGGAAACTGAGATGGACGGCTCAGATCCAATCTGGAGACTAGACGGTGGCCAGTGCCACCGTCTTCTCCGGCCAACTTCCGGTCAAGCTTCAAGTTGTAGAGAATCAAATGTTAACCAAAAGTCACGATCCAAGCATCAATCGAGAGCTGGGGTGATGTACATCACCCCTGTACCAATCAAATCCACTCTAGGTTTCTACATTGAGAGAAATCAGAGATGGAATTTTAATGGTGTTCAAGTGAACTTGCTAGATTTCAAAAATTCAAAGCTCAATTGTGTTGCCTCTATGCAGAGGACTTCAGATCACACAACAACAACAAGAAATGAGCACAATACAAGCTATTTCGAAGAAATTAAAATCAGAAATAAACCTCTGATTTGCAGAGCTTAGGGTCACAATTCCTTGCTATGGATGCTTGCAGTTCACTCTATGGATCAAGGAGAAGAAGACTAAGGAACTTTAAGATCTGAAAATCAATCGAGGAAACCAAAATTCAGATTTGAAAATTGAGAGAAAAGTGAGATAGTTCCTTTGGTGTGAGGGTGAGGTTTCAATTGCACAACATTTAGGGCGCCTTCAGGTTGGTGAAATGAAGCTCATATGCATTGTATTTATAGGCAAGGCAAGCTGAAAATGCATGATCATAAACTTGCATGAGTGGAAAGGGCCTCCATGCATGGGCCTGTACAGGCGCATGGAGGGCCCAATTCCACTTGGATTTGGTAGCCGCTGCATGATAGAAGCAATTTGGACGTGCGGATGGTGTATTAATGGATCATGCCATGCAAATTTAAATGATTTTCAAAAATGTGCCATAATGTTCAAGCCTTCGAAAATACCATGTCCAAACTTGAAACACCACCTCATGAGTAATGCTTGGAAAGCTTTTTGCATAAGGATCATTTGTTATGTTGATCAAAACTCCATTTGAGCCTTGTAAATTGATGAAAAGTGGTCATGAAGTGTGGCGTGCAAAACATGTACATGTGAGATTTTCAAAATTGGCCAAAGTTCAAGCCCTTCTGTTTCAGTGATACAAGCTCCAAATGAAAAAATATTCAACATCAAAGGTGTAGATCTTTTCAAGGAAATCAATTTGGGATTAAATTTTTCATCATTTGGATTTTTAATGAAGAAGTTATGGGCACTTGAAGTTGGACTTTTTCCCATTTCAATGCATTTGGTCCAAAGTGACCTATAATGTTTTGCATTATCACATGTATTTATTTTAGGATTTTGAAATTTTGCTCAACATAACATTTGAATTATACATATTAAGGTTTCCAATTCATTTGATCCCACCTCAAGATCATGAAAAATGAAGGAGTTATGTTCTTGGGACGTTGACCCAAAATTAGGGTTTCAGTCAAAATGACCTATAATGTCTTGGAATGGATGATGACCTTCCAAGATTCAAATCAATTTTTGATGAACATGAAAGTTGTTCATATGGTCTTTAAGAACATGTTTTCTCTTGGGGTCATCTCCGTTTGACAAAGACATCAAGAGTTAGGTCTCAGTGTATTTCAAAGTAGTTAAATGAATTGACTGATCAACTTCTCAAGTTCAAACCTCATATTTTGATACATTTATGATTGAGGACACTCAAATAGGTTCAAATATGCATGAAATGATGAATTAAAGAACTTCCCTTGATTGAATTTGACCATGGGTTGAGGTTTCTTCATGAGCAAGGCACAGTTGATGAATAGATGAATTAGGGTTTCCTTGGGAAACAAGCCTCAAACCCCTTGATTTGCTTTGATCAACATGATGAATTGAGATACTTGGGAAGCATATTGGATGGATGAGATCATTTGGGAACCATTTCCATGCTTTCCTCCATCTTCAGTTGGCCCTATCAATGCACATAGGATCTCCTAGAAGCTTTAGACCTTGTGACTGCTCAAGCTTCAAACAAAAGATGTTAGTGACATATTTTTGTGCTTTTGGTTAGGAAATAAAATGAGAAAAGCAATAATATACAATTCAAGCATGACTGGTGATATCAAACCAAATCTCAAGAGATCTCACCCAAAGGTAAAGGAGCCAAGATGCTTATGATACTTGAGGCAATGTACATGCAATGTTATGATGCCATGAGGGATCTTAGGGTCAAAATTGGGGTCTTACAATATGGACAATGGCTTTAATTAAGTTTAATTAATATAGTTATGTATGAATAGGATAAGTTATTTTCCTTTCAAAATGTACTCAAGATCTCTTCTTTTGGATTTTCCAAATTAGATAGATAGAAAGAACCAAGTATAGGTTGTGAAGTTCTTTGAATTCATCTTTATCTTTCCTTTAAAAAATGTCATAAAGTAAATAAAAATGATAGATGACAGAGGATTTATACCTACAACCAAACCTTTAATAATATTTTTGTTTTGGCTTTATATGTGTGAACCAGATAACTTCAACACCTTAAATTAAATAGGAAGATCCCTATCTTCTTAACTATATCATTGGATTCATATTGGAGAAAGACTAAAATATGATTAGCCCATTAATTTCAATTATTTAAGTGGAGAGGATCAATTTAGGGTTGAGAGAGATAGGGAGAAAATAAGGATTCAAACGAGAGAAAAGAGGAGAGAAACACATTCCTTTTCTTCTACAACCAGACTCACTAAATCGAGGATCCCAAATTTGGAAGGCAGGTTCGTAACATGTGTATCTAATTTTTTACTGTTAAGAATTTCAAAACATCGTCTAAGTTGAGAATTATCTGCTTCGCACTAAAGTTGCAAATTTGGGAAATTTTCCAGCTTTTTTATTTTTATTTGTAAGCTAATTTGCTTTGTGATTTGTGGTTGTTAGAACTAGTTTGTGAATCATTGTAAGACTCTCATATACACTTAATTGATTATAGTGGAGTCATTTCTTTGGTTTGGACGACTTATGGTTTTTACTCTCATATTTAGAGGTTTTCCACGTTAAAAATATCGATGTTCTTTTGTGCCTTTATTTGTTCGATTTCCCGTCTTATATTTGTTGTTGATCCTCAAGTTTCCTACAAGCCTGGCGAATTTTATATCTGATTCATATTGATATATTATTGTGTCTTACTTTCCCATCCGAGTACCTTAAGGTTTTCGATGAATAAATGATGTCTCTCTCACTTATGTGTTTCTCTTGATCCAATATGGATGCTCCTTATGATGATCCAAAAGTGATATCAAAGTCGATGGTTCAATTAAGGGACCGACTCCTTGTATTGAAAATCTTCTTGACAACGTGGTGGTCAGGCGTCGTGTTCCATTGTAGTGCCTGCAACGGCGGTTCAAATGTATGTGGATGAGATAGCTTTCCCTTGAGGAGGAGCATAATGGATGGACTCGTAATTAACGGGGGGATTAAGTGTGAGTTGGAAGTCTCACTTTGCTTAGAAAAGTGGAGGTTGAGTTCTTTATAAGTGAGAGGATCCATACACCTATCACCTTAAGGTTTTAGGTGAATATGTGATCTCTCTCTCTCTCTCTCTCTCTCTCTCTCTCGTGTGTGTGTGTGTGTTGCTCTTGACCCAATGTTTTAAGACCCCAATTTTTGCCCTAAGATCCCTCATGGCCTCAAGGCATCATATCATGTCATATCATTGCCTCAAGGATCATTTGTGCACCTTTGTTTCCCTCCTAGTGGGTGGGTATCTTGTGAGTGTGGTTCTTGATCACCAAGCATGTATTGCATTTGTATATCATTGCTTTTCATTTTTTTACTAACCAAAAGTACAAAAATATTGTCATCTAACCTTGTTTCTTGCAGATGAAGCAAACTAGGTCAAAACAGTCAAATCATTCATTGAGCAATGGATGGTGGCCATTCTTGAAGAATTTGGGCACCATGATCATTCATAAGAGATTCATATGAGTTGTGGTATCATCTGGTATCAAGATCTCAAAAGGAAGAGGCTTGAAATTCATCAAAACATGGCTCAGTCAACCAAAACCCTAGCAAAGTCAATTGTGGTCAACTGTGCATTTAATCAGGGATTGGAAGGTGTGAGATGGTTGGAAAGGTCTCATTCATGTCCATATAAGCTTCATTTAACATTTCAAACATCCACAATGAAGGATTTGAGGTCAGACAAAAAGTTTCCCAAAATGGCAATGACCTGTAATTTTCACCTGCCCAAAATGGAAAGTCATTCTCCTCAAAATTACATCATGAATCAAGCTTCAAATCAAAATTTGTCCAACATGAAAGTTGAATATCTTGCTCTTGCCTTTCCAAAAAGTCCAAGAAAACTCATTTCCCATTTATGGTTGGCAAGTTATGATCAAATCATTTTCAGAAAAAGTTGAAATTCAAAGTGCCATAACTTTTGAATGGAAAGGCCAAATTGGTTGATTCTTTTTTGAGCAAACCATATTTGATGTGTACTATCCAAATCCATCATCACATTTCATCAAAAAACTTCACATAAAAAGGTCATTTTTCAAGTGAACTAATTAATTTTTGGTGGGAAAAAAGTCAAATTCAAAAATACAAGGGATTTTCACACCAAACCAGTTCAGTTCACTTCTAAATGCAATTTGTGACTTGCTGCAAGCAGAAATTCACTATTTCATTGGTTCCAAATGAGAAAGGGTAATTTGGCCAAAGTGCATAATGTGTGCAATTCACTAATCACTCCAATTTGAGCTAAACATGATTAAGGCATGGATTAAGAGGAACTATAAAGGCTTAATTCTAACAGAATGCTCAGAATCAACAATCATTTTTTTCAGATCAAATTCACAAAATCTCAAAATTCTCTCAATTTTCTCCATCTTCACATACACTTTTTTCCATCAATTCATCAAGAATTCATCAATGCTTGTGCTATTTCTTTGTTGAATCTTCATCTGCAGGTGTTTTTGGAGTTCTGTTTGAAGCAATTGAGGAGGAAAATCGAGCAAAATCTCAGTATTGCAAAGCTTGCTCTTCCATGGCAGTTGGCGAATCTCATTGATCCAAGCATTGTTGAGCTGAGCATTCATCACCATTCATCTCCTACATCAATATACACGATCTGTTTTCACGATTCAAGGCCAAACACACGCGGATTCAACAGTTGCACATCAAGAAGGTAAAATTTCAACTCCTTTAATTCTTGCAATCAACATGTGGTTTAGGTAGTGCCTTGAACATAGAGTAATCTGATGCTTGAATCGTGCAATTTCATCCATTATTCATCAAGAAATCTTGAATTAAAGTTTGTATGTCAAAACTATTTTTGATTGGATCTTTTTGTGTGTTGATTTCTGGACGATTTCCTTGCCATATTCGTGATCTAAGTCGAACACCGGTTCCAACCATATATAGCATGATGATTTTCGTGCAAAATTGTTCATAGTGATTTTCTGGAAATGATGAACTTGGTGAATGTTGCATTTTCTGGGCAAAACGCGTGTTTTGATCTTCGTAGCCATGCCTTCAATTTGAAATTCTGTTTCCCACTGGAAGTGACCAATCACGTGTTGCCAGCGTTTTTAATTGAACGCTGCGTTTCGTCCCTGGCCCCGTTAATTACAAAATTGCCACGCTGTTTAATTAATTCATTTTCATTCTTAAATATTTATTTCATTTTCTTAACCAAACTTCAAAAAATCATAATTAATCCATTTTTGATCCAAATTGAGTGAGGATTTTTGTGTTGATCTCCAAATTCCCTCTAGTTTTTTTTAGGTATGATAATCAAAGTTGTGCCTGATTGATTTTTGATTTTGCCTAATGATTTTGGACATGTATGCTTTAGGTGTATGTTTTGCCATTTCATTCATAAAATAATGATGCCTTATCCAAAATGCCTGAAATTTTACATACATGATCTTGACTCTTTCCTGGTGATTTTGATGTATAGTTTGCTATTTTTGAGTTCCTGGTTAGAGAGATATGATGTGATCAAGTTGAGTGTGACAATGTGTGTCACACTATGTTATGCCATGTTCTTGAATTTTGTTTCCATGCTTACTGAATGCCATTTGCTCTGGATTTTTGCATGTGATTACATCTATATGTCTAGTTTGAGCATGATTTTTTGTAGGATTTGTTGATCAATTTCCTATTTGATTGGTATTTTTGTTTGATGTTTACCATTTTGTGAACTTTCCTTGAGTGATCAACTTACATATGTTGTAAAATGTTCATACCTTATCATATGAGGATGAAATTTGGTGGAGTGGTTCTTAACATGTTTAACTTCATCTGGGCTTTGGTCCCATTCATTTATCATTTGTTTTCACTGTTTGGCATTCATTTGAAGTTGGCACATGATTTGTAGCCTTATTTGGAGTTGGATTTGCATACCATGACTTCCTGATTTTAATTCCCCTACTTCCACTTGTCCAAATACCATGAAATTTGATATGCTGCTCATTGAATATGTCTTGTTTGAGCTGGAATTGTTGTGGAATTTATTGAGCTGTTTTGATATTGGTTTGATTGTGATCATTCTGTTTGCTCCATTGTGATTCCAAAATGCATAATTTGACATGTCATGTGTATAAAAATGATTTGGTGTATAGTTTTGACATGGGACCAATTTGACTTTGTTATTATTTGATAAATCTTGGTTTTGATCAATTTTCACTTGCTGTTTTGAATTTTTTACCTCCTTTTGACCCTAGGCTTGTCCTAGTGGTCTTACTTCTCACATTTGAGTTGTTTTTTCAGGTTAAGAAGCAAAATGCTTTGAAGAGTTTAATACAAGTTGATTGATGTTGATTTATTTGATTGTGATGAACTAACTTGTTTCATTTTGTAGGATGTTAACTCATTTCATTTGAGTTTGTGCTTTGCACACATGATTGATTGTGTTGTCTGTTAGTTCATAATTTGTCTGTTTTGATTTTGTGATTGGGATACTGATTATATTTGATTGATTTCAGGTACCATAGTCGCTTTAGTTCTTTTGAGAACTTGCATTGCTTTGCTTGTATAGCATTTGCATTGAGGTAGACTCTCTTGTCTCCATGTAGTCTGGAAGACCTGGCTTGTTATTTAGCCAGGCAACTGTCTGAAGTCCTCCTTAAGAGGCAATGTTTGTGATTGTTTAACTTTGTCCCCAAACAGGTAAAGACCTCATGTGAGGCAATTGGTAGACAAAAGAGATATGTAGCCTATCTCCTACTATTCTGTGAGTCACTCACATTGCTCACACTACCTGTGTTTGATGCATGTTGAGTAAAACCCAAGATCATAGAGTCTATACTTTGGGGAGAGAGTTCCATCTTTCTGAACTCCCCCACCTTCTGATATTCGATGCTCTCCCTGACCAGGGATAAGAGTGATGAGGCACACCCCTCATATCCTTTCATCTGCTTCACCTTGGCTCTCAATGTCAAGGTTAAGAGCACCACTTACCCTATCCCAGTAGACTTTTAAGTCTAACCCTTTGATTGAGCCTAATTGTTTGGTTATAGTGGGTGCTAAATGATTTTGTTTGTTTGATTGATTGCTTGTTGCATTTGTACATGTTTGCATGCTTGCCTTTGTGCACTTATCATCATTGATTGTTCATTATTGCCTTTGTGCCTGCCGCCAGTGCTCATTTTGGGTCTCACGCCATGTCAGCCGGGTTCCCTTGGGGTATGCCTCCTGTAACACCCCGAATAAAATAAGAGAATTATTTAAATTAAGTTAATAATACATTTATTAATTTAATTAAATAAATTGACTTATTGGATTATTATTATTATTATTATTATTTGGAATAATAATTATTGGAAAATATATATGTTGGAATAAGGAAAAAGGGTTTTCAGTATTGGTAAAGAGTTTTCACGTGAAACAGAGAAGCGGCTGAAAAGTGGAAAGTGGAGAAAGGGCAAAGAGGAAGAGCTAGAGAGCAAAGGTTGAAGAACGGAAAAGCTTGAAGCTTAGAGATTGCCGGATTATCTCAGGTAAGGGGGGTTTATCGTCGTTTAATGGGTATTATAGATTAACATGTCATGGGTAGTGATAAACCGTGAATTGACCCTAATTGGGATGTTGAATGCTGAAATATTGTGATGAATAAGTTGTATTAAAGCTGTAATTGAGTCCGTAATTGTGTGAGTCGTGTTCCCCCGAGCGTATAGCTTTTTACGGAAATTGAATCGGAGGTCCGGAAGTCCTCCAACGGCGGAAAATGCGGAGAACTCTGCATTCTGCCTTGTGTTAGCGCAGGAACTGCTGTTTTGTCTGCGTTAACCGGTTAACCCAGGGCGTTAACCGATTAACACTGTTATATTTTGTGGAAATGTGCTGTTTTGCCTGCGTTAACCGGTTAACCCAGGGCGTTAACCGGTTAACACTGTTGCGTTTTGCCAGAAAGTGTGTTTTGTCTTGCGTTAACCGGTTAACCCAGGGCGTTAACCGGTTAACACTGTTGGAAATTGGAAAAAATGATATTTTAATGTCGTGAACATAATTGGGGATTGGCCTATTATAGTTAATTTTGATGAGTAACTTTGTTGAGTTTATGTTATGAAGTGTTGATACAAATATGTTGATAAGTTGTGTTAAAGTTGTTGAAAATACTGAGTTGTAGGCTTGGTGAGCCAAAGTTGATTATAAGTTGATTATAAGTTGATTTTGTTGAAAACCTTGTTGTGTTGATATTATTATTTTGTCGTCGGAATTGTAAAGTCGTGTATGCCATGTACATTTCATATGCATTAAGTCGGAGCTTTGCTCACACCACGTTGGCCTGGATTGGCAAATTTTTAAGTTGAAAGTTGAAGGCTTATGCCTTGATGCCCACTAAAATGGCAATGATTTTAAGTTGGGAGTTTTACTCCGAATGGTACCACATGCATGACGAGTCGAGTCTCATTTGAGTTGCATTTTATGTTGTTATTGAGTATGATATTGGAGTTGATGTGCTGTTACTGAATGTGTAATCTGATTTGGGTGATGAAACGTGTTAAATTACTTAGCATTACATGATGATTTATAATGCTTCTTATATCGATTGAAGAACTCACCCTTACAACTATTTTTCAGGTAACGAGCAATGAGTTGAGTAGAAGCTTATGCTTGGAGTCTAGTGTCGTCTACTTAGTGGGTCGTGCTCTGATAGATGTAACATCGGGACGGGATGTTTTAATTAGTTTATTGTTGGTTGTTGAACTTTTTACCTGTAGGATGTTATATGTTTTGAATGGTTGGTTGATTTTATCCGCTGCGAATTATGCAAAAATGTTGTTTTGATTAAATAAGGAGCATGACAGTTATTATGGTGTGAAGTAGTTGTGTGACACCCTTGGTGCATTATTACTCTTATATATATATATATTTGTTGTTTTTATTAAATATTTGGGGTATTTTAGAAGGGTGTTACATTAGTGGTATCAGAGCAGGTCGGTCTGTCCGGCCAGTTGTCGCGTCGTTGCTGTCTAACAATTGTGTATTGCTACTAATCTAACTTTAAGTTGTGTTGTATTGATAAGTTGGAATGGCTGGAAGGAATGATGCTGCAATGGCTGCTGCAATGCAAGCAATGGCACAAGCTGTGCAGAACTTGCCAAATGCTGGTGGTGATGCTGGATCACGTAGCTTGGCGACTTTTCAGAGAGAGAATCCGCCGGTGTTTAAAGGGAAGCATGATCCAGATGCAGCCTTGGGATGGTTGAAAGAGATTGAGAGAATCTTCCGTGTTATGGATTGCACTCCAGCTCAGAAGGTTCGGTATGGTACTCACATGCTAGCAGTCGAAGCTGATGACTGGTGGCTAGAGACTCACGAGAGGTTGACCGTGGCAGGTGAAGTCATTACTTGGGATGTATTCCGCAGGGAATTCATGAGGAAGTATTATCCGGAAGATGTCCGTGGTAAGAAGGAAATTGAGTTCCTTGAGCTGAAGCAAGGAAACATGTCTGTCACTGACTATGCTGCGAAATTTGTGGAGCTGTCCAAATTTTATCCTCATTACACTGGTGCTGGTGCTGAATTTTCAAAGTGCATCAAGTTTGAAAATGGACTGCGCTCTGAAATTAAGAAGGCTGTTGGGTATCAGAAGATACGCATTTTTACTGAATTGGTTGATAGCTGCAGGATATTTGAAGAAGACAATAATGCTCATTACAAGATTGTCAGTGACCGCAGAGGCAAGCAACATCAAAATCGTGGCAAGCCGTATGATGCCCCAGTGGGAAAAGGGAAACAAGGAGCTGCTCCGGCTCAGAGAGCTAGTGGGGGAGGTGCTCCTGCTGGTATAGTTTGCTTCAAATGTGGTCAGGCTGGTCATAAGAGTAATGTATGCACTGCTGAAGTAAAGAGATGTTTTCGTTGTGGTAAGACTGGTCATGCAATAGCTGATTGCAAGCACAAGGAAATGATTTGTTTTAATTGTGGCGAAGCAGGGCATATTGGAAGTCAGTGTTAGAAGCCAAAGAAATCTCAGACTGGGAAGGTGTTCGCATTGACCGGAACTCAAACCTCCAGTGAGGACAGACTTATCCGAGGTACGTGTTATATTAATGGCTTTCCTCTTGTAGCTATTATTGACACAGGTGCGACTCATTCCTTTATATCTTTGGATTGTGCTGTGAAACTTAAGTTAGAGATATCTGAGATGTTTGGTAGTATGGTAATTGATACTCCTGCGAAGGGTTCAGTGACTACTACTTCGGTTTGTTTAAATTGTCCTTTGAGTATTTTTGGTAGAGACTTTGGGATGGACCTAGTGTGTCTTCCACTAGTGCAGATTGATGTTATTCTGGGTATGAACTGGTTGGTGTTTAACCGAGTTTCTATCAATTGTTTTGATAAGACTGTGGTCTTTCCTGAGATTGAGGAAGGAAAGAGTTTGTTTCTATCGGCAAGGCAAGTGAATGAGGAAGTAGCTGATGGGGCAGAGTTGTTTATGCTGTTAGCGACTTTGGAGGCTAAAGATAAACTGGTGATTGGCAATCTAGCCGTGGTGTGTGATTTTCCTGATGTGTTTCCGGAAGAGGTGAATGAATTACCGCCAGAGCGCGAAGTGGAGTTCTCGATTGATTTGGTACCTGGTACTAGGCCGATATCGATGGCTCCGTACCGTATGTCTGCTGTTGAGTTAACTGAATTGAAGAGTCAGTTGGAAGATCTGTTGGATAAGAAATTTATTCGTCCGAGTGTGTCACCGTGGGGTGCACCAATGCTATTGGTTAAGAAGAAAGAAGGTACTATGAGGTTGTGTGTGGACTACAGGCAACTGAATAAAGTGACGATCAAGAATCGGTATCCTTTGCCGAGGATTGATGATTTGATGGATCAGTTGGTTGGTGCAAGTGTGTTCAGCAAAATAGATTTGAGATCTGGGTATCATCAGATCCGTGTGAAAACTGAGGATATTCAGAAGACTGCTTTCAGAACAAGGTATGGACATTATGAGTATTCTGTAATGCCTTTTGGTGTGACTAATGCACCTGGAGTATTTATGGAGTACATGAATAGGATTTTCCATCCGTACCTAGACAAGTTTGTTGTGGTGTTTATTGATGATATTTTGGTGTATTCGAAATCTGATGAAGAGCATGCTGAACATTTGAGAGTGGTTTTGGGAGTTCTACGAGAAAAGAAGTTATTTGCTAAACTCTCTAAATGTGAATTTTGGTTAGAAGAGGTTAGTTTTCTTGGTCATGTGATTTCAAGAGGTGGTGTTGCTGTTGATCCTTCTAAGATAGAAGCGGTGTCTAAGTGGGAAGCTCCGAAGTCTGTTGCTGAGATTCGAAGTTTCCTTGGTTTGGCTGGTTATTATAGGAAGTTCATTGAGGGATTTTCTAAGTTGGCGTTACCATTGACGATGTTGACTAGAAAGGGGCAAGCGTTTGTTTGGGACTCAAAATGTGAAGAAGGTTTCCAAGAGTTAAAGAGAAGGCTAACTACTGCTCCTATTCTGATATTACCGAGTTCGTCGGAATCATTTGAAGTTTACTGTGATGCTTCATTGTTGGGTTTGGGTGGCGTGTTGATGCAGAATAAGCAGGTTATAGCTTATGCTTCAAGACAGCTGAGGGTTCATGAGAGGAACTATCCGACGCACGATTTAGAGTTGGCGGCTGTGGTGTTTGTTCTGAAGTTATGGAGGCATTACTTGTATGGGTCAAGATTTGAGGTTTTCAGTGACCATAAAAGTTTAAAGTATTTGTTTGATCAGAAAGAGCTGAATATGAGACAGAGAAGATGGTTAGAGTTTCTGAAGGATTATGACTTTGGTTTGAATTACCATCCGGGTAAAGCAAACGTAGTGGCTGATGCATTGAGTCGGAAATCATTACATATGTCTATGCTAATGGTTAAGGAATTGGATTTAATTGAGCAGTTTAGAGACTTGAGTTTGGTGTGTGAGAATACTCACAATAGTGTTAAATTGGGAATGTTGAAGTTAACAAGTGGTATTCTGGATGAGATCAGAGAGGGTCAGAAATCCGATGTGCTTTTGGTTGATAAGTTGACTCTAGTGAATCAAGGTCAAGGTGGCGAATTCAGAGTTGAGGAGAATGGTGTTTTGAAATTTGGAAATCGGGTGTGCATTCCGGATGTTATCGAACTTAAGAAGAGTATTCTGGAAGAAGGACATCGTAGTGGCCTGAGTATTCATCCTGGAGCTACGAAGATGTATCATGATTTGAAGAAGTTATTTTGGTGGCCGGGAATGAAAAGAGAAATTGCGAGTTTTGTTTATTCCTGTTTGACTTGTCAGAAGTCAAAGATTGAGCATCAGAAGCCGCCTGGGCTAATGCAACCGTTGGCTATTCCAGAGTGGAAGTGGGATAGTATCAGTATGGATTTTGTTTCTGGTTTACCGAGGACAATTAAGAATTTTGAAGCTATTTGGGTGATTGTTGACAGATTGACAAAGTCGGCTCATTTCATTCCGATTAGAATGGACTATCCGTTAGAGAAATTAGCTGAGTTGTATATTGAGAAAATTGTAAGTTTGCATGGTATTCCGTCGAGTATTGTTTCGGACAGAGATCCTAGATTTACATCGAAATTCTGGGAAGGTTTGCAGAAGGCTTTGGGAACTAAACTGAGATTGAGCTCTGCATATCACCCGCAGACTGATGGTCAGACTGAGAGGACGATTCAGTCACTAGAGGATCTTTTGAGAGCTTGTGTTTTGGAAAAGGGGGGTGCTTGGGATTGTTATTTACCTTTGATTGAGTTTACCTACAACAATAGTTTTCATTCGAGCATTGGTATGGCGCCGTTTGAAGCTTTGTATGGTAGGAGATGTCGGACACCGTTATGTTGGTATGAGTCCGGTGAGAGTGATGTAGTTGGACCGGAGATTGTTCAAAAAACTACGGAAAAGATTAAGATGATCCAGGAGAAGATGAGAATTGCTCAGAGTCGTCAGAAGAGTTATCATGACAAGAGGAGGAAATCACTTGAGTTCCGAGAGGGAGATCACGTGTTTCTTCGTGTTACTCCGATAACTGGGGTTGGTCGAGCTTTGAAGTCAAAGAAGTTGACACCTCGATTTATTGGTCCTTATCAGATTTTGGAGAGGATAGGAGAGGTAGCCTATCGTATCGCTTTACCGCCATCACTTGCGAATTTGCATGAGGTTTTTCATGTGTCTCAGTTGAGGAGGTACATTCATGATCCGTCGCATGTGATCCAAGTAGATGATGTATAGGTGAGAGATAACCTGACTGTAGAAATATCGCCTATGAGGATTGAGGATCGAGAGTTGAAGCAGTTGCGGGGTAAAGAGATTGCCTTAGTGAAAGTAGCTTGGGGAGGACCAGCAGGTGGCAATGTGACTTGGGAACTGGAGAGTAAGATGAAAGAGTCTTATCCAGAGTTATTTGCTTGAGGTATGTTTTCGAGGACGAAAACTCTTTTAGTGGGGGAGAGTTGTAACACCCCGAATAAAATAAGAGAATTATTTAAATTAAGTTAATAATACATTTATTAATTTAATTAAATAAATTGAATTATTGGATTATTATTATTATTATTATTATTTGGAATAATAATTATTGGAAAATATATATGTTGGAATAAGGAAAAAGGGTTTTCAGTATTGGTAAAGAGTTTTCACGTGAAACAGAGAAGCGGCTGAAAAGTGGAAAGTGGAGAAAGGGCAAAGAGGAAGAGCTAGAGAGCAAAGGTTGAAGAACGGAAAAGCTTGAAGCTTAGAGATTGCCGGATTATCTCAGGTAAGGGGGGTTTATCGTCGTTTAATGGGTATTATAGATTAACATGTCATGGGTAGTGATAAACCGTGAATTGACCCTAATTGGGATGTTGAATGCTGAAATATTGTGATGAATAAGTTGTATTAAAGCTGTAATTGAGTCCGTAATTGTGTGAGTCGTGTTCCCCCGAGCGTATAGCTTTTTACGGAAATTGAATCGGAGGTCCGGAAGTCCTCCAACGGCGGAAAATGCGGAGAACTCTGCATTCTGCCTTGTGTTAGCGCAGGAACTGCTGTTTTGTCTGCGTTAACCGGTTAACCCAGGGCGTTAACCGGTTAACACTGTTATATTTTGTGGAAATGTGCTGTTTTGCCTGCGTTAACCGGTTAACCCAGGGCGTTAACCGGTTAACACTGTTGCGTTTTGCCAGAAAGTGTGTTTTGTCCTGCGTTAACCGGTTAACCCAGGGCGTTAACCGGTTAACACTGTTGGAAATTGGAAAAAATGATATTTTAATGTTGTGAACATAATTGGGGATTGGCCTATTATAGTTAATTTTGATGAGTAACTTTGTTGAGTTTATGTTATGAAGTGTTGATACAAATATGTTGATAAGTTGTGTTAAAGTTGTTGAAAATACTGAGTTGTAGGCTTGGTGAGCCAAAGTTGATTATAAGTTGATTATAAGTTGATTTTGTTGAAAACCTTGTTGTGTTGATATTATTATTTTGTCGTCGGAATTGTAAAGTCGTGTATGCCATGTACATTTCATATGCATTAAGTCGGAGCTTTGCTCACACCACGTTGGCCTGGATTGGCAAATTTTTAAGTTGAAAGTTGAAGGCTTATGCCTTGATGCCCACTAAAATGGCAATGATTTTAAGTTGGGAGTTTTACTCCGAATGGTACCACATGCATGACGAGTCGAGTCTCATTTGAGTTGCATTTTATGTTGTTATTGAGTATGATATTGGAGTTGATGTGCTGTTACTGAATGTGTAATCTGATTTGGGTGATGAAACGTGTTAAATTACTTAGCATTACATGATGATTTATAATGCTTCTTATATCGATTGAAGAACTCACCCTTACAACTATTTTTCAGGTAACGAGCAATGAGTTGAGTAGAAGCTTATGCTTGGAGTCTAGTGTCGTCTACTTAGTGGGTCGTGCTCTGATAGATGTAACATCGGGACGGGATGTTTTAATTAGTTTATTGTTGGTTGTTGAACTTTTTACCTGTAGGATGTTATATGTTTTGAATGGTTGGTTGATTTTATCCGCTGCGAATTATGCAAAAATGTTGTTTTGATTAAATAAGGAGCATGACAGTTATTATGGTGTGAAGTAGTTGTGTGACACCCTTGGTGCATTATTACTCTGATATATATATATATTTGTTGTTTTTATTAAATATTTGGGGTATTTTAGAAGGGTGTTACACCTCCAGGTTTCATGCCTGACATCCCTGCTCCAACTTTCGCTCACATGCCGGCATCTAGCCCGGTCCCTGTTGCTGCTCCTCCTGTCGTGCATACCATGCCGAGGGTAGACGACACCATCTATCATTCCGAGCCGTCTGAGGGCCCGAATGTCAATGAGAAGATGGAAGCTATGAATGACCAATTCCTAGAGCTGAGGAAGGAATTGAAGACCCTTCGAGGTAAAGATCTGTTCGGCAAGTCTGCTGCCGAATTGTGCTTGGTTCCCGGTGTGAAGATACCGATTAAATTCAAAGTGCCAGACTTTGAAAAATACAAAGGGAACACCTGTCCACTTGCTCACCTGGTCATGTACGCCAGGAAGATGTCAACCCAGACTGATAATGATCAGCTGTTGATTCATTATTTTCAAGACAGTTTATCGGGTGCTGCGCTCAGATGGTACATGAGCTTGGATAGTGCCAATATCAGATCTTTCAACGACCTTGGCGAAGCTTTCGTCAAGCAGTACAAATATAACGTCGATATGGCGCCTGACCGAGATCAACTCAGGTCCATGTCGCAGAAAGATAAGGAAACCTTCAAGGAGTACGCCCAGAGGTGGCGAGAGCTGGCTGCTCAAATTACTCCTCCGCTGGAAGAGAAGGAGATGACTAAGATATTCTTAAAGACTCTTAGTTCTTTTTATTACGAGTGGATGGTCGCTAGTGCTCCCTATGATTTCACCGAGATGGTGAATATGGGGATGAGGTTGGAAGAAGGTGTCCGTGAAGGACGTTTGGCGAAAGATGAAGGCTCTTCTAGCAAGCGGTATGGAGCATTTGCTAAGAAGAAGGAGGGGGAAGCACATGCTGTGCAATCCCATGGCAAATCAAGGAAACCTCCTGTTCAGAGGAAACCCGCACGTTGTGCCGGTCATCAGCACCAGGTGGCTCATATAGCACCTGTATTCAGAGATAATCAGCAGCCTCAATATCAGCAACAGCAACACCCACAGCAACAGGCTTACCAGCCTCGTGGAAGCACAACCAATCAGGCCAACATGAATTATGATAGGAAGAAGATCAGCTTCGATCCGATTCCGATGTCATACGCAGAGCTTTATCCTTCCCTGTTGGAAAGGAAATTGGTTACTCCCAGGGATCCTCCTGCTATTCCTGCAAATCCACAATGGTGGTATAAGCCAGATCAGCATTGTGTGTATCACTCCGGAGCTCCGGGCCATAACATTGAAAATTGTTATCCACTCAAGACTAAGGTTCAAGACCTTATGAGATGTGGGATTTTGAGCTTCGAAGATTCAGGCCCAAATGTCACCAAGAACCCATTGCCTTCGCATGGGAAATCTGTGAACATGGTCCAGGGATGCCCTGGGAAATATAAGGTCAAATATGTAAGTCATATTCGACAGTCGTTGGTGGAATTACATCGTTTGCTGTGTCAGTACAGCCACATGGAGCATGACCACGACAAATGCCGCATCTGTTCGGTGAACCGCTTGGGTTGCAACCAGGTCCGCAGAGAATTGCAAGAGTTATTAGACGAAGGAACCATTGAGATTCTGCAGAATCGCAATGTCGATGAGGACGAACCGGAGGTGAACGTTATCTCACCAGTGTTCAAGTTACCCGAGCCTGTTGTTATTCGCTATGATAGCAGCAAGCCGAAGGCTTCTCCCTCCTTGGTGATTAAACCTGCAGGCCCTGTGCCTTATTTTTCTGATCGAGCTGTGCCGTTCAGATACAACCCAGTGGTTGTACAAGATGGGGTCGAAGTGCCTTTGCCCTCAACTGCTGTAACCAACATCGCTGATGTAAGCGGGCTGACCCGGAGTGGTCGTGTTTTCTCTGCACCTGCCAAAGCCCCTGTTGCTTCTGAATCTGCTGAGCGTCCGGTTGGGACCGCTGTTAATATTCAGAATCCGGCACTTGATGTTTCCAAACCCTCCTCCATACAAAAAACTCTTAATTCTTCAGGTGGCCCGAGAGGCATTATGAATGAAGAATCTGATGAGATGTTGAGGCTCATCAAGAAGAGCGAGTATAACGTTGTAAACCAGCTTCTACAAATGCCATCCAAAATCTCCATATTATCCTTGCTGTTGCATTCAGAACCCCATAGGGAGGCTCTGCAGAAAGTATTGGATTTGGCGTATGTTGATTACGACGTCACGATTAAGCAGTTTGACAGTATAGTTGCAAACATCACTGCTTGCAACACTTTGAGTTTTAGTGACGCTGATCTCCCGGAGGAGGGAAGAGACCACAACATGGCTTTACACATATCTCTGAACTGCAAATCTGATGCCATGTCCAACGTGCTGGTGGACACTGGATCATCATTAAATGTATTGCCAAAATCCACACTCTCCAGATTGTCATATCAGGGTCCTCCTATGAGGCAGAGTGGGGTCGTTGTGAAGGCATTCGATGGGTCGCGCAAAACTGTGATTGGAGAAGTTGATCTCCCTATCAAAATAGGACCAAGTGATTTCCAGGTTACTTTTCAGGTAATGGACATCCACCCATCTTATAGCTGTCTCTTAGGTAGACCATGGATTCACGAGGCTGGCGCCGTGACATCCACCCTACACCAGAAGCTGAAATTTGTGAAGAACAAAAAACTAGTTGTGGTTGGGGGAGAAAAGGCTCTCCTGGTTAGCCACTTGTCTTCTTTCTCATACATTGACTCAGAGGATGAAGTTGGAACTCCGTTCCAAGCTTTATCTATTGATGAACCGATTGAGAAGAAGTCTCCATCATTTGCTTCCTACCGTGATGCGAAACTGGCCATTGAATGTGGTGCAGTTGCTGGTTTAGGGAAGGTGATTGAGCTGGAAGACAATAGATCCCGGGCTGGCATTGGCTATTCTTCTGGGGCATATAATGAGCAAGGTTTGTTCACGAGTGGAGGATTCATCCATGATGATCAACCTGAAGAAGAAGTTGCTGCTATCTTGGAAGAGGATGCAGAAGATCTGAACAATTTCGTTATTCCTGGTGGTGTCTGCCACAATTGGGTCGCTGTAGATGTTCCTACGGTCATCCATAGATCAGAGTAATTGTTCACTTTGTTTAAAACCCTTCTCCCATGCCAAAAGGAGAAGTGATGACATTGTTGGCAGCATATATACAATGATGTTTTCATTCAATTAATGCATTGTTAAATATTTGTTTTCCCTTTGTTTTCACTTTTTGCTTTTTTGCATGAAATCAGTGATCACAAAAAACCATAAAAACAAGAATAAAAGCAAACATTTTTCATCTGCGTAATGATTTGCTTGCTTAAATGCTAAAGTTTTTCCTTAACCAAAATCATTATGCAGGTTGATCATAAAACCTATTGAATATAATGATCCAACGCCATCTCCCAATTTTGAATCCCCTGTATTCGAGGCAGAGGAAGATGATGTTGAAGGGATTCCTGATGAGATTACCCGTCTCCTTGAGCACGAAGAGAAGATCATTCAGCCGCATCTCGAAGACTTGGAAACAGTCAACTTGGGGTCTGAGGATTGTGTTCGTCTGGTGAAAATTGGGGCACTTCTTGAAGAGTCTGTCAAGAAGGATTTGATTAAATTGCTACGAGAATATTCAGATATCTTCGCTTGGTCCTATGAAGACATGTCGGGTCTAGATACAGATATTGTGCAACATTTCCTGCCTTTGAAGCCTGAGTGCGTGCCAGTGAAGCAGAAGCTCAGAAGAACTCATCCAGATATGGCAGTGAAGATCAAAGAGGAAGTTCAGAAGCAAATTGATGTGGGGTTTCTGGTGACTTCTACATATCCTCAATGGGTGGCCAATATTGTGCCTGTTCCTAAGAAGGACGGAAAAGTCCGTATGTGCGTTGATTATAGAGATTTGAATAAAGCTAGTCCGAAAGATGATTTTCCTCTACCACACATTGATATGTTGGTAGACAATACAGCTAAATTCAAAGTCTTTTCCTTTATGGACGGATTTTCCGGATATAATCAAATCAAAATGGCACCCGAAGATATGGAGAAGACAACATTCATCACACCTTGGGGAACATTCTGTTATCGAGTGATGCCCTTCGGTTTGAAGAACGCCGGAGCCACGTATCAACGAGCTATGACTACCTTGTTTCATGATATGATGCACAAGGAGATAGAGGTCTATGTTGATGATATGATTGCCAAGTCCCGAACGGAAGTTGAACATATTGAGCACTTGTTGAAGCTTTTTCAACGTCTGAGGAAGTTTAGACTTCGTCTGAATCCGAACAAATGTACATTTGGAGTCCGTTCCGGCAAGTTGTTGGGTTTTGTAGTCAGCGAGAGAGGTATTGAGGTTGATCCTGCAAAGGTCAAAGCAATACAAGAGATGCCTGCACCCAAAACTGAAAAGCAAGTCCGAGGTTTTCTTGGCCGCTTGAATTATATTTCCAGATTTATATCCCACATGACTGCCACATGTGCGCCGATATTCAAGCTCCTCCGGAAAGATCAGTCTCATGATTGGACCGAGGATTGCCAGAAAGCTTTCGACAGTATCAAAGAGTATCTGTCTGAACCTCCGATCTTGTCTCCACCTGTGGAAGGAAAACCTCTGATCATGTATTTGACTGTGCTTGAAGACTCGATGGGTTGTGTCCTCGGTCAGCAAGATGAATCAGGGAAGAAAGAATTTGCTATATACTACCTCAGTAAGAAGTTTACTAATTGTGAGTCTCGGTACTCAATGCTTGAGAAGACGTGCTGTGCTTTGGCTTGGGCTGCTAAGCGTTTGCGCCAGTACATGATAAATCATACAACTTGGTTGATATCCAGAATGGATCCAATCAAGTATATTTTCGAGAAGCCTGCTTTAACTAGGAGGATTGCCCGTTGGCAGATGCTGTTGTCTGAGTATGATATCGAGTATCGAGCTCAGAAAGCTATCAAAGGTAGTATCTTGGCTGACCATTTAGCGCACCAGCCGATTGAAGATCACCAGTCTGTTCAGTATGACTTCCCAGATGAGGAAATTATGTATTTGAAAATGAAAGATTGTGATGAGCCAACACTTGATGAAGGTCCGGAACCTGGTTCCAGATGGACGATGGTGTTCGATGGCGCTGTAAATCAGTATGGAAATGGAATTGGGGCAGTAATCATTACTCCTCATGGCACACATATTCCGCTTACAGCAAGGCTAACTTTCAAATGCACGAATAATATGGCTGAGTATGAGGCCTGTATTATGGGACTTGAAGAATGTATTGATTTGAGAATCAAGCATCTTGATGTATATGGTGATTCGGCCCTGGTTGTCAATCAGATCAAGGGTGAATGGGAGACGAATCAGCCAAGTCTCATTCCGTACAGAGATTATGCAAGAAGGATTTCAACTTTCTTTACAGAAGTTGACTTTCATCATATTCCTCGAAAGGATAATCGGATGGCAGATGCTCTTGCAACGCTCGCTTCCATGATTGTTGTCAAGTATTGGAATGAAGTTCCTAATATTGCCGTGATGCGCTTGGACAGACCAACTCACATATTTGCAATTGAAGAAGTGAAAGATGACAAGCCTTGGTATTTTGATATCAAGAATTTCCTCCAGAACCAGGTCTACCCGCCTGGGGCATCTGTGAAAGATAGGAAAACTTTAAGAAGGTTGTCAGGCAGTTTCTACCTTAGTGGTGAAGTGCTGTATAAGAGAAATTTTGACATGGTTTTGCTCCGATGCGTGGATAGACACGAAGCAAACCTGTTGATGACTGAGGTCCATGAGGGTTCATTTGGTACTCATTCCAATGGACATGCCATGGCTAGAAAGATGCTGAGAGCAGGCTACTATTGGCTGACAATGGAGTCTGACTGCTGCAAATATGTGAAGAAATGCCACAAGTGTCAGATTTATGCGGATAAGATTCATATTCCTCCGACACTTCTGAATGTGATTTCATCACCATGGCCTTTCTCTATGTGGGGAATCGACATGATTGGCATGATTGAGCCGAAAGCGTCCAACGGACACAGGTTTATTCTCGTAGCAATTGACTACTTCACCAAATGGGTTGAGGCCGCTTCGTACGCGAACGTGACCAGACAGGTGGTTGTGAAGTTTATCAAGAACCAGTTGATATGCCGTTATGGTGTGCCAGATAAGGTCATTACTGATAATGGATCTAATCTGAATAATAAGATGATGGATGAGTTGTGCGCTGAATTCAAGATTGCACACCATAATTCCTCTCCCTACAGACCTAAGATGAATGGGGCTGTTGAAGCTGCTAGTAAGAATATCAAGAAGATGACAGTTACGTACAAAGATTGGCATGAGATGCTGCCATTTGCTTTGCATGGATATCGTACGTCTGTCCGCACTTCAACAGGGGCAACCCCTTTTTCTCTTGTTTACGGCATGGAGGCTGTTCTCCCAGTAGAGGTGGAGATCCCATCAATGAGAGTCTTGATGGAAGCCAAGTTGACTGATGCTGAATGGATTCAAAGTCGTTATGACCAGTTGAATTTGATCGAAGAGAAGCGATTAACTGCCATGTGTCATGGTCAGTTATATCAGCAGAGAATGAAGAAAGCATTCGATAAGAAGGTCAAACCTCGTGTGTTCCGAGAAGGTGACCTCGTGCTCAAGAAAGTCTTGTCGTTCGTGCCCGATTCCAGGGGCAAGTGGACTCCAAACTACGAGGGTCCATATGTTGTTAAGAGAGCCTTTTCAGGCGGTGCTTTGATGCTTACAACAATGGATGGGGAGGATTTCACTCGTCCTGTGAATTCAGATGCAGTCAAGAAATACTTTGCCTAAAAAAAAGGTATATGCAAATGAAAAACAGAATGGTTCGCTAAGTTGAAAACCCGAAAGGGCGGTTTAGGCAAAAATGAGCGTCTCGGTGGAGAACCCGCAAGGGGTGATCCAGGCAAAAATTAGAGACTTGAAAAAAAGTATATTTGAATCCCGCTAGATTGAGTACCTCACCCTGGGGAAATCTAGGAAAAAATTAGGGATTTGGCAAGTAACTGCACCATGACCAGACTTTCTGTTCCACAACCGTCTTTTCGTCAGAAGATTCTCGATTCGTCGTCAACCAAAGCTTCGCATACATCGAGATTCAAATTGGTAGAGAAAGGATCATTATGTTCAATGTAGCCCTCTTCCAATATATATATCACTGATTTCAAATTTGTACAGATCTATGGAGTCTTGCCATTTGCAGGCTACCATTCCATCAAATAAATTTGAGCTTTATCCAATTATTTGCACTCTTATTTGTTTCAATTCAACAAATGTTTTGTATATTTTAATTGATAAAATGTCATTGTTTTAAACAAATAAATTTTTCAAATTGTTGTTTTAAACAAAGTGAAAATTCACAATGATGAAAGGATACTCAGGAATTTCTTAGTGCTCTCCCGAGGGTGGTATGATTCCCAACAGGTAAGACAGTTGTTCATATTCCTGGCATTTTATTGTATCGTCTTTCTCCCGCTTTGCCGTTGGGGTTGTTCCCCAAGCAGAGATGTTGTTGAAGACTCAGTTTATTCTCCAGCAGTAATCTCCCCAGCATGGTTGTTCTCCCTGTGGTAGATTCAGTGGTTGATGGATTGATACCTCGGTACTTTACCGCTTTCCCCAGCATTGCCACAAGTAGAGCTGTTGATGGGGTTGTTCCCCAATATAGTCGCAAGCAGAGATGTTGTTGAAGACTTCGCGTTCTTCTCTAGCAGTAGTCTCTCCCCAGTGCAGTCGCCAGAGGAGTTGTTGTGTCTCCCCTCAGCATGGTTGCTTTCCATTTTTCCCAGCTTAGTCTGCAGAATGGTTGTTGTGGCAGTTTCTGCCTGTTGAAAGTTATCTCAATCCCCAGTAAAGGTCGGTTGATGGCTCTAGCATCCCAAAGATTGGAATGATTTCCTGATTACTTTTGATCCTCAGTAGAGTGGCTTATTGCAGAATCTACTTGTGTGATCCGTCAGATGTATGTTCTCCCCGAGTAGAGTGGCTTGTTGCAGAATCTACTTGTGTGATGCTTTCTCCCTCAGTGGGTTGTTCCCCAAGAGAGTAGCCAACAACTTTCCCCAGTAGAGTTACTTGTGCAGTTAGATTCTACTCGGAGGATTCTCCTTCAGTGGGTTGTTCCCCATAGTTGTTTGAAGTTGCTTCGCAGCAGTTCTTGGTCGAGCCATGAATTCTTGTTTCTCAGTTGATGCTGGGATCCCCTGCAGATATCCTCAGGATTCTCTTGTTCCCATACAGATTTGTCTTGGTGGCAGTTTCGCCTGTTGTGACTTTCTGTACCCTGTTTGGGTTGTCTATTGATCCATTGCTCAGAGATTTAGTGTATCCTGATCTCTTTGTTTCCCCTGCAGTACCTGCAGATCTTTGCTTTACAGCACGTGGATCTCTAGCAGATTGGCTTTCCAGTTGGTTTTTCCCCTGGAAGTATAGTACCGGACGTTTGATTCCTGGGCTGGCTGTGTTAGATATGTCTGTTTTGTCAGCATTCATCAAACATAAATCACGCATATTCATGCATATTCATAAAACATTCAGATATTCATGTTGCATTTTTGCCATATATCTCTTGTTTGTTGTCTCCTGCTATGGGTTTTATAGATCTCTTTATAGATCTTCCCAAGCAGATGTCGGGTGGTAAATCTCTCCATATAGAGTCAGCCCATAAGCAGAAAGTGTCTGTATTTTCCTTCTGCAGTTCCCCACTGAGATATGTCCTCGTGGATGGCGGTTTCTTCCGTTTCCTCCCAACACATATATTGGGGTGGATTTTCCTATTGAGTTATATCCTCATAGGACGTGTTTTGATTCAGTCCGTCTTTTCGGATCAATCCCGAATCGGCGTCGTGTCAGCTGTTTCTTGTGCTTCCTTGTGGAAGAAATGAAGAGTTTGCCCAGTAACCGGCATCAATTCATTTATCCCCAGTGGAATTTTGTTGGGCCTCTACCCAGTAACCGGTAGTTGTAAGCCCTATGTTTCTTGCTTCTTTGCGGAATTTGTGGTTATATACCTTTTATTCCTCAAGCAAGAGTTGTTGGTCTCCTACCCAGTAGTCGGTAGTCGTAAATCCTGTTTGCCTGCTCTCCAGCAGCCTGTGGTTTGTTGTAAACCCTATTTTGTTTCCCGTGCGGATTTGTGATTCGTTCTATCCCCACGCGGAGTTGATGGTTTTCTACCCAGTATTCGGTAGATGTAAACCCTAATTTGTGGTTATTCCCACCAGAGTATGGCTACTACCCCGTATTCGGTAGTTGTAAGTCCTATCTCTTTTCCCCTAGCAGAGGTAACCTTTGTGGTTCGTTCTGGTTGATGGCGGATTTTCTGTTATTGTGGTTTCATCCCTAACAGAGTTGATATCTCCCTGTGGCGATTTATATCCCCAGTTGAGTTTGTGGTCTTCTACCCCGTATTCGGTAGTTGTAAATCCCATGTTGTGGTTTTGTTCTCCCTATCGGAGTTTGTGCCTTATGGTACGAGTGGATAATTGCCGGTTGCTTGCAATTTTATCCCAGCTGAGTTGTTGGTTTCTACCCGGTAGTCGGTAGTGTTAACCTCTTGTTTCCTCAGCCAGATTTTGGTATTCTACCCCGTATTCGGTAGTTGTAAACCCTAATTTCCCCCCTTTGCTGAGTTAACCTTGTTGTTCATCCTAACCGATGATGGTTACTCTTTGTGGTTATCTTCATTCGTTGTTCGATATTGATACTCCTTTTGCTTGTGGATAATTGCCGGATGCTAGCAATTTATCCCCAGCAAGTTGTCTTCTGGATCATTGCCGTATGCTCGCAATGTTATCCCTTTTGAAGTCGCCAGTGGGTCTTTTCACCGTTTGCTAGTGATTTGTTCCCCGGATCATTGATTGATTATCAACGTATCCCCAGCTAGTCCTTGTGAATAATTGTCGGATGCTCGCAATTCATTCCCAGCGGATCGCCTTTCATTTACCCGTTTGCTCGGTAATGATTGTTGCTCTCTTTGATTGGTCATCATTATATACCTAGTTTTGGTATCCCGATGCCTTTCTTTTCGGTCGATTTATCCTTTATTAACCCAGTAACCGGTTGTGGAAAATCTTCCATGCGAGTATGTTATCCACGTTCTGACGGTGATGGACAATATATCTCATGCACTCTTCTGTCGAAGCCTTTTGTGTTTCCTTGGTCGAGTAAGGTTCGTTATTTCCCTTTGCGGAGTCGAATATTTCTTTGTCGGATATTCGCCGGATGCTTGCAAGTTATCCCTTTGAGTTGTCTTTCGGTTACCCGGATGCTTGGTATCGATTATCTCTCTTTTTTTGGTTAGTCACCTATTATATACTTCGGTATCTCTGGTGTCTTTTCCTTTCGAGTATATTATTCACGGTCTGCCGGTAATGAATAATATGTCTCTTGCGCTCTTCGGTTGGAATCCTTGGTTGATCTTCCCCCAGTAGAGTAAGATTCGTATTCTTTGTAGAATCGAATACCCATCCTTTAACCAGTTTGTGTTTTGGATGATGAGTGTTTTGGCATATATACCAATTCACGTTTTCGGTAGATCACCTATTATATACCTCGGTATCTCTGGTGTTTCTTACCATGCGAATGTATTATCTACGTTCTGACGGTAATAGATAATATATCTCATGCGAGTATTCTTATCCACGGTCCGCCGGTAATGGATATTATATCTCATGCACTCTTTGGGTTTGTGTCCCCAGTTGAGTAAGATTCGTTTTCCTGTTGTGGATTCGAACGTCCATCCTGTAAGTCGATTTGCTTTTTCAAGCCCTCCTTTCGGATGATGAGTGTTTTGGCATATATACCAATTCACGTCTTTGGTTAGTCACCTATTATATACTTTGGTATCTCTGGTGTCTCTTCCTTTTCGAGTATATTATTCACGGTCTGCCGGTAATGAATAATATGTCTCATGCACTCTTGGGTCAATCTGTTGATTATTTTCTCCGTTGAGTAAGATTCATATTCTTTATGGAATTGAGTATCCGTCCTATAAACAAGTCTGCTTTTCTAGCTTTCCTTCAGGATGATGAGTGTTTTGGCATATATACCAATTCACGTTTCGGTCGGT
The DNA here is from genome assembly GCF_024323335.1 of Lathyrus oleraceus. Taxonomy (NCBI): domain Eukaryota; kingdom Viridiplantae; phylum Streptophyta; class Magnoliopsida; order Fabales; family Fabaceae; genus Lathyrus; species Lathyrus oleraceus. The sequence continues at coordinate 448,235,210 of NC_066585.1, read as the reverse complement.
CACCTATTATATACTTCGGTATCCCTGGTGTTCCCTCCTGTCTGCTCCCTATTATGACCTTGGTCCCCTGTGGAGTCAGATTTCCCTGAGTTGATGTGCCTTTTTCAGGTCTTTCTCAGATGTTTGGATTAATTGATATCTCTCACCCTTATACCGGTCTTAGATATTCATTCTTCCTGAGTTTGTTGCCCTTATACCGGTAACATCTCATCCTTTGGTTTCCCCTGGAGAGTCTTCTCTAGATTTCCCCAGCGGACTTGTGTTTCTATTTGTGTTGCTGTATTGGTGTTATCCCCAGTACATGCATTTTGCGAGTCAGCTTGAGTCTTTCCAATGGATTGTGTTTCCTTTGGAATCGATTCTCTCCCCAGTTTGAGCCCTTCGCTTCCCCAGTGAGGTCTCCAGTCTGATTTCTGTTATCCCCTAATCAGAGTCGTGTCTTGCACACGCTGTGTCAGTTTTGTTTTCCCCAACTCGAAGTCGTGTCCTGCTCACGCATTCTCTTTCTTTTGTTATCCCCAATAAGAGTCCTGTTAGAGTCTCCGTGCCTGGTGAGTGTATTACTCCGATGGATCGTCTTTTCTTCTGTGTGGACCATTATCCCCACAGAGTTTGTGTCTTTTACAGGCATACATTGGCATCATGAGGTCTCTTAGGGACCAAAATTTGTCTCATTACTGTTATTTAAGCCCATTCTACCGCGTCGAGATGAAGATTTCTAAACTTCACTTCTCCGGCTAGAACGACCTTAAATAGGGGCATCTGTAAGACCCTAATTTTTGCCCTAAGATCCCTCATGGCCTCAAGGCATCATATCATGTCATATCATTGCCTCAAGGATCATTTGTGCACCTTTGTTTCCCTCCTAGTGGGTGGGTATCTTGTGAGTGTGGTTCTTGATCACCAAGCATGTATTGCATTTGTATATCATCGCTTTTCATTTGTTTACTAACCAAAAGTACAAAAATATTGTCATCTAACCTTGTTTCTTGCAGATGAAGCAAACTAGGTCAAAACAGTCAAATCATTCATTGAGCAATGGATGGTGGCCATTCTTGAAGAATTTGGGCACCATGATCATTCATAAGAGATTCATATGAGTTGTGGTATCATCTCGTATCAAGATCTCAAAAGGAAGAGGCTTGAAATTCATCAAAACATGGCTCAGTCAACCAAAATCCTAGCAAAGTCAACTGTGGTCAACTGTGCATTTAATCAGGGATTAGAAGGTGTGAGATGGTTGGAAAGGTCTCATTCATGTCCATATAAGCTTCATTTAACATTTCAAACATCCACAATGAAGGATTTGAGGTCAGACAAAAAGTCTCCCAAAATGGCAATGACCTGTAATTTTCACCTGCCCAAAATGGAAAGTCATTCTCCTCAAAATTACATCATGAATCAAGCTTCAAATCAAAATTTGTCCAACATGAAAGTTGAAGATATTGCTCTTGCCTTTCCAAAAAGTCCAAGAAAACTCATTTCCCATTTATGGTTGGCAAGTTATGATCAAATCATTTTCAGAAAAAGTTGAAATTCAAAGTGCCATAACTTTTGAATGGAAAGGCCAAATTGGTTGATTCTTTTTTGAGAAAACCACATTTGATGTGTACTATCCAAATCCATCATCACATTTCATCAAAAAACTTCACATAAAAAGGTCATTTTTCAAGTGAACTAATTAATTTTTGGTGGGAAAAAAGTCAAATTCAAAAATACAAGGGATTTTCACACCAAACCAGTTCAGTTCACTTCTAAATGCAATTTGTGACTTGCTGCAAGCAAAAATTCACTATTCCATTGGTTCCAAATGAGAAAGGGTAATTTGGCCAAAGTGCATAATGTGTGCAATTCACTAATCACTCCAATTTGAGCTAAACATGATTAAGGCATGGATTAAGAGGAACTATAAAGGCTTAATCCTAACAGAATGCTCAGAATCAACAATCATTTTTTTCAGATCAAATTCACAAAATCTCAAAATTCTCTCAATTTTCTCCATCTTCACATACACTTTTTTCCATCAATTCATCAAGAATTCATCAATGCTTGTGCTATTTCTTTGTTGAATCTTCATCTGCAGGTGTTTTTGGAGTTCTGTTTGAAGCAATTGAGGAGGAAAATCGAGCAAAATCTCAGTATTGCAAAGCTTGCTCTTCCATGGCAGTTGGCGAATCTCATTGATCCAAGCATTGTTGAGCTGAGCATTCATCACCATTCATCTCCTCCATCAATATACACGATCTGTTTTCACGATTCAAGGCCAAACACACGCGGATTCAACAGCTGCACATCAAGAAGGTAAAATTTCAACTCCTTTAATTCTTGCAATCAACATGTGGTTTAGGTAGTGCCTTGAACATAGAGTAATCTGATGCTTGAATCGTGCAATTTCATCCATTATTCATCAAGAAATCTTGAATTAAAGTTTGTATGTCAAAACTATTTTTGATTGGATCTTTTTGTGTGTTGATTTCTGGACGATTTCCTTGCCATATTCGTGATCTACGTCGAACACCGGTTCCAAACATATATAGCATGATGATTTTCGTGCAAAATTGTTCATAGTGATTTTCTGGAAATGATGAACTTGGTGAATGTTGCATTTTCTGGGCAAAACGCGTGTTTTGATCTTCGTAGCCATGCCTTCAATTTGAAATTCTGTTTCCCGCTGGAAGTGACCAATCACGTGTTGCCAGCGTTTTTAATTGAACGCTGCGTTTCGTCCCTGGCCCCGTTAATTACAAAATTGCCACGCTGTTTAATTAATTCATTTTCATTCTTAAATATTTATTTCATTTTCTTAACCAAACTTCAAAAAATCATAATTAATCCATTTTTGATCCAAATTGAGTGAGGATTTTTGTGTTGATCTCCAAATTCCCTCTAGTTTTTTTTAGGTATGATAATCAAAGTTGTGCCTGATTGATTTTTGATTTTGCCTAATGATTTTGGACATGTATGCTTTAGGTGTATGTTTTGCCATTTCATTCATAAAATAATGATGCCTTATCCAAAATACCTGAAATTTTACATACATGATCTTGACTCTTTCCTGGTGATTTTGATGTATAGTTTGCTATTTTTGAGTTCCTGGTTAGAGAGATATGATGTGATCAAGTTGAGTGTGACAATGTGTGTCACACTATGTTATGCCATGTTCTTGAATTTTGTTTTCATGCTTATTGAATGCCATTTGCTCTGGATTTTTGCATGTGATTACATCTATATGTCTAGTTTGAGCATGATTTTTTGTAGGATTTGTTGATCAATTGCCTATTTGATTGGTATTTTTGTTTGTTTACCATTTTGTGAACTTTCCTTGAGTGATCAACTTACATATGTTGTAAAATGTTCATACCTTATCATATGAGGATGAAATTTGGTGGAGTGGTTCTTAACATGTTTAACTTCATCTGGGCTTTGGTCCCATTCATTTATCATTTGTTTTCACTGTTTGGCATTCATTTGAAGTTGGCACATGATTTGTAGCCTTATTTGGAGTTGTATTTGCATACCATGACTTCCTGATTTTAATTCCCCTACTTCCACTTGTCCAAAAACCATGAAATTTGATATGCTGCTCATTGAATATGTCCTGTCTGAGCTGGAATTGTTGTGGAATTTATTGAGCTGTTTTGATATTGGTTTGATTGTGATCATTCTGTTTGCTCCATTGTGATTCCAAAATGCATAGTTTGACATGTCATGTGTATAAAATTGATTTGGTGTATAGTTTTGACATGGGACCAATTAGACTTTGTTATTATTTGATAAATCTTGGTTTTGATCAATTTTCACTTGCTGTTTTGAATTTTTTACCTCCTTTTGACCCTAGGCTTGTCCTAGTGGTCTTACTTCTCACATTTGAGTTGTTTTTTCAGGTTAAGAAGCAAAATGCTTTGAAGAGTTTAATTCAAGTTGATTGATGTTGATTTATTTGATTGTGATGAACTAACTTGTTTCATTTTGTAGGATGTTAACTCATTTCATTTGAGTTTGTGCTTTGCACACATGATTGATTGTGTTGTCTGTTGGTTCATAATTTGTCTGTTTTGATTTTGTGATTGGGATACTGATTATATTTGATTGATTTCAGGTACCATAGTCGCTTTAGTTCTTTTGAGAACTTTCATTGCTTTGCTTGTATAGCATTTGCATTGAGGTAGACTCTCTTGTCTCCATGTAGTCTGGAAGATCTGGCTTGTTATTTAGCCAGGCAACTGTCTGAAGTCCTCCTTAAGAGGCAATGTTTGTGATTGTTTAACTTTGTCCCCAAGCAGGTAAAGACCTCATGTGAGGCAATTGGTAGACAAAAGAGATATTTAGCCTATCTCCTACTATTCTGTGAGTCACTCACATTGCTCACACTACCTGTGTTTGATGCATGTTGAGTAAAACCCAAGATCATAGAGTCTATACTTTGGGGAGAGAGTTCCATCTTTCTGAACTCCCCCACCTTCTGATATTCGATGCTCTCCCTGACCAGGGATAAGAGTGATGAGGCACACCCCTCATATCCTTTCATCTGCTTCACCTTGGCTCTCAATGTCAAGGTTAAGAGCACCACTTACCCTATCCCAGTAGACTTTTAAGTCTAACCCTTTGATTGAGCCTAATTGTTTGGTTATAGTGGGGGCTAAATGATTTTGTTTGTTTGATTGATTGCTTGTTGCATTTGTACATGTTTGCATGCTTGCCTTTGTGCACTTATCATCATTGATTGTTCATTATTGCATGATCATCATTGCATATCTTTGTGATCCATGTTTGGTTTACCCATTGAGGACAATTGTAAGACCATATTCTTTGGCCATTGTTCCTGTGATTTGGAAGGGACAAAGTGTAAGACCATCTCACTTGGTCACTCATGTCCATTGCTTAAGTGCATTGTTTGTTTGTTGTATGTGAGGATGCAAGTGTAAGACCATGTTGTTGGCCTTTGTATTCCTATGATCATCCTTTGGAGGTTGGTATAAGTCCAGATAGATTGGTATCCGACATCCAAGTTTTGTTTTACTTTAGGAGATTGGTGTAAACCCATTTATTGGTATCCGATATCCGCTTTTGTGTGTGAGATTGGTATAAGTCCATTGATGGCATCCGGTATCATTGTTTTGTTTTAGGAGATTGGTGTAAACCCATTTATTGGTATCCGATATCCGCTTTTGTTTGTGAGATTGGTATAAGACCATTGATGGCATCCGGTATCACCTTGCTTTTTGCTTGCTTGCTTTGTTGTCTGTTTCTAAGGATACACTTGAATCATCTTCTATATGATTTCAAGAGGTGAACCTTTCTAAGAAGTTTTACATTCCATCATTCATACCCTCCTTGTCCTAAACTTTTTCACACTTTGCTTTCAAAAACTTTGACTTGTTGTGCAAACATCTTCATCCTCTTTTCAAATTAGAAACTTGGACCATAAGTCCTTGATTTTTCAAACTTCATTTCATAACACTTTTTTGAATCAATCTTAATCATACCTTGACCATATTTTGTGAATAATCATAAGCAATTAACTTCACCCATTCAATTGTTTTGGCTTTGTCCATTGTTAATATGTTTTCATGCATTAGCCTTAGGTTTCAATTACCATAGTGGTTGATGTAAACCTTACCTTATCCTTAGTGAGTTGATTGTAAGTCTTCCATACTTATTATAGGGTTAACCCCTCACTAGTATGTTGAAGCTGTCCTCGCATGGTGGATTGTTGATGTTGGTTGAGTTTTCTCCCATTGGTAATGAAAAGCCTTAGTGCTTGTGTTTTAAAATCGAACTCACTAATTTTTGGAAATCTTTTAGCCGAACTACGGCGTTTTGATCCTTACCTTTGATGGAAGGTACGTAGGCAACGAGTTCATCCGTTCGAACACAAAAATAATAAAATTGTATATTCTTTTCTCATCATCCCATTCATAATTGCACAATATGTCAAAACAAATAAACATTTTCTTATACAACAAGTGTGAAAAGGGCTCCCTAGGAGTACCTAGGACGTGATGGGTGCCTAACACCTTCCCATTGCGTAATTTACCCCTTATCCAGATTCTCTGATCTTTCTCATTAGTTTTCTACGTGTAAAACTTCTTAGGTTTTTGTTTGCTTTTTAACCAGTCCTTAGGATAAATAAAAGTGCGGTGGCGACTCGATTCATTGTATGCTTTGCTTATGGTTTAATCAATAAACCATATAGCGACGAATACACCGCTACAAATGTGAATACTTCTCATGATGACCAAACAAACATAACCCTTGAAAAGCTCATATTTTGTTAATTGGAAACTCTTCAGAAGAAATTCTCTGGGACAAGAGTAGGTTAAGTGGTTTGGCCGAACCTATATAAATTTCTAGTGAATTTCTTCTTCCATTGTCTCTTTACGTTCATGTTTTTTATTTCTTTATGTTGTATTTTCATCTTTTCATATATCTGATTTTATTTCTTTTAATTATTCCACTTCATTATCTCTATTTTTTTATAAGATCAACTTAACTGTTTTTATAACTCAACATTTTCATAATTGGACCGCAACTTTCAAACTATAGCTAAATATTTTTAGTGTTAAATTGATGGGTTATTCATAGTTATATTTTAATATCTTACAATCATAGTTAAAATGGAGTCATGTTTTCAATAAGTGGCATTAGAGTCTGACTCCTATTATAAGACTAATCTTCTCAGGAGGCAGAATGACGACTTTAAACAATTCTTTCAATATGAATTCATCGTTTGATGATGAAAGGTTTGATCTTTTGAAATCTAGAATGAAAATCTTTTTAGATGTTGTTGATTTTAATTTATGGGATTGTGTTACTAATGGTTCGTTTATCCCTACTTACATTGTTAATTGTGACGTTGTAGATAATCGGAGCAATACATGGACCGAAGAAAAAAATATAAAGTATAACTTGGTTTTAAAGCTAATTAATTAATAATGAATACTTTAAGCTCTAGATAATAATTTTATGTCTCTAATTTTAATTATTCCAATGAGGCATGGGACAATCTTGAGATGATTTATGGAGATTTTTGTTATACAATCGGGTATGATAATCCTGGATAACTTCGAAGAATCGTGTTCGTACACTTTCCGAACAAAGTATTTCGACCCTATTCTTGCCTGGGTTCACGAAATCTTTGTGGGGATAATTCTTGAAGAACAATTTGTTTCTGGCAAAGAGAAATGTTCAGGAATGTAGAGAGAAAGTTTGGTTTCGTTATTTCTACTAAACTGAGGCCAAATGACTCCTTATATAGGAGATCAATAATAGAAACCGAAAAGACGCAACTGTTCAGAAACGGTTACGTCGGTTGGGAAAGGATTCAACTGTTCAAAAAAAATTTCGAACGGGCCCCACACCCTGCCAGGGGCTTCGCCCCTTGGAACCCCGTTTCAATTATTCGCATTCAATTATACGTTGGCTCGACGAGCGTGCACTCCGCACTACCCCTAACTCGTTTCCAAGCTTTAACGCATAATTGCATCGCCCTGTAGTAAATCACATTACTACTAAAATACATTGATGATACTAAAATCACCAACAAATCCCCCCCATTTTAGTGTAATCCTTGATTTACTCAGTATATACAATAATATATACAAGGGTATAACACACAGGTATAACGATCAAACAAATGCATAAATGAAAATGTCTTGCGATTGAATTTTCATCTTAGTACAAATACACATTCCAAATACTCGAAAATCGGGGTGTCATAGCGATTGAACCCTTCAATCCATTTTAGTGTCTGAAGATATAGTACACATATGTTTCTTACAATACTGTACTATTCATACTTGACACTTTACAAGCCATGTGTCCTTATCCATTAATAAGCATATAGGAAGCCAAGTCCAAGCTTCTTGAAGCGGCAAAACTTCATGCTCACATAGGTGATTCTTTTAATCTTGCACCTGCATTTGCAATTTTCCAAAAGAACCATTAAGAAGATATAATTCAACCTAGCCATCACTTGCAGGTCTGAGCACATACCTTAGGAAGATAAACACAATTGCTCCAATCTCTAACTATGATCTTTCCACATTGAATTCTGCTTCTAATGTTGTATTAGAAGGGAATTGGGTATACCATAGCTAATAGATTTAAATGGACTTTAATCCCATCCCAATTACCGACTTCTTCACTAAGTCTCTAGCTAACCCCTTCGTCAAGTGGTCAGCTAAGTTTTGTTGCGACCGAACAAACTCAATATATATCACCTCATTCATGATTAATTCCCTAATCATACTATGTCTAACACCCAAATGTCTAGACTTTCCATTGTATATTTGACTATAAGCTTTAGCCAATGTGGCAATACTATCACAACGGATAGAAATTGGTGATATCGGTTTAGGCCATATCGGAATCTCATATACCAAATTCCTTAGCCATTCCGCTTCTTTACCAGCAGCAGCTAATGCTACAAACTCAGATTCCATTGTGGAACCAGTTATACATGTTTGCTTCTTGGAAGCCCATGAGATGGCACCTCCCCCAAGCAAGAACACCCATCCACTTGTAGAGGATGAATCTTCAGCATTATTTATCCAACTAGCATCCGAATAACCCTCTAACACCGAAGGAAATCCCATATATGACAATCCATAATTCATTGTACCCTTCAAGTACTTGAATACCCTAGTTATCGCATGCCAATGATGTCTACTAGGATTACTAGTAAATCTGCTCAACTTTCCAACCGCATAAGCAATATCCGGTCTAGTGCTAATCATAGCATACATCAAAGAGCCTATAGCTTTTGAATATTTGAGTTGATCCACAGGTTTACCTGTATTTGGCATAAGCTTTTCTCCCGAATCCATGGGAGTACTTACTGGAGAACAACTTTCATAATTGAACTTCTTGAGTATTTTCTCAATGTAATGAGATTGCGTAATTACAATCCCCTTATTCTCCCGTTTAATCTTAATACCAAGAATAACGTTCGCTTCTCCCATATCCTTCATGGAGAACTTTGATGACAAGAAATTATTCGTTTTATCAACTTGATTTTGGTCGGTGCCAAAGATCAACATGTCATCAACATATAAACAAATGAAAACTCCTTTACCAGAAGTATCAAATTTGCTATATACACATTTGTCATCTTGGTTTAGAATGAAACCATTAGACAAAACAACCTCATCAAACTTTTGATGCCACTACTTCGGAGCTTGTTTCAGCCCATACAACGACTTAACTAGCTTACACACTTTATGCTCATTACCAGGCATTACTAATCCTTCAGGTTGCTTCATATACACTTCTTCCTCCAAATCACCATTCAGAAATGCTGTTTTGACATCCATTTGATGAATCACTAGATTATGAATAGCCGTCAAGGCAATCAACAATCTAATAGTAGTGATACGGGAAACAGGAGCATAGGTATCGAAATAATCAATCCCTTCCTTTTGTCTGGAGCCTTGGATAACTAATCTAGCTTTAAACTTGTCAATTGTACCATCGACTTTCATCTTCTTTTTGAAGATCCATTTGTAACCCAATGGTTTGCAACCTGGTGGTAAATCAGATAATACCCAAGTATTATTTTCCATGATAGAACCAATCTCTTCGTCAATTGCTTCTTTCCAAAAAGCAGAATCTCGAGATTTCACAGCTTCATCATACGTTCTTGGATCCTCCTCTATACTATAGCAATAACAGTATTGAGTGTCAATCTGATCCTTTGATCCCTCAACTAAATATAGTTGAAAATCAGATCCATAAGATCTAGATTTTCTAGCTCTTTTGCTCCTACGGGGTTCAAGTATCTCACTTGGCACATCATTTGAATGATCATCCCTTAGAGATTCATCTGAATTAGGTATAGAGTCCTTTGGTCTAGGTATAGAAGAGAAACAATTCTCATCAAATATGGCATCTCTCGATTCTATAATTATGTTAATAGAAATTGAGTCATTAGGTTCTATAACATAAAACCTATAGGCCTTGGAGTGCTCAGCATATCCAACAAAGATGCAAGCTACACCCTTTTCACCCAAAGTTTTCCTTTTTGGGTCCGGGAGTCTAACCACGGCCCTACAACCCCAAACACGTAGAAATGTTAAGTTGGGTCGTTTCTTATACCAAAGTTCATATGGGGTAGTCTTGTTCCTTTTATTAGGAACCCTATTTAACAAATAGCAAGCCGTTAACATAGCTTCTCCCCAAAACCCTTCATTCAAACCAGAGTAAGATAACATGGCATTCACCATTTCCTTAAGTACTCTATTTTTCCTTTCAGCCACACCATTTTGCTGAGGTGTATAAGGTGTCGTAGTCTCATGAATGATTCCTACGGATTGGAAAAATACATGATCATAATATTCACCACCTCTATCTGTACGTAATGTTTTAATCAACACATTCTATTGCATTTCAACTTCAGTTTTATAAATTTTGAATTTATCTAAGGATTCGTCCTTAGCGTGCAGCAAATAAACATTGCAGAATCTAGATGCATCATCTATGAAAGTGACAAAAAAAATTTTATGTCCTAATGATGGAGTAGCATGCAAATCACATAAATCACTATGTATCAACTCAAGAATGACAGATTTCCTTGTTATACTTTTAAAAGGTCGCCTAGTGATCTTTGTTAACATGCAAGTTTTACAATTTTCTACATTTTTATCAAAAACAGGAATTAAATCATCTTTAGACATTTCATGCATTCTTTTATAATGTACGTGTCCTAGACGAGCATGTCATAACGATGAGTTGATAACATTTGAAGAGGACATAAATACAGAACCAGAATCATTAGGAACTCCCTTCAAATTCATCATAAACATACCATTATTATAATATCCAAATCCTACAAACACACCAGACTTCGATAAAACATATTTATCGGGTTCACACACTTGCTTGTATCCAAGCTTATTTAATACAGGACCAGAAATTAAATTCTTACGTAGTTTAGGAACATACAAAACATTAAACAAAGTAATAGTCTTTCCAGAACTGAATTCTAGCACCACGTTTCCTTTGCCTTCAACGGGAGCGAAGTGATCATCTCCCATGTAGAGGACAGAACCATCTTCCACTGGAACAAGAGTCTTGAACCAGAAACGATCCTTGCAAACATGTGTTGTAGCGCCAGAATCAATCCACCACGCGATAGCATCATCCTGCACATAGAATGCTTCAGAATTTAGTGAAACCGAATGTTTAATCAAACTATTCAAATCACGAATTGATTTCTGACCTTGGTTTTCGGATTGGTCCTTAGACCCCTTTCCTGAACCACTTGCATTCGCGTTATCATGCTTTTTTGCCGGAACGACAATCCTTCTTGAAGTGGCCTGTTTTGCCACACTTCCAGCATTCTAGTTTCGGTTTCTTGTTAGCACCGAAACTATCCTTATTGTTCTTGAAAGCACGCTTCTTTCCTCTGTTTTTGTTGTTACCGTTCTTACCACCCTCTTCGACCATATTAACCGAGGGTCCAGCAATTTCTTTGCCTTTTCCTTTGTCATCCTCCTGCGCTCTTAGAGATTCTTCTATGCGCAAGTGACTTCCAAGTTGGATCAAAGACAGTTCGTCTTTTCCATGCTTCAGATTGTGTTTGAAATCCTTCCACGAAGGAGGCAACTTGTCTATGATGCTTGAGACAGATATTGTTTCATCCATCTTCAATCCGTGTTGTGTGAGCTGTCCAAGGATTAGGAGGAGTTCATTTAATTGTTCCATGACAGACCTCGATTCAACCATTTTGTAATTGTTGAAATCGGTTACCAGGAACTTTTTACTGGATGAGTCCTCTGCCATGTACTTGGATTCGAGACAATCCCACAATTCCTTTGCAGATTCTATGTTTTGATAAATATCAAATAAGGGATCAGACATACCGTTAAGAATGTGCCATCTGCATATGTAGTCGCCGTTCTCCCATTTTGATCTGCGTCTCAGATTTTCAACCGTGTCTTCCTCCAAAAGTTCCGGAATCGGTGTAGATAGGACGTGCACCACCTTCAACGTTATCAACATGAAATGCATCTTCTTCTGCCAACGCCTGAAGTCTTGTCCTTGAAACTTGTCCAATTTTCCGAAGTTTGTAGTCATCTCCTTGACGGTGCTTCCTCCAGCCATGATTATCAGAAACTACTTTGTTCGTTTGTTAGATAATCGGGTATGATAATCCTGGATAACTTCGAAGAATCGTGTTCGTACACTTTCCGAATAAAGTATTTCGACCCTATTCTTGCCTGGGTTCACGAAATCTTTGTGGGGATAATTCTTGAAGAACAATTTGTTTCTGGCAAAGAGAAATGTTCAGGAATGTAGAGAGAAAGTTTGGTTTCGTTATTTCTACTAAACTGAGGCCAAATGACTCCTTATATAGGAGATCAATAATAGAAACCGAAAAGACGCAACTGTTCAGAAACGATTACGTCGGTTGGGAAATGATTCAACTGTTCAAAAGAAAATTTCGAACGGGGCGCTGCCCCGCACCCCGCCAGGGGCTTCGTCCCTTGGAACCCCGTTTCAATTATTCGCATTCAATTATACGTTGGCTCGACGAGCGTGCACTCCGCACTACCCCTAACTCGTTTCCAAGCTTTAACGCATAATTGAATCACCCTGTAGTAAATCACATTACTACTAAAATACATTGATGATACTAAAATCACCAACAATTTTTTTGAGATAAAGCCAGAGAAAGTTAATATACATACCCATGAAAAGGAGACATCAAGTGAAAGTGAATATCATTTTCATAGACGGTTCTCAAATATTGAAATCTTTGAAAGTTGTTTTAGAAATTTTGTATCTAAAAAACATCCCAGATTTAAGAATTAGTATCAAGAATTTATTCCAACAGTTGATTCTAAGTACATAAAGGTTTGTGTTGAGTTTTAGGAAAAGCTCAAGAAGGAGGAAATTATCATGAAACTAAGGAGTTGATCCAACTACTTAAGGATGAAGAAGAAAAGTCAAGCATATTCAAAGAATCTTCATCTTTCTCATCATCTTCATTTGGAAGTACTATCACAATGAATGAACAATCCTCTAACGAGTCAACATCCACAATTTTTTTTGAAGAAACAACATCCAGAAGAATTTTTAAGAGAACAACATCTAGAATAATTTTCTAAGAGTCCACATCCAAAAGATATTTTGAAGATCCATCATACCGAGTATCAAATTAAGAATCAATGGAAAAAACTTCAAGAGACTTATGAAAAATGTATTAAAAGATATATCTAATAGTTCACCCAAACTTCTTATGAAGTATTTTCTAAAAGAATGATAAAAGAATCTTACGAAGAAGAACATGTTTTCTTCAAAACCTCCTATGATTAAGATGATAACGAGGTAACAATTCTAACTTATAAACAAATATTTAAGTTTGGTGTTAGACTTAGTATTTAAGTTTGGTGTTAGACTTAGTAAGGAAAATGAAAAATTAGAAAGGAAAAAAAAGGAACTTAAAGGTTATATTAAGGTTCTTGAAAAAATTAATAACGTAATAGGAAATGGAAATGAGATAAGAAGTAAATAACTTATAAAATTTGTCCTTTTGTTTAGAAGGACTCATTTTTTACACATAAAATTAAATCAATGATATATTTTTCTGATTGATACACTCAAAATGAATTATTAAATAATTAAAAAAATAATGAAATGGTATTTCTTTTAAGATAAGTTTGATAATTTTAATTAGATCCAGTTTATTTACATATATTTTAATTAGATCTAATTTATTTGCATATCTATTGAAGTTTGAGGCTTAAGTATAAGGCTTATATTAACTGAATCTTTTTAAATTATATTGTCATATATATATATATTTAACCTACCTTGTAACTTCCATCAAATCTTAATTTGCTATATGTAAGGAGTAATCTAAAATTTAATTTAAGTTAATATTCAAAATCGTTTAATAAAGAGACTTAGTTAGTTTAAAGTGATTTTAGTAAGACTCAGTCTTCACTATACTTAATATCTCAGACTTAACTATCTCTCTCACTCTCCAATACCTTCTTTAGATATGTTTCGCGAATCAGTTGCGAATCTTGATTTGAATCATCCTGAGTTTAAGAGGATGAAACTTTCAAGAAGGGAATGATACTGAGATAGTGCAGAAACCATTTGTGCCGCTAACAACTGATGGTATTGATGAAACAGTTGGGAAGGAGGAGAAGAACCTGAGCGAAGGTGAAACAGCTGAGTGAAGAGTTGTTCGAAACTTTGATTTGAACGAACTCCAAAAGTATGATGTTGAAACAGTGTCGAAAGTTGTTCGAGACTTTAATTTGAACGAGATCCCGACTAATGATGTTGAAAGAGAATGAGTGTTATTTTTTGATGTTTCTGTTGAAAGAGAATGAATTATATTCTACTGTTATGTTATTTGATGACAAGTTTTAGTCTGATGATGATTATAAATTTTAAACTTTTGAATGCGTGTTAAACTTTTAATTTTGTTTGTGTGAAACTTTAAACATGTTATTTGCACACAATTAGTATGAAATTGGTGGAAGAATGTCTTTTAAGCTCATTACTTGAGAATTAAGTTACCTATCCTATTCAGTTATTATTCAATTGAATTGAATGAATGTTGATGATGATTCAACATTCATACTTTTGGAATTAAGACACTATAAAGTCAAACCATATTTTTTTTAATTCAATCATAGTTTTAAGAAATGTGAACAAATGACTGACCATGGATTAGACACATAGGGCAAAATAGAGGGCGTATTATCTCTCTTTTGTTGAGTTCAGTCCTAACAGAGATAACATTATTTATGATGCACCGACGGAGGGTTTTTTAATTCTGGATATTGAATTTTGATGATCCACATCTTCTTCCATATTTTTTTTTTCATTATTATAGTTGGAGCTGCCTAGGTTAGAGTTGTTAGTTTTGTCATGGAAGTAATGGTATCCATATTTAACGATATAATTTTACATTGTTACGCATTCACATAAGACTATCATATTTGTCTTGAGAGTTTAAAGGAATTTGAAGAATTATTATGTTGTTATAGGGTAAGAATTTATCCTTATGGAGGGTAGAGTTCCAGTGTTGTCTCTCCTGATGAATTAGATCCTAATCCAAAATACATTGGTATTCAATGAATTCCAAATAAGTTCTTTAAACTATCCTTAATAAGGTAGCCATGAATCTTTCCACACCTTAATATTATTATCATTCCCTACCCTCCAACAACAACCATTTAAAAATTTGTCCTTAGTTTGATGAATACTTTTCTATATGCAACTGCCATTAGATTTACCTTGCTACTAAAAAATATATCTTCGGTGATACAATATTACAACGGCAATTTTTCCGCCATAGTCATATCATTTTTTACGCGCATGTTTTTTTTTTTTTATTAAGAAACTTTTCATCATGGTTCCTAAAAATAACTGTGGTCACAGAATTTGGATGACAAACTTCGAATATCATCATTAACTTTTTTCCACGTTTTCAATAAAAATAAGCATGCGACCCTTCACATTTATTGTTATTTAAAAATTGAAAGTATAACAACTACGATTGTTTCATTCAACTGTGGTTATATGTTCCATATTTCACTACGTTGAAGCTCACAACCTTTGTGAAATTATCTCCCAATAAATTAAAACATAACATGTACCTCATTTCGTTCATAACACACAAGGGCGCCCTAGCGAACGAGACGACAATGGTAGCGACATCTTAACTGTCTTCATTCATTTCTGGAAACGAATATCATTTATGGAAATGAAATCTTCATCCTCTATAAATTACAAGACTTTACCATTCTCTATCTCTCTCTGACGCTTCTGAATGTTTATTTTCTTTGCTAGGGTTATTGGTTTCTTTTTTTAACAGATAAATGATGTTGACTTTTGTTGTTTTTTTCATGAATCAACGCTTTCAGCATTGTCATTGTCATCTGTATTGTTCATTTTGCCATGTTCATGTTTTATTCAGGTTTTGTGAATAAGCTTTAGGTGTTACCATGTTCATGTTTTCAATTTTGTGAGTATGCTTTAGGTGTTGTCATTTTGTTCATGTTTTATTCAGATCATGTGCATATAATCCTTTAGGATATTGTGTGTGTAGCATTAGTGTGTGATTCACATTAGTCTTTTGATATAAATATTAGAATTTGTTATTGATGTAATTGGATGAAAGTTGATAGATTAGGTCCGGTGATGAAAATGAAGTTCTTGAATTCCTTGAATTCGCCAAAAAAATGTTCCTGACAATAATCATATCTTTTTTTGTCCTTGTCTGCGGGAACACATTCCTTTTCTTCTACAACTAGACTCACTAAATCGAGGATCCTAAATTCGTTAACCTTCAGATCAAGCTCAAATTTGGAAGGCAGGTTCGTAACATATGTATCTAATTTTTTACTGTTCAGAATTTCAAAACAATGTCTAAGTTGAGAATTATCTGCTTCTCACTAAAGTTGCAGATTTGGGAAATTTTCCAGCTTTTTGATTCTTATTTGTAAGCTAGTTTGCTTTGGGATTTGTGGTTGTTAGAACTTATTTGTGAATCATTGTAAGACTCTAATATACACTTAATTGATTATAGTGGAGTTATTTCTTTGGTTTTGACGAATTATGGTTTTTACTCTCATATTTTGAGGTTTTCCACGTTAAAAATATCGATGTTCTTCTATACCTTTATTTGTTCGATTTTCCGTCTTAAATTTATTGTTGATCCTCAAGTTTCCTACAAGTATGGGGAATTTTATATCTGATGCATATTGGTTTGTTATTGTGTCTTACTTTGCCATCAGAGTACCTTAAGGTTTTCGATGAATATATGATGTCGCTATCACTTGTGTGTTGCTCTTGATCCAATATGGATGCTCCTCATGATAATCAAAAAGTGATATCAAAGTCGATGGTTCAATTAAGGGACTGGCTCCTTGTATTGAAAGTCTTCTTAACAACATGGTGGCCAGGCGTCGTGTTCCATTGAAGTGCCCACAACGGCGGTTCAAATGTATGTAGATGAGATAACTTTCTCTTGAGCAGGAGCATAGTAGATGGACTCACAATTAAGGAGGAGATTAAGTGTGAGTTGGAAGTCTCACATTACTTAGAAAAGTGGAGGTTGAGCTCTTTATAAGTGAGAGGACTCATGCACCTATCACCTTAAGGTTTTAGGTGAATATGTGATCTCTCTCTCTCTCTCTCTCTCTCTCTCTCTCTCTCTCTCTCTCTTGTGTGTTGCTCTTGTGTGTTGCTCTGGACCTAATGTGGATACTCTTCATGATGACCCAACAAACATAACCCATGAATAAGTCACATTTCGTTAATTGGAAACTCTTCAGAAGAAATTCTCTGGGACAAAAGTATGTTAAGTGGTTTGACTGAACCTATATAAATTTCTAGTGACTTTCTTCTTCCATTGTCTCTTTACGTTCATGTTCTTTATTTCTTTATGCTATATTTTAATCTTTTCATCTATCTGGTTTTATTTCTTTTAATTATTCCACTTCATTATCCCTATTTTTTTATAAGATCAACTTAACTGTTTTTATAACTCAACATTTTCATAATTGGACCGCAACTTTCGAACTATAGCTAAATAGTTTTAGTGTTAAATTGATGGGTTATTCATAGTTATATTTTAATATCTTACAATCACAGTTAAAATGGAGTCATTTTTTCAACAAGTGGCATTAGAATTTGACTCCTATTATAAGATTAATCGTCTCAGGAGGTAGAATGACGACTTTAAACAATTCTTTCAATATGAATCCATCGTTTGATCATGAAAGCTTTGATCTTTGGAAATCTAGAATGAAACTCTTTTAAGATGTTGTTGACTTTGATTTATGGTATTTTATTACTAATGGTTCGTTAATCCCTACTTACATTATTAATTGTGACGTTGTAGATAATCCGATCAATATATGGACCGAAGAAGAAAATTAAAGTATAACTTGGTTCTAAAGCTAATTAATTAATAATGAATAATTTAAGCTCTAGAGAGTAATTTTATGTTTCTAATTTTAATTATTCCAATGAGATGATTCATGAAGATTTTTTTGAGATCAAACCAGAGAAAGTTAATATACATACCCTTGAAAAGGAGACATCAGGTGAAAGTGAATATCATCTTCATAGACGGTTCTCAAATATTGAAATCTTTGAAAGTTGTTTTAGAAATTTTGTATATAACAAACATCCCAGATTTAAGAATTCGTATCAAGAATTTATTCGAACAGTTGATTCGAAGTACATAAAGGTTTGTGTTGAATTTTAGGAAAAGCTCAAGAAGGAGGAAATTTTCATGAAACTAGGGAGTTGATCCAACTACTTAAGGATGAAGAAGAAAAGTCAAGCATATTCGAAAAATCTTCATCTTCCTCAGCATCTCATTAAAACTATTACTTGAAGAAGTGATTGAAAGATCAATGCTAGAAGTGTCATTTGGATATACTATCAGAATAAATGAACAATCCTCTAAAAAGTCAACATCCACGAGATTTTTTGAAGAATCAACATCCAGAAGAATTTTTAAGAGAACAACATCTAGAATAATTTTTTAAGAGTCCACATCCAGAAGATATTTTAAAGATCCATCATATCGAGCATCAAATTAAGAATCAATGGGAAAAACTTCTAAGAGATTCATGAAAAATATATTAAACTTCTGATAGTTCGTCCAAAGTTTGTTATGAAGTATTTTCTAAAAGAACGATAAAAGAATCATATGAAGAAGAACATGTTTTCTTCAAAACCTCCTACGATGAAGGTGATAGCAAGGTAACAATTCTAACTTATAAACAAATATTTAAGTTTGGTGTTAGACTTAGTAAGGAAAATGAAAAATTAGAAAGAAAACAAAAAGGAACTTAAAGGTTATATTTGTTGGAAAAAACCAGAAATGGAATGGTGAAAACAGTGTGTTTGGGAAAGATGAAGATGATAATGTGAATAGAGAGAGATAGAGAAATAGAGAAAGATTGAGAGAATTGAATCATATGGCATTAACCTTTCAACTATGACAACAATGTCTATTTATACGGTACAAATTGGAACCACAAACAGGCCCAAGAATAACAGAAAAAACAGAATTGCAAAAACAGCTTATTTAATAAGCTGTTTTCACTGCAGTGCTTTTTAAAGCTCCTATCAAGCATTTGAATTATTAAGGACTTCCAATACACCACCTTAATTCAAATGCTCCACACTCATCATGCTCAACTTCTTCACAAGTCTCTTGAACACATTACTTGTCACGCCTTTCGTTAACAAGTCCGCAACTTGTTCTTCGCTTCTGCAGTACCCTAAACGCAACTGTCCGGAGCTCACCAATTCTCTCAAATAGTGGAATCGCATTTCAATATGCTTGCTCCTCCCATGTGCTATGGGATTCTTAGCAAGGTTTATCGCTGAAATGTTGTCCACAAGTAGCAAAACAGCCCTATTTCTACTGCTGTCCAACTCCTTACATAGATTCACCAGCCACACAGCTTGGCATGCACACATCGACGCTGCTATATACTCGGCCTCGCAAGAAGAGAGGGCTACAACCGGTTCCTTTTTCGAACACCAAGAGATTGGTGCCTTACCGAACATAAAGAGATACCCCGCCGTAGACTTTCGATCATCCTTATCTCCGCACCAATTGGAATCGGTGTATCCGAGTAACTCACAACTTCTGCCCATGTCGCTTGCCAGAAACAAAATTCCACAACCAAGAGTACCTTTCACATATCTAAGGATCCTCTTAACTGCTGCCAAGTGTGATACCTTCGGCCTCTCCATGAATCTACTCGCAATACCGACACTAAACGCCAAATCTGGCCGCGTATTGCACAAGTAACGCAATGATCCTATCAATCTCCGGTATTGAGTAGGATCCACATCTTGTTCTTCTTCACTCTTGGACAGCTGTAATCGTGTCTCGGCTGGTGTTGTGGCAGCATTGCAATGCTCCATATCACACCTCTTCAGAATTTCCATGGCATACCTTCTTTGGTGCATGAGCAGTCCCAATTTTGTCCTTTGGAACTCTATGCCTAAGAAATATTTCATGATACCAAGATCACTCATTTCAAATTCCTTCATAAGCTCTCCTTTGAAATTTGAAATGTTCTTTTCACAGTTGCCGGTAATCAACAAATCATCCACATAAAGACAAAGAATGATTACTCCATCACTTGCATCCGATTTCACATAAACTCCATGTTCGGATACGCATTTCTTGAAACCAACATCGCTAAGAAATCCATCTATGCGTTTGTTCCAAGCTCTCGGAGCTTGTTTCAAACCATAGAGTGCCTTCCTCAACTTATAGACCTTTGCCTCTTGATTTTTGATCACAAAACCAGGTGGCTGTCTCACATATACCTCCTCATCAAGTGGACCATTCAAAAACGCAGATTTGACGTCCATTTGATACAACGGCCAGCTGTTGTTATTTGCCATCGCAACAACTAACCGAATGGTTTCATGCCTTGCAACTGGAGCAAACACTTCATCGAAGTCTATCCCTTCCTTTTGCAAAAATCCCTTCGCTACTAATCGAGCTTTATGCTTGATTATCTCGCCTTTCGGATTCGCTTTCACTTTGTAGACCCACTTCACACCTATCGCCTTTTTACCTTTCGGTAAATCAACCAACATCCAAGTACTGTTCTTCTCAATCGAATCCAGTTCTTCTTTCATCGCACACATCCACTTTGGATCGCTTAATGCCTCCTCCGTATTCACCGGTTCGGATTCGGCCATTAGAGCGAAGTGAATAAGATCACCCTCATTGTTGATCTCGCTATCTCGGAATAATTCACAATCACGGAGTCTTTGAGGCAATCCTCTTTGCCTTGTTGGTCGTCTACTTGATTCACCTGTTTCGGTTACAAAAGGTTGCTGTACAGTACCTTCAGCAGGCTGAGAATTCAAATTTTCCTGCATGAAATCGATTTCACCTTGAGGCAAATCGATTTCAACCTCTGCAGAACCAGTTCCAGCAGCTTCAGAATGCTGATTTTCCTGCATGAAATCGATTTCATCTTGAGGCAAATCGATTTCCTGAGCTGATATGGCAGATTTTCTGCTGTCAAACTGCCGAAACTCGTCCACGATCACATCTCGACTTATCACAATCTTCTTGTTACTCATATCAAACAGCTTGTAGCCTCCGGTAGGATGATAACCAACCAGCAACATCATTTCACCCTTGTCATCTAATTTCTTTCGAATCTGACCCGGAATATGTCGAAATGCTACCGAACCGAAAACACGCAAGTGACTCAAACTTGGCTTGTGTCCACACCATACCTCTTCTGGAGTAACCTTGTCCAGCTTCTTTGTAGGACACCTGTTTATCAAATAGGCAGCTGTAGAAACAGCTTCTCCCCACAACTCTTTCGGAAGATTTTTCGCTTTCAACATGCTACGCACCATGTTCATAATCGTCCGATTTTTTCTCTCGGCAACACCATTTTGCTGAGGCGTATAGGGTGGTACAACCTCACGCACAATACCCTCATCGTCACAATAACTCCCAAATTCCCTCGAAGTAAATTCTCCTCCTCCATCGGTTTTGAGAATTTTGAGTTTGTGACTACTTTGTCGCTCAACCATGGATTTAAATCGTTTGAACATATCAAACACCTCATCCTTCCTCTTGATTAGATAAATCCACAGCTTCCTACTGAAGTCATCAATAAACGTGACAAAGTATCGGTTACCTCCATACGAGTTGACTTGCATCGGCCCACACACGTCTGAATACACCACCTCAAGAATATGCTTGGTCCTATGACCTGTATCCTTGCTGAAAACACTCTTGTGTTGCTTCCCTTGAACACATTCAACACACAACTCAGCTGGAACCACGATTCTTGGCAGCCCGGTCACCATACCATGTCTATGCAACGCGTCGAGGTCTCGAAAATTGAGATGACCAAGACGGTAATGCCACAACCACTCCTCACGACTTGCCGCTGTAGCTAAACATCGATGCTCCATTACTTTCAATGCTATCTTGAAAGTTCGATTGGCAGCCATCGGTGCTTTAAGTACCAAAACTCCCTTTCGGTCCAAAACGCGCAATACCTTGTTTTCCATGCGAATAATGTAATCTTTCTCGAGTAGTTGGCCAATGCTCAAGAGATTACATTTGATTCCTGGAATGTACAACACATCCTTGATCAATGAACGACCACCATCTTTCTTCACGATCAAGACATCTCCAACGCCATCGGCGGATAACGTCGTATCATCGGCAAATCTCACTTTATTCTTCGTGGCTTGATTGATCTTGACAAACCAATCCTTTCTTCCCGTCATATGAGTCGAACAACCAGAATCCAAGTACCACTCATCGCTACTTTGAATTCCATCTCGAACCGTTACCATTGCGTTTTTCTCCGAACGCGTTTCTGCAGAATTGTTTGCACTGCTGCCACTGCTGTCCAGCCCTTTTCTCATGCCATAATTCTCTTCCGTGATCATCACAAGAAGCGTATTATCATCATTCGCTTCTTCCTTAGCAAACTTCGCCTCATCCGCGCGATTTTCTCTTCGTTTCGCGTGGCAATACTTTGCGAAATGCCCAAGCTTTTGACAATTGTAACACTTCACGTTACTTTTGTCGAATGGCTTGTGGGTTCCTTGATCACCCTCCTTGGAGCTTCCCTCACCTTTTTGCCCCTTTGAATTTTGTGAATCTCTACCACCAAAATTCTGGAAATTGGACTTCCCTCTCGGATGCCCTTTCCTCTCCGATCGTTTACTCTTCTCATGAAGTCGCGCTTGCAATGCTATTTCCGACTTCGCTTTATCGTTTCCCCTCTCATCCATTCGTTGTTCATGAGCTTCTAGTGAGCTTTGAAGCTCCTCCTTCGACAACGACGATAAATCCTTCGATTCTTCAAGCGCAACGACAATGTTGTCGAATCTTGGCGTTAAAGAACGCAAGATCTTCGACACAACATTCTGCTCTACCGTAGTTTCCTCGCACGACTTGATTTGATTCACCACACGCGTAATACGCGTCACATAATCGTTTATCGACTCCTTGTCCTCCATTTGCATTAACTCGAACTGTCGCTTGTGAGTTTGTAACCTCACCACTTTGGCTTTGGCAGCCCCTGTATAAGCCTTCTCAAGAATCTCCCACGCTTGCTTTGCGGAATCGCAATCGCCTACTTTTTCAAAGTTGTCACCATCGACACAAGAATGGATCAAGAACAGCGCTTTGTAATCCTTCTTCTTCTCTTCTTTGAACGTAGCCTTTTGAGCATCCGTAGCTCCTTCGACGAGAGACGTAACACCATCTTTGATCACCTCAAGAACGTCTTGATAGCCGAACAAAACCTTCATTTGCTTCGCCCATTTGTCGTAGTTTTTCGAGTCAAGGATTGGAAGATTGGTAGGTATTTTATCGTTTGAAACGGACATGATTGCAGCGGAATTGGATCAGAACCAAAGCTCTTGATGCCAAATGTTGGAAAAAACCAGAAATGGAATGGTGAAAACAGTGTGTTTGGGAAAGATGAAGATGATAATGTGAATAGAGAGAGATAGAGAAATAGAGAAAGATTGAGAGAATTGAATCATATGGCATTAACCTTTCAACTATGACAACAATGTCTATTTATACGGTACAAATTGGAACCACAAACAGGCCCAAGAATAACAGAAAAAACAGAATTGCAAAAACAACTTATTTAATAAGCTGTTTTCACTGCAGTGCTTTTTAAAGCTCCTATCAAGCATTTGAATTATTAAGGACTTCCAATAATATTGAGGTTCTTCAAAAAATTAATAACGCAATAGGAAATGGAAATGAAATAAGAAGTAAATAACTTGCATAAAATTTGTGCTTTTGTTTAGAAGGACTCATTTTTTATGCATAAAATTAAATCAATGATATATTTTTCTGATTGATACACTCAAAATGAATTAAAAAAAATTTTAAAAAAATTAAATGGTATTTCTTTTAAGATATAGTTTGATAATTTTAATTAGATCTAGTTTATTTACATATCTTTTAATTAGATCTAATTTATTTGCATATCTATTGAAGTTTGAGGCTTAAGTATAGGGCTTATATTAACTGAATCTTTTTAAATTATATATATATATATATATATATATATATATATATATATATATATATATATATATATATATATATATATATATATATATTTAACCTACTTTGTAACTTCCATCAAATCTTAATTTGCTATATGTAAGGAGATATCTAAAATTTAATTTAAGTTAATATTCAGAATTGTTTAATAAAGAGACTTAGTTAGTTTAAAGTGATTTTTAGTAAGACTCTGTTTTCACTATACTTAATATCTCAGTCTTCACTACCGTCATTAGATATGTCTCGCAAATCAGTTGCGAATTTTGATTTGAATCATCCTGAGTATAAGAGGATGAAACTTTCAAGCAACGGGAATGATATTGAGATGATGCAGAAACCATTTGTGCCGCTATCAAGTGATCATATTGATGAAACAGTGGGGAAGGAGGAGAAGAACCCGAGCGAAGGTGAAACAGCGGTGTCAAGAGTTGTTCGAAACTTTGATTTGAACAAGCTCCAGATGCATGATGTTGAAACAGGCGTGTCAAGAGTTGTTCGAGATTTTGATTTGAACGAGCTCCCGACTAATGATGTTGAAAAAGAATGAGTGATATTGTGCCAATGCTTGTTATTTTTGGATGTTTATGTTGAAAAAGAATGAATTATTTTCTACTATTATTTTTGGATGATTATAAATTTTCAACTTTTGAATGCTTGTTTGTGTGAAACTTTATACAGGCTATTTGCACAAAATTAGTATGAAATTGGTGGAAGAATGTCTTTTAAGCTCATTACTTGAAAATTAAGTTACCTATCCGATTCAGTTATTATTCAATTGAATTGAATGAATGTTGATGATTTACTCTTGTAATAACTAGTTTTGCTTGGAACTTTCAGTATAATTCATGCTCCTATGTGCATGTGAGTTCTTATAATTCAAGTTAGTTATCTTCATCGTATTACTATGAGTCTCAAATACTAAGTCACCCTATAAACAAAGTTTTGGTCAATGGCACCCCGATGTTTAATATGGAGGAGTTATTTGTTGCAAGATTCAAATTAAATTGTTGTTCTAATATCATGTTGAAATATCCCTTAAAAGCTTTGAGTGAAAAGAGAAATAAAATATGTTTTAAAATTGTCAAATATTCATAAGTGAAGAACATTTCGGTCTCAATGATTCACAGATATCGGATTTGATAGGTTCAGTACGTGGATTCGTATATTAATTTTATAGTATTTTAAAGGCATAATTAGTTCTTAGGTCCCTTAACTTTAAGCAAAGTTTCATGTTGGTGCCCTAATTAAAAAACGTTAAGTATTGGTACCTTAACTTCCCTTTCGTTAAAGTATTTGGTCCTTTCCGTTAGTTAGGATGAGAAAACGTTAAGTATGGCTGAGGTGACATGCCAGATATGCAACCATTCAAGTTAAGATTTAGTCGATGTGTTATAAACCATTTAGGATTCGGTTTTTCCCAATCTTCATCTTCCTTCTTTATTTTTCACTGTTCATACATCCATCTTCCATCTTCCATCGTGCATTTGTATGGTTATACATCCATCTTCCATCGTGCATTCGTGTTCCTCCATCTTTCATTAGTGCTTCAATGTCTAAGAATGCAAGCAGTGCCTCAATCACAAGCTTTGGTACATCTGGACCCGTGCTTCGTAGAAAAAGATAATTGAGTGTTTTTGCCAAGATGATAGTGTTCTTCGTACTGTTACTGATGTGAATAGTGTCAATTATGGGAGAAAATTTTGGGTGGTAGAAATTATAAAAGTCACATGGACAAGAGGTGTAACTTCTTCAAGTGGTTAGGGGATGAATTTGTTGATGAAATGGATTTGAAGCTTGAAAGACAAAAGAAAAAAATTAACAAAATGAAGAATGAGGTTAACCACACTAAAGAGTGGTTGAAAAAGTCAATTGTGGTTGGGATGTTGAGCTTAGGGTTGAACCTTATGTTTGTAATAAAGTATTTCAACTAGGATTAGGGTAATTTAGTGTTTTGTTTTCACAATATGAATTTAATCTTCTGTTTATTTAATGAAGAATGTTAGTTTCTATTTTAACAAAGTGTTGTGTTTGTACATTATTCGTCTGTTTTAAAACTGATACATAACCGATATAAAAGCTGAAATAAAATATTACTTGTTATAATGCATATCTATAACATTCCAAAAAGTGATACAAAAAGGCATTATAAGCCATTCTCATTAAGCCATTATAAGGAATATCAATAACATTACAAAAAGGCATTACAAGTCATTGTCAATAAGCCATTATAAGGCACTAAAATAACATTACAAAAACCCATTATAAGTCATTGTCAATAAGCCATAATAAGGCATTAAAGTAACATTACAAAAATTCATTATAAGGCATAACAAACATTACAACAAACATCCACATTCTACAAAATAATGTTGGTGGTGGCAGACTTGAAACTGTTGGTTGTGGTGGATGACTTTCATTAAATAGACAAAACAAAATAATGGAAAGCAACAAAAGATGATTTTCATTAAATAGTGCGAGAAGGTAGAACTTGTCAGCATCCACATTCTACATGAGCATTCTTTTTTGGAAAGATTGACATCATATTTTTATCCATTTAGTGATATATGCCTAACCTCGTAGTCATATTCACCTGCACGCCTATAATATTCAATATTCAGCATAGGCATTTAACATATTAAAAGGACAACAAATTAATCATTACCTCATAATTCAATGGTTTGTTTTCTGTGATTCCTTTTCCATCCTCTTTTTAATGTTTGGTAGTATTGTATCTTCATATTTGTCGATCTTTTGCCTATTTTATTGCCATATTTACATTATATACACTCTAATTTCTTCAAGCATTGTCACAATTGGTTTGGCTCTAGCAGCTACAAAGACAGAGTTGGATGTCTCAGACATATTATTCACTGAAGTATCACAGCTTATACTTGTCCTGAACCTTGATTTACTCCAGAATCTTGGTGGAATTTTGATGAGATGTTTGAATGCCTCTTCATTGACTCCCTTTATTTCAAGCATTATTTTCTCCCAAGCATTCACATGATTTGCAGTCGCATCCCTCCGTATCAATTCCTTCAGTTTTAGGCCATGGAACTTCTTCCTTATGTTGCTATATAAATGTTTGACACAAAACCTATGGTCAACATTACCAAGTAACTCCTCAATATCTGGTAACAAACCCTGCAGTCGTAAATTTTCAAGGTATTATAACATTTGGTGATATATATGAAATAAGTAAAATTCAAAGTTATAGTTAACCTTTTGTTGATCACTTATGAATGTATAGGTTTTGTACAACCTAACTCCTCCCGAATCAGCTGTCAATCTGACTCCTTACCTTTTTCCTTACCCTTTTCCTTACCATTTTCCTTGCCCTCTGCCTTGCCTTTTATACTTACTTCCTCATTATCAACTACTATCTCTCCATTAATTTCTAGATCATTTTATGAGTCTTCAAAATTCACATCCAAAGCACTGTCTTTACTACCCTCTACCTCCACCTCCACTTCTGCATGGCTAACATTAACTCCATCAACTTCCGACTTGTTACAGTTGAGTCCCTCAGTGTCACAGCTTATCCCTTCTTCACCCACATTCTCCTCAATGTCACAGTTTATCCCTTCATCACCCACATTCTCCTAAGTGTCACAGTTTATCCATTCTTCACCCACATTCTCCTCAATGTCACATTTTGTCCCTTCTTCACCCATATTCTTCTCAATGTCAAATTTTGTCCCTTCTTCACCCACATTCTCCTCAATGTCACATTTTATCCCTTCATCACCCACATTATCCTCAATGTCACAGTTTGTCCCATCATCACCCACATTATCCTCAATGTCACAGTTTATCCCATCATCACCCACATGTGTCCCCACATTTGTACTCTGTTGCACCACAGTGGTCTCCATATCAGTTTCATCAACTTTAAACCCAACTCTCACATTTGCACTATCTTGCACCACAGTGGTCCCTACATCAGTTTCATTAACTCCAAACTCATCTCCCACATCCAGAACGACTTCATCATCTAATCCTAATGAAAGAATTGTTACACCAATAATGCCAGGCTGTGAAACAGGGTGAGTAACATGTAAATGGCATTCCCCAGTCATTACTATAATTTTTTGCATCCTCTTAGTTCCTTTGTCATTCTCTAACAACACAATATCACAAGCATTCATTTCATCGTAATACCAAAGTTTTATCTACAGTTGGATAATCTTAATAATTTAACATGCCTAAAATTTCAAAGTAACTCCAATAATCTGGATCAAAATCCCAAATAGTCTCTAACCCTTGATACCTTGACTTTGTGAAGTTAACAAACTCACCAGAATGATGAATAACACACTTAAACATCTTCTCCATTACCTGCTCAACCTACATAAGATAGAAGACGTACTAAGGAAGATGGACAAAAAAAATTCACATTTTTAGTAGGTTACAAGTGAGAAACCATACCTTAGTCGTAATTAGAGAAACGTTGTTATCTTCATCAATGGCGTTGGTCTGTGGAACATGATGATGTTACCCTCTTCAATATAGTTTTCCCTATTCAGAGAGATGTATTTATTTGCCCAAACCTTTTAGCTTCATGCCTTTCTTTTTTAACTTCACTGAGTTACATCATGGCATTTTTTAAAACTATTTTCTAGGAATATTAAAATTCCACATCATATGTAAATAGTGCATCCTTGCATTTTTTTAACGCTTTTTCAATACAAACTAACGGAAAGGACCAAATACTTTAACGGAAGTGAAGTTAAAGGACCACTATGTAACACTTTTTTCTTAAGGGATCAAAGCGAAATATCACATAAAGTTAAGGGACTAAATGATGCATTAAGCGTATTTTAAACTAATATAAAAGATATTTTAAAATATTTATAAAATGTTTTCCATAAAAAAATATTATAAAATATTTATAATATTATAAATTAATATAAAATATATTATAAGATATTTTTAATATTTTTATTCTAACCATTAATTGGTTCTACTTTGAGCTTATTAAGGATCTGTTGGTTTTAGTAGTTATAAATTTGTATCTCCATCATTTTTGTCTTTATAACTTTCAAAACTTTATATGTGGAAGATAGAGAGAAGAGTTAAGAATCATCGGTAAACTTAGAGAGGCACGAGTTGGAGTTCCTTGGAGTTCTTGGAATTTGGGAAACCTTTGAAAGCATATAAGGGTATTAGGAAACACATTAGATTTGTGTGATTCATATATTGAGAGTTTGAGAGATTGAAAAACGTTTGAGTAGAAATAGGGTTTTGTTTGTGGCAACTTAAAAGATTTTTCTCTTGTAACTCATTTGTAATAGCTTGTAACAACTTTTGGAAGTTTAGTGAATCGAGACTTGCTCTCTACCCTAAAGTAGATCATTTGATCAAACTAGGTAAAGAAGTTACTGTGTTCTTGACTTTTATCTTCTTCTGCCTTGTTGTGGTTTTGCTTTCACTTTTGACAGATTATTGTGTTACTTCAGGCCATTTATTTTGGCTGTCATTATTTTTGTCCCCACACATCAAATTCTTGGTGTGTTTGAACTATGAAAAATTCTTCTTAATTTCTTTGAGTTATTCTACTAGGTTTTTGTAACACATAGAGCCACCTTCTCCCATTTTATTAATGATGACAACACATCTCTCATAGAGGTAGTAAAATCGAAAGATTAAGATGAAAAAGTTCATAAACCAAAAATGGGATTACAAGAAGAGTACTTGCAAAACATAAAGAAAATACATGAAGAAAACAAATAAAAAAACAACATCGCCATCCAAAATCCCAAGAGGAACTTAAAATTTCATGTCTCTAATACCCCAAGGGTTATTGTTTTGATCGCTTGTCTGTTAAGCTTTTAGTTTTAGTTTTTATGTGTTTGTGTCTCGTTCTCAATTACAAAGTGTCTGATAAGCAACATGATCAAAATCAACCTATTGAGTTTTTGAATCAAGAGCTATTTCTAAGAATGATTTGAGTCATGATCATAGTAGAATCTAAAAAATGATTTCAAATTTTGTGAAAAAGAGATTTTGCCTATGTGATTTGAATTCCAAAATTTTTCTGACTTGAAACAGACTCACAAAGCTCAGGAATTCATTTCCAATATTCATGATTTGAATCACATGAAGGTCTGATTCAATTCACAACAATCTGACTCGACTCACAAAATTTCTTGATTCGAATCAAATTGAAAGGGAAATCCTTCTAGGACTCTGATTCGAATCACCGGGTTCTTTGATTCAAATCAACTGACTTAAATCACAAAAATTGGTTTCATATAGTTTTTGCTTCTTGATTCAAATCACTTGATTTTCTTATTCCAACCATAACTCTTACTTTTGACTCGAATCATACATCATTTTCCTCTCATTTTTATGGTAGATATCCATCACACCATTTTCCCTAAAACCCTTCACATTGTTTGAAAATATACACTTCCAATATTGATTTGAAAACTCATAATTCACGCGTTCTCTCATATTTTCAAAAGAGTTTTGAATATTTCTTGAACACTTGCAAATGATTTCTTTCATCTTATATCTCGTACTTTTTTCCATTTTTACATGGATCTAAATCTCATCTTTGGAGATTTGTGATTGTTGAGGAGATTCACTTATTGAATTTAACGTTTCTTTGAAGATTTGGTTAAAATTTTATAGGTTCGCAAGGTGTGTGGTGTTGTGGATAGTTTTGACAATTCTAGTGGGAAATAAGGAGGTTCTTCTCTCCATGTTCATCTTTTTAGTGTCGTGTGGAACCTACGGACAAGGTGGGAGTTCTTCTCAATCTTTGGATAAACCAACGCTCAATATACCAGTAGTATCGATTAAAGATCATTGTAGAACGAAGAATTCGGAGCATGTTTTTAGGGCTGGAAGATTCAAGACAATTTCACGTAAAGATTTCACGAATAGTTCAGTTTGAGTATTGTGTACAATTAAAGGATCCGGATAGAAGATTTTTATATTTTCAGTGTTATTTGAATATTGTGATTGTACTAAACTCTTGTATTTTGTCATAAATCATAGTGGATGACCAATTTTTTTAATTTGAAACCATTGAAGAGTGAATTAAGCTTAACAAGGACGATAGTTAAACCTCTCTCTCTCTCTCTCTCTCTCTCTCTCTCTCTCTCTCTCTCTCTCTCTCTCTCTCTCTCTCTCTCTCTCTCTCTCTCTCTCTTCTCTCTCTCTCTCTCTCTCTCTCTCTCTCTCTCTCTCTCTCTCTCTCTCTCTCTCATATATATATATATATATATATATATATATATATAATATATATATATATATATATATATATATATATATATATATATATATATATATATATATATATATATATATATAATATATATATATATATATATATATATATATATATATCCCTCTCTCATTTTTAATCTCATAGAAATCGCATGTTAGGTTGTTCTTTATTGCTTTCTAAAATTTCATGCCATTAGGATTTCTTTTGGTAGCCACTTACTCAGCAATGCTAGACTGGACCATTCACTATGCTTGACTCCAAGTCCTCCATATATCTTAGCCTTTCATACTTGAAACCAATATTCTCAATTGCTATTCTTCCTCAATTTATCACATCCCTATATGAACACACATTATGGTCTCTCCCTCTCTCATTTTTAATGTCATAAAAATCGCATGTTAGGTTGTTCTTTATTGCTTTCTAGAATTTCATGCCATTAGGATTTCTTTTGGTAGCCACTTAGTCAACAATGTTAGACTGAACCATTCATTATGATTGACTCCAAGTCCTCCATCTATCTTAGCCTTTCATACTTGAAACCAATATTTTCAGTTCATCACATCCCCATAAGAACACACTTTGTGGTTTTATGATTGCTTGTATGAATGATTTGGGAGCCGTGTAGAAATGGAAGTAATACATATGGATGTTGCTTAAGGTTCGTAACCCCAACCTCCCTCTAATTGAGAATTTCCTACCCTTCCAAACTAAGAGCCCGTATCAAATTTTAGTGATTATTGGATTTCAATTAGACGTTCTCCTTGGTTATATCCTACATAGATGCTTAGAAACATGAAAGGGTTTGAAAAAATACAACATGACAAGAATGTAGAGGCTGCATGCAGAGAATTATGTTTTAACTTGATTCCATATAGCTTACTTTTGTAAGTATTTACACTTAAACCTAATACAAGTTCAAAATACATATTGTATCTTTTATGTTCCACAAGTGATTCCAAGATCTTGCTCCCATGATGTAATATTTATGCAATGTATGTCAATGAACTAATACAAAATAAAGTGATGGTTTAAATGTCACAAGCATTGAACATAATTCTCACACTTAAAAAAGCGAGTGAGATACATAGAATGAAAGGAAAAAATCTAGACAAACATTGATCATTGTAATTTATTATTCTAATATAACTTAATGTATCAAATTATTAATTTCTATATCACATTGAAAGGATTATATGTTTAGTGAGTAGTTGATGAAATAAGCATTCTACACATGTAATAATAAACTGAAAATAACATATCACCATGGTTGAAAGATAACCCAAGACCTTTATACTTTTCACTACGGTTATTTAAAACAATTGTAGTTATATGTAACATGCTTTTCACTACAATTTAGAACGACGATAAAAACATGAATTTGTGTTAATTAACATACATAGGTTGTCTCTCTAAGGCGATCAACCCACTCCCAAGTCTTCTTTTTGTGCGGCTCCATGAAGAGCTCGTAAGGAATGGAGGGTCGCTTAAGCTTATTAGTCTATAAATAAAGAAAATATATATGGTTACAATGTATAACGGTTTATTATTCTTATTTTTATCATTCTTATTTGTTCACTTGACTTCTACATTTAGTCCAAAGCTATATAGTACAAGAATAGAATGAATAGTTAACTATAACTAGCTATCCATGTTTGGGTTCTGCATATTAAAAATTATGAGGTACTAATTAAACAACGCAAACCGTAAGATTGTTACCACTTGAAAACTCTGTTCCAGAGAGGACAGATGTTGGAACAGATGCCTGGGACAACAAGAAATTCTGGTTTATAACATATTATAATTTTTAGGGACAAATGTCATATACGATGTCTGAGACATTGTAAACCAGAAAAAAAAACATAGAGAAAACGAATTTGTAAATACTCATTGGTTAAGATTTGATGTTATGGTTTCGTTTTGGGGTTTTCATATGAGAGAGACGAGTGACTGAGTTGTTAGAGTTTCATTTTGACAGAGACGATTGTTATGTACTGAAGCGAGAGATAATTTCGCTTATATATAAATAACATTTTTATCACGATAAATGATTAATTGTTGGTGGTGGGATTCGAACCATTTCACTCCGTGTACCTGTCACTATGGTTGCTTCATTTGACCGTTGTGACATGTTCTTTCGTAAGTACCAAAAAAAAGCCCATAAATAAGCTATTATCACGGTTAACAATATGTCCGTTGTAAAATTGGTGTTACGAAATGTCTATTTTGTAGTAGTGTCAGTATACTTCGATAGGTTCAAACTCGATTGGTGAACGTGTGGATTTTTATATGTGGGGTTTAGTAGTTGGCGGGAGAGGACCTAATGGATGTTTTCTTGGTGTTGAATCTTTGCGAAAGGGAACTCATGTGATAAATATATGACAATATTTTAAATTTTATGGTGTGACAAACACGACGCAAAACTGACATATTTTCTTTTTTGTGTAATGAAATTCACGTGGCAAACTTTTCAACCTTTCCTACTCTTCTGAATTGTAGCAGTGCAGGTCTGCTATACAACAAATTTTTGTGACGTGAAAATCAAGAGACAAATTGTTGCGATGTGAAAATCACGTGAAAAAGTTATGACGTGATTTTTACGTGACATAAAATTTGTCACATGTGCTCTTGTCACATGCATTTTCACATCGTTAATTAATATTTATGACGTGATTTTTACACTTGTGACGTGAAAAATCACGTGAATAATGACTATTATTTTTTACTATTTGGGTTAGAGCTATTAGTTTGGTTATGGAAGTAACGGTATTCAAATGTACCAGTATAATTTCCCCTTTTTTGGTCATTAAAAATATTCATTTTTCTGAAACCACATTGAGCCCTCCTTTATTCTTGTTAAGGCAAAGTTTGTTCCAACTCGTTCATCATATATTCCTTTCATATTTTTAGTTTGCCACCAATAATTGCGGACTATTCTATCCATTTCATCACATATATTTTTCTAAAGATTTAAAAACACTTATAGCATAGGTAGATAGTCTGAGCAATAATTTTTATTAAGATATGTTAAAAATAAATTAAAAAATAATTTGATATATTGAAAATGAAATAAAAATATATATTTTTAAAAAAATAGTATTTCTCAAAATAATATATATTTTTAAAAATAAACTCAAAAAGAACCAAATCTTTTAAAATATATTTTTGACAATTTTAATTAAATCTAATTTATTTGAATATGTATTGAAATTTGAGCCTTAAGTACAGGACTTATGTTTACCCCTTCTTTTTAAATTATATCGTCATACATATATACTTAACATGTATATTTATCCTACTTTGTAACTTCCATCAAATCTTAGTTTGCGATATGTAAAAAATATCTTAAATATAATTTAAAGTGATATTCAAAATGGTTTATTAAAGTGATTTTAGTAAGTCTTTTAAGCTAGAAAGTAGAAAACCCTAATCCTTAAGAGACTCTTTGTGTTTTCTTTTTATGCTGCTTCCATCTCATTCTTCACTATCTCTCTCACTCTTCACAGCTTACACACCACTTTCTTATTTCTCTGAAACCCTCGTATCTTTGCGTCGTCATCATGGCGAAATCTTATTCATCTCATTCGTTTCATAAACTCAGAAACAACAACAAGGATAAACAACAATATGATGAGAAACTAGGGCATGTTTACAAATGTGAGTTTTGTGACAAAGTATTCACCACAGGCCAAGCACTCGGCGGTCACAAGACTTGTCATCGCTCCAACAAACAACAGATACATGATGATAAGGCTCACAAAACTATCAAGATCACTTTCTCTTTATCTTGTTCTCCAAGTTATCCTAATAATGATGATGCCAAACAGAAAAGACATTCATGGACTAGGGTTTTCAAGGGTACCGTTCATCATCCACCTGCTGCATTGGAACCTTGTCAACAAGAAGAGTTACCAGCTGTTGACTTGTTAAGTTTGTTGCCACCAAGATCGTATAATACCAAGAAAAGGAGCCGGAGATATCCTATTCATCATGGACTTGTTAATAATACTACTGCTCCAATACCCTTGTTGGATATGTCTCACGAATCGGTTGCGAATCTTGATGCAAATCATCGTGAGTGTAAAAGAATGAAACTTTCAAGCAATGGGAATGATACTGAGATGCTAACAAGTGATTGTAATGATGAAACAGTGGCGTCAAGAGTTGTTCCAAACTTTGAATTGAACCAGCCCCCGATTAATTATGGTGAAACAGAAGTGAGACCAAGAGTTGTTCGCGACTTCGATTTGAATGAGCTCCCATCTAATGATGTTGCTGATAAATGATATTCTGCTATTTTATTTATGTTTATGTTGAAACAGGATTACTGATATACTGCTTGTTGTTTTTTGATGTTTAAGTTGAAACAGAATTGCACTAAATTTGTATGAAAATTGGTGGAAGAATGTCCAGTGGTGAGTTTATTGTGAAGAAGAACGAGTGTCTTTTTTTATGTTATTACTTGAGAGTTAAGTTACCTATCCTATTTAGTTATTATGTTATTACTTGAGAGTTAAGTTACCTATCCTATTTATTTGTAAGTTTAGATATTCAACTCACCAATCACCATGTGTTTCATTTGAGATTGAGAGTTCACACCAGAAAATTGTCACTAATTTGGTTGTCCAAAGTTTTGCTTCAAGTCATTTGAGAGTTTCCACAAATGAAGCTAACAGAATAAGAAAAAATTACATTTAATTACAAACGAAGAGAAAGTTTCAATTTACCGTTGAGTATGACAGAAGAAACGATTCTTTATAAACTTCGGTATTTTAAAAGAGTACAATTTTGGTCTTTATACATACAAAGAGACTTTAGCTATTCTAGGAGTTATCATAATTAGTAAATGCTATTAATTTGGTCACTGTCTATTGACCTTCCAAATCTCTCCAATAACTTATTATTAAAAACCCATTAACTATAACATTTAAAGTTTATTCAACAAAACTCCTCTGTAAACTTAAATGTTTCTTCTATTCATCATGCCTATCAATTTCTTGCCTCTGTCGAAGATTTCTTTTGATAGTGGTTTTGTGAAAATGTCTGCTGCTTGGTCCTTACTTGCTACATGCTTCAATTCGACATTTCCTTCCTTCACGTGTTCTCGAATGAAGTGGAAGCGAACGTCAATGTGTTTGCTTCTTTCATGGTTTACTGGATTCTTTGCTAACTCAATTGCTGGCCTGTTGTCAACTTGTATTATTGTTGCACCTTTCTGTTCTAGCTCCATTTTACTAATCAATCTTCTGAGCCATATTGCATGACAAACGCACCAGGATGCTGCTACATATTCTGCTTCACATGTCGAAAGAGTTACTATTGGCTGCTTTTTAGAAAGCCAAGTGAATGCAGTATTTCCCATGAAGAACACATATCCAGAAGTGCTTTTTCGATCGTCTATGTCTCCGCACCAATCATTGTCAAAGTAACCAACCAACTTGTATTTGTCTGAATTCGAGTAGAACATCCCAAGTGACACTGTTCCTTGGATGTACCTCAGAATTCGCTTTAGTGCTTTCCAATGTGTGTAAACTGGCTCCTCCATGAATCGACTTACAATGCCTACACTTAATGAGATATCTGGTCTTGTACATGTGAGGTAGCGAAGACTTCCTACCAAACTTCGATATTTGCCTGCTTCGACACGTTCTCCTCCATCAAATTTCGACAACTTTGTTTCTGGTTCCATTGGCGTCGAAGCCGAATTACAGCTTTCCATCTTATATCTTTTCAAGATTTCTTTTGCATATTTTTCTTGTGAGATGAAGATTCCTGTTTCTTCTTGTCGAACTTCCAGACCAAGAAAGAATCTCATCAGGCCTAAATCTGTCATCTCGAATTCACGTGTCATTGTGCTTTTGAATTCTTCTATTATCTGATCATCACTGCCCAGAAAAATAAGATCATCAACATAGAGAGCAACAAGTAATACATTCCTTCCATTTTTCTTCACATAGAGGGCATGTTCGTATGGACATTGCTCGAACCCGTTCTCCTTGAAGTATGTGTCGATACGTGTGTTCCATGCCCGCGGTGCTTGCTTCAGCCCATATAGCGCTTTCTTCAATTTTAGTACCTTCTTCTCTTCTCCAGCTTTCATGTACCCGAGTGGTTGTTCGACATAGACTTCTTCTTCTAGTACACCATTCAGAAAAGTTGTTTTGACATCCATTTGAAATATTGGCCATTTGAATTGAGCAGCTTGAGATATGAGTAATCGAATTGTCTCCATTCTTGCAACAGGTGCAAATACTTCGTCATAATCAACTCTTGCTTTCTGTTTGTATCCCTTCGCAACAAGTCTCGCTTTGTATCGTTCTATTTCTCCTTGAGCGTTCATATTTTTCTTGAATACCCACTTTACACCAATGGGTTGACTACCTTTTGGCAATTCAACTAGTTCCCAAGTGTTGTTGTGGATAATCGCCCTCATCTCTTCGTCCATGGCACTTTTCCACTTCTTGTCTCGTACTGCTTCTTCAAAACTGATGTTTTCAGCATCTGCCAGGAGACATACAAGGTGCACTTCACTTGTCGAATCATACAGATCTTGCAAACTTCGCATTCTGGGTTGCGTAGGTTCATCTTCATTGTCAGAATCTTCAAGTTTTGTCGAAATGTTTGATGGTACAGCGACAAATGATTCTTCAACTTTGACAACAACTTCTGTCGAACGTCTCTACTCACTATCACCTTCTTTCTTATGGGATCAAATAGCTTGTACCCTTTTGTTTTCTCATCATACCCAATGAGTATGTATTTCTGACTTTTGTCTTCAAGTTTCGTTCTTCGTTGATCTGGTACGTGTGCATAAGCCACACTTCCAAATACTTTGAGATGAGAAACCGTTGGCTTCTGTCCGCTCCACGCTTCTTGTGGTGTTTGATCTTCTAACTTCGAATGTGGACAATGATTCTGAACATAAATGGCACATTTTACAGCTTCTGCCCAAAATTCCTTTGGCATGTTCTTGCTTTTAAGCATTGAACGAACCATGTCAAGGACTGTTCGATTCTTCCTTTCAGCCACCCCATTTTGTTGAGGTGAGTATGCTGCAGTTAGAAATCTCCTTATACCCTGCTCTTCACAATACTTCATAAAGGCTGTCGAAGTATACTCACCACCTCTATCTGATCGAACTGCTTTAATGTGTTTGTCGGTTTCCTTCTCCACCATTACTTTGAACCTTTTGAACACCTCGAATGCTTCAGACTTTTCTTTCAAGAAATAAACCCATGTCTTCCGTGAGTAATCGTCGATAAAGGAAATAAAGTATCTTTTGCTACTGAAAGATTCTGGCGTGATTGGCACATATATGTCGGTGTGAATCAATTCAAGGATATGCTTAGCTTGATATTCTGCCTTCTTTTGAAATGAAGTTCTTGTTTGTTTGCTAAGCACACATTCTTCACAAAACTTTCCTTCATAATCCATATCTGGTAGTTCATGCACCATGTTCCTTTTCGCCAACCTTTTTAAACCAGCATGATTTAGATGACCAAAGCGTAGATGCCATAGTAACGCTTTGTCTTCGACACTTACTTGTAAACATTTTTCTCGAACGTTTATCAGATTCAGTTTGTACATTCGATTTCTCTCCATTTCGACACGAGCAATCAGATGTCCCAGCTTGTCCTTCAAATGCAATATCCGTTCTTTCATAAGTATCGAATAACCTTTTTCTGTAAATTGTACCAAACTCAAGATGTTGGTTTTAAGATTTGGTACATAATAAACATCTTGAATTGATCCAATCAACCCATCCTTCTGCAAGTAACAGATTGTTCCCTTGCCTTCGACCTTCACTTTCGATGCATCTCCGAAAGACACACTGCCATCTTCAATCTTTCTCATTTCTTTGAACAAGTGTTTGTGACCACACATATGGTTACTTGCTCCTGAGTCAAGATACCAAACATTGTCATTTGTGTTGATCTCATTTTGAGCCATCAAGAGAAAACCTTCATTTGCTTCAGCTTCCAAAGTTAGATTGGTTGTTTCTTCTACCTTCTTTTCGATTCGACAATCCTTTGTAAGATGTCCCACTTTATCACAGTTATAGCATTTGAATGAGTTGCAATCCTTCGCATAATGACCATACTTGCCACACTTGTAGCATTCAAAGTTGGAATGGTTCGACCTACCACCTCTTTGACCACGTCCTCTGCCACGTCAATTTTGCTGGATCGACTGTCCTCTCTCGAAGTTGCTGCCTCTACCACTTCGACCACTGTCACGTCCTCCACGACCACGTCCTCTTCCTCAAAAAATTTGAGAAAAGAGTACCTTTTCGTCTTTGATTTGCTCCTTGGTCTGATTTGCGTCCTCTACTCCTTTTTCCTTCTTTTTCATCTTACGTTGTTCGTGTGCTTCGAGGGAACCAGCGAGCTCTTCGACTGCGAGCGTCGAAACGTCCTTCGACTCTTCTATTGCACACACAATATTCTCAAATTTATCTGTTAAAGATCTCAAAATCTTTTCGACAACTCGTGCATCAGTTACTGTTTCGCCATTTCTGGTGAGTTGGTTCACCACCTTTTGTACACGCGTGATGTAGTCAGATACATTTTCTGACTCCTTCATCTGCATCCTCTCCAATTCGCCACGAAGTGTTTGGAGTCGTACTTGCTTTACTCGATCTGCTCCTTTGAACACTTTCTCTAGCGTGTTCCACGCTTCTTTCGACGTAGTCGAATTGGCAATCTTTTCGAAGCCTGATTCATCAACATCCCTAAACAGCATGTACAGTGCCGTTTTATCCTTCGATCACGTCTCTTTTAACGCCTTGTTTTGAGCTTCCGTATATCCCTCAACATTTGTTGGTTCTTCAAACCCATCTTTGGTCACCTCCCACGCGTCTAGAGATCCGAGAAGATCTTTCATTTGGATACTCCAGTTTTCGTAATTTAACTTCGTTAGCCGTGGCAACGGCATTTGATTCATCATGTTTGCCATTAGCTCTGATGCCAATTTGATAGAAGAAACGATTCTTTATAAACTTCTGTATTTTAAAAGAGTACAATTTTGGTCTTTATACATACAAAGAGACTTTAGCTATTCTAGGAGTTATCATAATTAGTAAATGCTATTAATTTGGCCACTGTCTATTGACCTTCCAAATCTCTCCAATAACTTATTATTAAAAACCCATTAACTATAACATTTAAAGTTTATTCAACAGAGTATTGAATGACCATCTTAAGATTCAGTTGGTTGATGCGGTCCTTAACACTCCATATGCAATGTTACATTACAAACGAAGAGAAAGTTAAATTGACAAATTAAAAGAACCAAAAGAAAAACAGAAATAGTTTGACAACATCTAATTTACCCATCTTTGACAACATATATGGAATTATTGCTTATGGTGATATCAACGCCAACTTGGAATTGATTGAGTTCATATAATACTGACACATTAGAATATTTGTGTGCATTTTCTTCTGAATTAGTGAATGACAAAAAAAAGTTGTGCCTCAACTATGAAACTATGGATGGTACTGCCAATTTGAGCTACCAATTTTACCAAAAAAATGAGTCATGTATGTAAGGTAACATCGAACCAAGCTACTGTTTTAGTGGCTTTAATCAAAGTCCTCTAAGGAAGAACATGCATCATTTGCAAAACTGCATTCATAGTGAAAAGAGAGTTTAACATGTTTAATTAGCTTTAGTTAGGGTTAAGACGGAAATGTGGTAGTACTTTATTTTCTTATATTAAAAGTAGATAGATATCTCTTTAAGTGAAATCCAGATAAGATTAAACTTTGGAAAAAATTGTGGAATGGAGGAAAATGAAAATGAAGGTATTGATTTTTGGTGGAGGAAAAATGGCAGAAAAAATTGTGGAATGGAGGAAAATGAAAATGAAGGTATTGATTTTTGGTGGAGGAAAAATGGCGGAAGGAAGAAGAAAATGATTGAGGAAAATGGTGGGTAAGAATCAGGTTTAATTTTTTTAAGAAACTAATAAGTAACGTGTGGGGAAGCGTTGTAGCTGGTCTAATAAATAGAGCATACAACGTCATGAATCTCACGATGCTAAATTTTTAATCGTTTGGGTTGTGGCGTGAATCTTATGTCGATATACCTACCATGACAGGGCTAGAGCTGGCATAATAAAAAGAGCTTATATCATAGTGAATATTACATTGATATTATTTAACCGTTGAGGTTGCGACATGAATGTCACGTCTCTACACCTGTCATGATGTGTGTTAGAATGGTAAAATACTACCGAC
Organism: Lathyrus oleraceus; assembly: GCF_024323335.1. Lineage (NCBI taxonomy): Eukaryota > Viridiplantae > Streptophyta > Magnoliopsida > Fabales > Fabaceae > Lathyrus > Lathyrus oleraceus. The sequence goes on along the minus strand of NC_066585.1, from coordinate 448,193,647 downwards.
ATGGAAACTATGATACATCATTGAAAATGCAATCCATTCTTCTGATCAATTTTTACCATTTAGTTTTTTTTAATTTTTGAAATTTTTTTTAGCGACGTGATATACACGCTAGAACGGTTTTTTTTTTAATTTTAAAATTTTTTATCTGAATGTCTGTTGTTTATTATTTTATTATTTTAAATACTTAAACGTATGTTTTGCACGTCAAACGCTCTTTTTTCTTAAATCACATTTCAAATAATTTCTTACTGATTTTCTTAATATCTTTTCAAGATTTTCAATTGGATAAGCATGTCAAGTATATAAAAAAATTAAAATACCGTCAAAGATCATTTAATTTCCACAAAATTGATTATTATAAATTTAAAAATATATAGTGATCGTTCTAAAATTTGAATTAAAAAACACCACAAGAACAACGTTTTATATTAAGTGAAATCGATTACATCAAATAAAATAATATTAAACTTTAAGTGTAAGACTTATAGTTATACATAAATTTGATATTTTGACGTGGTGCAGTTGGTTGTTTGGGGTCTATCGTCCGAACATCAAGTTGCCCTAGAGATTGAAGAAAACTTTTTATGGAAATTCTGGTTGGACGGATTATGGAGGTCTAATAAGAGATCACATCTAATTATGACGGTTAGGATTTAGTGGATATGTTGATTTTGCTGACAGTCTAGAAGTTGAATTAGTAGATATACTAAATAGATTGAAGGTAGCTTTGAATTCAAGTTATAAAGACGTGAGTTGTAGATATGACTGAAAAATATTATATTTGATTCAAGATTCAATAATTCTATCTAAGAAATATGTATATATATTGTAAACACTATCGAAGAATATATTTTTTTAAATTGAAATTATTTTATTTTACCATACTTATAAAAAAAATGTAACCAATGTATGGATTTTACGGCAAAGTTGGAAGCAAATAATATAAATTATTTAAGAACCTTTACAGAGACACCTCATTGCTGATTATTAATTTGTATATGAAATATCATTTCTGATTTTTTTTAGAAAATTAGGATTCTTCACCAGCAAATAGTTGTCTTATTTTGTGAGACTTAATTATAAATTTTGAATTATATAGAAATTAATATGCATTGTTAACATAAGATATAATCAAAAGTTGTATTCTAGTATTTCGATTAATAAGGTTGCCTCATAGTAAAGTTTAAAATAAAATAATAAAATATACACGTGTGCACCACAATAAAAATGATTTTAAGCATCAATGATAAATATTGGTCTAAAATATAAAAATTGTTATCTGTATTTTTAGGAAACGGGTGTCATAACATGGAGTATGTGATTGTTTTCTACGTCAATAAGCAACTTTATTTTTGTTTTCTCCACATATTGACAAAATGACCTCTTAAAATATATGAATAAGACACGATTTAAGGAGTCAGTTTTGATCGGGAATATGATTTCCTACTTTAATGGAATGATACTTTAATTAACCCAGTAAAATTGATGGTCTAGATTGTTTTACTGTGTTAAACCAATATTGACTCTGATCTAAAATCAACTTATGTGAATGATTAATAGGTGAAATTATGTGTAATCTCTATAGAAGAAAATCCTCATTTGTTTAGGTCATTATTTCGATCAAGCCGCACTTGTAAAACATGTTACTTTCAAGTGTGTGTGATAGATTGTCACTTAAATTCTCAATATCATTGCAATAAATGTTATCTTTACGTTTAAAAAATAAGTATACATTAAAAAGTGAGAAAATACATGATATAGATATCAATTTTAATAACGGTTGGGGATGATATCACACATTTGATATGACACACTCCTCTTGAATAAGTATCACATAAACTGTCAATATGAGTCTGATAAAGTTTTGTCAAAGAAAAAGTATATAGGCTTGTGAGGATACTCAACATAAGTAAACGTAGTAATGTACAAGAATATTGAGAGTAAATAACCCACTAAATGAACTGAAGTGTCAATCTACGCGTTGAAGGTGTGAAAAACACAATAAAATAGGGAGGGGGGGGGGGGTGAATTGGATTTTAAAAATAAAAGTTTTTTACCAACTCAAGAACACCACTCAAATGCTAATAACAAAGAGATAAAAACACAAGTATTTTTATCCTGGTTTGCTTGAAACTCAACGCTACTCCACTCCACCCGCCAATGTGATTTTGCCTTATACACAAGGACTTAATCCACTATAATCAACGAATTATAATAATCATAAAGAATAATCTTCTTTGTCTTCTCAAGGATCCGACTATATCCTAGTCTCCTTAAGGAAAATCAAACAAACAGTTTGAATAATATTTTTTTGTATTACAAGTTACTTCTACAAAAGCAGATTTTACACAAGTGAAATGCAAACTTTTAAAGAAGATTGACACTTCTTTAAAAAAAGACTTGTCAAATTGTTAAATTGTTAAAGTGTTCTTTCATTTTGATTTTATCTTTTTGAAATGCAGTTTTTTCCTAACTAACCTTTTTGAAATACTAGAATGATCTTCCATGAGAATCTGGCTTGTCTTCGGAAGTTGCGTGAACTTATCCAGAGCACTTATTGTCAAACTCAATATTCGGATGAACTTCACTTTAGAAGCTTGGCTGAACTCTTTTGAAGAAGATTCAAAGCCTGGTTACCTTTGAAAAATCTCTTTGAATCTTCGAAAGAGCTTTCATAGTCTAGTTATTTATTCTTATTAAAGAGCTTGATTGTCAAATTTGATTATCAAGTTTGTTTACCATGGAATTTAAATTCCTTAGAACTTGATGCCGGATTTTTAGTTCTTCAAAACTCGATGCCTGATTCAGAGTCTGATTTTCAATTCCTTGAAAACATGATGTCTGGTTCTGATTCTTGGTTGGTTCAGAAAGTGGTAACTTAAGTTCTGATCTGAAAAATTTCAAGAGTTTTTGATGTTTGAACTTATCCCTGCAAAACATTTAACAAACTATTCTTCGAAGTAGTTGTTTTCAGAAAAATTAAAAAATATTTGGGTTCTGATTCGAGAATAAAGGTATATCAAAATCAATTACTATTCTCCCCTTAAATACATTTCTCCCCTTTTTTTATCAATAAAAAAGACATATACAAAACAAAATAATGGAAAGCAACAAAACATGATTTTCATTAAATAGTGCTAGAAGGCAGAAGTATTTTGAAAAACAACTAAGAGTTTTGAGGCGGAGGAGGCAGCAGAAGTCTGGATAGTATCAACTGAAACATAATTTCCTGCATGTTCAGACATTCTTTAACTACAACATTCTCAGCTTTCATATTCTCGGTGGTCTTCAAAAGTACTTTAGGAATATCCCCATAAGAGGTTCCGGCAGACTGTTGATTATAAGAAATCTCAATTTGTTGTTCTTCAGTAGCAACCGACTGAGCAACAACATCCTCCATGACAATTTCTGGATGATTAGAATCTATCTCAACTTCTTGAACAACTTCCTTAACCTCCAGAGTTCCATCAGGGGTAAAAACCCAGAACGGAAGTTTCTCTTAGATACTTTGTACCTAAAGTTCTTTAACTTGGAGATTTGGAGTTTATCAACCTTTTGTAGGCTTCCCAAGCCGCGTCACTTTCTGCAGGATTAGCTCATAAACAACTAATCCTCATAGCAACCGTGAAGACAACTTCTTAAATCTGATTAGGTGTGATATACAGTGAGTGAAGATCATGCTTCAAGCTCTTCCAACACAAAAATCAATGACAGTGCTGCTATTCATGATACTGGAACATCTAGTTTGTCTGCAGTTCCATAAACCATACATTATTCTTTTGGGGTTTCTTATGTGAATTTTCCTCATGATCAAATAACAATGATTGAGAACTCTATAGTCAGTAAATTCAAGTTTTGTTTGTTATTGATTGCTATCTTAATCTTTATTTGTCACTTTTTCTAATAATAACAAGTACCAAGGCAGAAGCTTAACATGTCCTTCAAAAATGTGAAGATAGTATCTTAACCGAATGGTTTTTGATGTAGTCTAATGATAAGATAATATATTGAGAAAATAAAACTAAGAATAGGTTAAGAAACATCTATAACTGCAGTGAATCATAAGATATATGTTAGCTGAAATTTGGTGTAACTTTCTTATTTTTTAACTCAAATTTGGAGTATGGTTAGCTTCCTCCAGTCATGTTATGTTAGCTGAAGTTGTGCATTCCTTGCCGATTTTGCGGTTGAAAAGAGATGATTTCTATATGATTAAATTGCCTTCCAATGTTTTGAGCCCTCTAGGCAGGGAATATATTGTTTCTTCAGTGGAAGCTGTGAGTGTTAATTTGAATCCAGTTCTTATTCATTTGGTAGTACGAATCAAACTGTTAATTTTTTCTCACTCCAACTGACTATTCGTCTATTGATTCATATTTGAATATACATTTAGAGGTGTGAAGAGGCTTTTAATTTCCCGTCTGTTTGTTCCATTTTAAGAACTACTTTTGATGAAGTAAAATACATGGTGTTACTGTCAAATGATACTTATTAGTTTGTGACATTGTTCTAGTAATGCTGGCATGGTCTATTCCGCACTCATCACATGATATTGAATGATATTGAATGATGCTTATTAGTTTGTGACATTCTTCTAGTAATCGGTTACCACATTGAAGCGCTATGTTATGTGGCCTTTTTCAAAGAGTGTAACCGATTAGTCTAAATCATATAACAGATTACATGAGCGCAATTTTCAATTTTTTAAAGCATCAGTTCATGTGTAATCAGTTACACCGTATACGGTAACCGGTTATCACTGAACCAGTGGGAATGTTTCAATTATTTTTCTGCTCCAAACGAATTTTTAAAGGAACATATGAATCATGGCAACTATTCATGCATATGTATTTTTTCAGGGAGGTATTAAGGCACTATATAAACCATACTTTTCAGATTTTGAAAGTCACCTCTTTCATCTATAATTTAAATATTATTTTTCTCTCATTTTCAAAAAAGCAAGTGTTTTTAACATAATTTTTGCTCAAACTTCTACATTAAATCTTGATTGCAACTTCACATAGTTTCAACCAAATATATCATTGAGCATTTGTGTTACATATTGAGAATTATTTTCTTGAAGGAGAAGATCAATCAAAATGATTGATACATTGTATACAACTTCAAAAAAACTCATGTAAAATTCAGAATAGTATTGAATTGTTGGGAGAAAGAGAGTGATTAAGAGAGAATTGTTCTTAAGTCACTTTGTGTATATCATAAGGGGATTGTCATTATTGATGTGTTTAGGATATTGTGTATAGAGGCGAGGATTTCTTGTACAAAGTCCAAACAAGATAGTAAAATTTCTTATTGTGTAAGGGGACTTGCGTAAGGGGACTGGAGTACCCTCGGATTGTGAGGGGAACCAGGATACATCGTTGTGTTCTTTATTTTTTCGCACTTTACCACATTCATCTCTTAACATTCAATCGAAAAATTAATTACATCCAAATCTAAAATCGGAAAATTTTTAAAATACCTAATTTACCCTCCCCTCCTAGATGCTTACAACGATAATATACATTTGTTTACAATTAGTTTGTTATGCTTGCATCAATAAACATGTGTTTCCTAATTAGCTTGCTATGGTTGCATAAATACATTTTGTTTCATATAATATGTAGTGGAGTTAATTAAATGTATGTTTTTACTTTTGTATATTGTATTTTGTGTTAAAGTGATGGATGATACATGGTGAATAAACTTTAATGTTAGAATTAATAGGTTTTATTAATAAGTTAAATGGAGAGATTTGGAAGGTCAAGAGACAGTAGACAAGTTAATAGTATTTACAATTATGTTTCCTAGAATATCAAAAGTTTCTGAATATGCATAAAGACCAAAATTGTACTCAATAAAAATACAGACGTTGCAATTGATTTGTCTTCTCTTATCACAAATTGGCATCAGAGCTAATGGCAAATATGATGAATCAAATGCCGTTGCCACGGCTAACAAAGTTGAATTACGAAAACTGGAGTATCCAAATGAAAGCTCTTCTCGGATCTCTAGACGCGTGGGAGGTAACCAAAGATGGGTTTGAAGAACCAACAGATACTGAGGGATATACGGCAGCTCAAAACAAGGCGTTGAAAGAGACGCGATCGAAGGATAAAACGGCACTCTACATGCTGTTTAGGGCTGTTGATGAATCAGGCTTCGAAAAGATTGCCGGTTCGACTACGTCAAAAGAAGCGTGGGACACACTGGAGAAAGTGTTCAAAGGAGCAGATCGAGTAAAGCAAGTTCGACTCCAAACACTTCGTGGCGAATTGGAGAGGATGCAGATGAAGGAGTCAGAAAATATATCTGACTACATCACGCGTGTACAAAAGGTGGTGAACCAACTCACTAGAAATGGTGAAACAGTAACTGATGCACGAGTTGTCGAAAAGATCTTGAGATCTTTAACAGATAAATTTGAGAATATTGTGTGTGCAATAGAAGAGTCGAAGGACCTTTCGGCGCTCGCAGTCGAAGAGCTCGCTGGTTCCCTCGAAGCACACGAACAACGTAAGATGAAAAAGAAGGAAGAAGGAGTAGAGGATGCAAATCAAACCAAGGAGCAAATCAAAGACGAAAAGGTACTTTTTTCTCAAAACTTTCGAGGAAGAGGACGTGGTCGTGGAGGACGTGACAATGTTCGAAGTGGTAGAGGCAGCAACTTCGAGAGAGGACAGTCGATCCAGCAAAATTGGCGTGGCAGAGGACGTGGTCAAAGAGGTGGTAGGTCGAACCATTCCAACTTTGAATGCTACAAGTGTGGGAAGTATGGTCATTATGCGAAGGATTGCAACTCATTCAAATGCTATAACTGTGATAAAGTGGGACATCTCGCAAAAGATTATCGAATCGAAAAGAAGGTAGAAGAAACAACCAATCTAACTTTGGAAGCTGAAGCAAATGAAGGTTTTCTCTTGATGGCTCAAAATGAGATCAACACAAATGACAACGTTTGGTATCTTGACTCAGGAGCAAGTAACCATATGTGTGGTCACAAACACTTGTTTAAAGAAATGAGAAAGATTGAAGATGGAAATGTGTCTTTCGGAGATGCATCGAAAGTGAAGGTCGAAGGCAAGGGAACGATACGTTACTTGCAGAAAGATGGGTTGATTGGATCAATTCAAGATGTTTATTATGTACCAAATCTTAAGACCAACATCTTGAGTTTGGGACAACTTACAGAAAAAGGTTATTCGATACTTATGAAAGAACGGATACTGTATTTGAAGGACAAACTGGGACATCTGATTGCTCGTGTCGAAATGGAGAGAAATCGAATGTACAAACTGAATCTAATAAACATTCGAGAAAAATGTTTACAAGTAAGTGTCGAAGACAAAGCGTCACTATGGCATCTACGCTTTGGTCATCTACATCATGCTGGTTTAAGAAGGTTGGCGAAAAAGAACATGGTGCATGGACTACCAGATATGGATTATGAAGGAAAGTTTTGTGAAGAATGTGTGCTTAGCAAACAAACAAGAACTTCATTTCAAAAGAAGGCAGAATATCAAGCTAAGCATATCCTTGATTTGATTCACACCGACATATGTGGGCCAATCACGCCAGAATCCTTCAGTAGCAAAAGGTACTTTATTTCCTTTATCGACGATTACTCACGGAAGACATGGGTTTATTTCTTGAAAGAAAAGTCTGAAGCATTCGAGGTGTTCAAAAGGTTCAAAGTAAAGGTAGAGAAGGAAATCGACAGACACATTAAAGCAGTTCGATCTGATAGAGGTGGTGAGTATACTTCGACAGCTTTTATGAAGTATTGTGAAGAGCAGGGTATAAGGAGATTTCTAACTGCAGCATACTCACCTCAACAAAATGGGGTGACTGAAAGGAAGAATCGAACAGTCCTTTACATGGTTCGTTCAATGCTTAAAAGCAAGAACATGCCAAAGGAATTTTGGGCAGAAGTTGTACAATGTGCCATTTATGTTCAAAATCGATGTCCACATTCGAAGTTAGAAGATCAAACACCACAAGAAGCGTGGAGCGGACAGAAGCTAACAGTCTCTCATCTCAAAGTATTTGGAAGTGTTGCTTATGCACACGTACCAGATCAACGAAGAACGAAACTTGAAGACAAAAGTCAAAAATACATACTCATTGGGTATGATGAGAAAACAAAAGGGTACAAGCTATTTGATCCCATAAGAAAGAAAGTGATAGTGAGTAGAGACGTTCGAATAAACGAAGCAAGTAAGTGGGACTGGAACAGTTCGACAGAAGCTGTTGTCGAAGTTGAAGAATCATATGTCGATGTACCACCAAACATTTCGACAAAACTTGGAGATTCTGACAGTGAAGATGAACCTACACAACCCAGAATGCGAAGTTTGCAAGATCTGTATGATTCGACAAGTGAAGTGCACCTTGTATGTCTTTTGGCAGATGCTGAAAACATCAGTTTTGAAGAAGCAGTACGAGACAAAAAGTGGAAAAGTACCATGGACGAAGAGATGAGGGCGATTATCCACAACAACACTTGGGAGCTAGTTGAATTTCCAAAAGGTAGTCAACCCATTGGTGTAAAGTGGGTATTCAAGAAAAAGATGAACGCTCAAGGAGAAATAGAACGATACAAAGCGAGACTTGTTGCGAAGGGATACAAACAGAAAGCAAGAGTTGATTATGACGAAGTATTTGCACCTGTTGCAAGAATGGAGACAATTCGATTACTCATATCTCAAGCTGCTCAATTCAAATGGCCAATATTTCCAATGGATGTCAAAACAGCTTTTCTGAATGGTGTACTAGAAGAAGAAGTCTATGTCGAACAACCACTCGGATACATGAAAGCTGGAGAAGAGAAGAAGGTACTGAAATTGAAGAAAGCGCTATATGGGCTGAAGCAAGCACCGCGAGCATGGAACACACGTATCGACACATATTTCAAGGAGAACGGGTTCGAGCAATGCCCGTACGAACATGCCCTCTATGTGAAGAAAAATGGAAGGAATGTATTACTTGTTGCTCTCTATGTTGATGATCTTATTTTTCTGGGCAGTAATGATCAGATGATAGAAGAATTCAAAAGCACAATGACACGTGAATTCGAGATGACAGATTTAGGCCTGATGAGATTCTTTCTTGGTCTGGAAGTTCGACAAGAAGAAACAGGAATCTTCATCTCACAAGAAAAATATGCAAAAGAAATCTTGAAAAAATATAAGATGGAAAGCTGTAATCCGGCTTCGACGCCAATGGAACCAGGAACAAAATTGTCGAAATTTGATGGAGGAGAACGTGTCGAAGCAGGCAAATATCGAAGTTTGGTAGGAAGTCTTCGCTATCTCACATGTACAAGACCAGATATCTCATTAAGTGTAGGCATTGTAAGTCGATTCATGGAGGAGCCAGTTTACACACATTGGAAGGCATTGAAGCGAATTCTGAGGTACATCCAAGGAACAGTGTCACTTGGGATGTTTTACTCGAATTCAGAGAAATACAAGTTGGTTGGTTACTCTGACAGTGATTGGTGCGGAGACATAGATGATCGAAAAAGCACTTCTGGATATGTGTTTTTCATGGGAAATACTGCATTTACTTGGCTTTCTAAAAAGCAACCAATAGTAACACTTTCGACATGTGAAGCAGAATATGTAGCAGCATCCTGGTGCGTTTGTCATGCAATATGGCTCAGAAGATTGATGAATAAAATGGAGCTAGAACAGAAAGATGCTACAATAATACACGTTGACAACAGGTCAGCAATTGAGTTAGCAAAGAATCCAGTAAACCATGAAAGGAGCAAACACATTGACGTTCGTTTCCACTTCATTCGAGAACACGTGAAGGAAGGAAATGTCGAATTGAAGCATGTAGCAGGTAAGGACCAAGCAGCAGACATTTTCACAAAACCATTATCAAAAGAAATCTTCGACAGAGGCAAGAAATTGATAGGGATGATGAATAGAAAAAACATTTAAGTTTACAGAGGAGTTTTGTTGAATAAACTTTAATGTTATAATTAATAGGTTTTATTAATAAGTTAAATGGAGAGATTTGGAAGGTCAAGAGACAGTAGACAAGTTAATAGTATTTACAATTATGTTTCCTAGAATATCAAAAGTTTCTGAATATGTATAAAGACCAAAATTGTACTCAATAAAAATACAGACGTTGCAATTGATTTGTCTTCTCTTATCACAATACACATGTATGGTCTTCTTGGTTTTGTGCTGATAGGTATTGCATTTTATGCTAATGTGACGGATGATACACATGTAGGGTCTTTTTCAGTTTTGGGCTAACAAGCTCACATGCTTAGGCACATACCAAATTAGAATAATACAATTAAACTTAGCGTTGGCTTTGACCATCGTTAACTATATCCCATAACCGACGTTACGTAAACACATGTACAACCTAGTGTGGTCTATAAACAACGCTAACTAAACACGTGTACCAAGTTAGCGTCAACAAGGTCGATGCTATACAAACATGTGCAAAACATAGCCTCAACAGAGACCAAAGCTAAATAATCAAAATATTCCAGTGTGTTCACCCCTTCATTAGTTTCCACCTAGCATTCTGCATGTCCGCCGCAATTTTAAGGTCGGCTGGATGTTGGAGACAGTTTTTAAGTGTCGGGGTTTGTTATCGTATCCACAGAGATTGTAAGATATCACTGCCGTTCAATGGTTGAATTAATCTTAACTCAATGTAACACTAGGGTTTTGGTTTTAATCAAGTTATCTTGCATACAAAGTAATTAATTGCGGTAAAAGTTATGTTTTGATTAATATGAGAAATATTGTCAAAGTTAGGTTTCAATGATTACATTTGCTTTGCATGTTTTTGCACGGTCAACAATATTATAAACTCCTTTAGATGATAAATTATTTCACAAGGTCCTCTCAATGCGTTTCTCTCGAACACCCATTGTGAGTTTTGTCATTTTGATCCATTGTTTCTCTCGAACACAATCTATCAAAAAGACAACGTTTTGGTTCAACCTTATGGTGAACAAAATCATTCGTTACTATCTCTAGCTAACAAACAAGTTTGGATGAAAACCTAGGTCAAGAATCGGTAAACATCTCTCGATCAAATACCAACACAAAGAGTTTTAAATAGAAACAAAGTTTTCATCATATATTTACCGTTAAAGAGTTTACAAATGAGGATCCTTACATTTACACACAAAGCTTGGAAATCACCTACATCTAACCTTGACAAATGGAGACTTAGCTACTCATTTTCATGGTAGCTTGGTCGGCAAGTAAGAAAAGAGGGTTGATCAACATCCAAGTCGAATGATCGAGGTTGGATGGGAATCCACCTTCTTTTTGTGGAAGATGGTTGCTAGATGAAGAGAAATGAAATTAGGGCATAAAAAATCCCTCCAAGCAATGCTGTAAAATATCTAAGAGAAAGTACAAAAAATGGAAAAGTTGGTAAAAAGAGTGGTATGGGCTCAAAAAGTGGCACCTGCTACTTATAGACAAGTGCAGAACTGTCACGTTCGCTAGGCGAGCAGAATGGCTCGCCTAGCGAAGGCCAAAAATGGGCACAAAATGCCCCTGCGCCCAGAGAAAACTGGGCCTGTGGAACTGTCATGTTCGCCTAGCGAACAGACCTTCGCCTAGCGAAGAACTCGCTTCAACCTTCGCCCCAGCGAGGTTGAGAGGTTTTGCTACTGGAATGCTCGCTGGGGACTCGCTAGGACCTCGCCTAGCGAGCTAGTGCTGGCTGCTCTTTTCACCAAAACAGACTGAATTCGCTGCCACTTCGCCTTCAGTTCGCCTAGCGAATTAATTAACCAATTTACTGGAGCCTTTCGCCAGGAGCTCGCCTAGCGAAGGCTTTGCTTCGCCACAACCTCGCCTAGCGAGCTGGCAGATAGAATGCTTGTGAACTTGGTTCCTTTACCAATTTTCTTGTGTCTTCATTTTCAATTAGTTCATGCCTTTTCCTGCACAATAACACACAAATCAAAGGCACCAAGCTTGCTTATCAATGTGATGCATTCTATGTAAAATGAATGTGGTTTTGACCATATTAGCAAGGAATAAGAGTGAAAGATGCCCACAAATGATAGCTCAAATAAGCACTTTGGGGCATCTAACAACTCTCCCCAACTAGATTCTTGCTTGTCCTCAAGCAAAGTATGCCTCTTTGAAGAACAAGAGGATTTGCTTTAAAGAAAACGGTTTCTCCGAAGTTGGATAAACGGCTCAAACACAAGCGAAATCCGCAAATACACGTTTCCCACGGTTTTGAATAAAATAATACATAAGAACTAAAACTTAAATAGTAATGCAAAATATTTATCTATCTACAACAATGCTATTCTGAATGAATCATCCTATCTCTCCTCTTCGAATAAGGAATGAAGATTTTGCGCGTTTGCAACCGCGGGAATAATCTCACTCTCTAACAAATAATGAAGAAATCAAACAGATTCATACAATGTCTAATCAATTATAAGTTGTACTGTGGAAGCAAAAAGATCACTAAGGGCTTTTCGGTTGAAGCTTGGTCGGGTTAACAAACAAGGGTCATTTCTAAGGCCATTGAAACGAAAGTGCCGATGCAAAAGAGACATTCACAGTATTATTCACACTACTCGACTTGTTTCATCTGTTTCTTATTTGTAACCTTCACAACACATATTCCACAACTCAACTCTTATTTTTCACTATTTTTCTTCCAAGCAAGCATTCATTTTCTATTTTTGTTCTTTTCTTTCACATCAAATATACAAAACAGATGTTTATTTTCTACATTTTCTATACATATCTTTTTCTATGCTTGCTCGGTTTTTCTTTTCTTTTTCAAGAGTTGTGGAATTTACCAATTCTTTTTCGTTCTCCCCAACTTATTTCTTCCACACCCTAAGTGAATGCTCTTAACTTTTTACAGCAAAAGTACAATAATCAAGATTTTTCGGGTTGTAAAAAAAACATTTTTGAGATCTCGCTTTATTTCAAGCCGAGATTCAACAGTTTAGGCTCAAAGGGGTTAACAAATACTCTCTCTGCTCACAGGTAAGTTGTTTTTGGATGTAGTTGTGCTCGAAAGAAAACAAGTGCCTTGATCATTTCTAATTGCTTCCACAATTTCACAATAATAACAGACAAATAATGAATCACATGAATCAACAAAACTTATTAGACTCCAGCATTTAAGTGTACAATGGAGGTTTCCTCACAATATATGGTTTTAGGTTCTAGATGAAACATTCATTCAATTATGTTGCAAAAAGACAATATTCTATTTACCAAAAAGAGTAAAGTTCCTAATGCATTCTAAAATTCTAGCCGACGGTAACCATGTACCTTAGCTTCATTCACTTGTTATTCTTATCATTGCCATCCAAGCTCGGATGCACCTTCATTGGGTACTTCTTGAGGAGCAACCAATCTAGAAGGGTTTGCCACTCATTCAACCAAAAATTTATTAAACACACAAAATTAAAAACATAATTAAATATCATTACTGAAAAATAAAATTTTGTTCGTGGGGGACAAAACACCCCAAAAGTACAACCCATGGTCAAAATACAAAATTCAAAAGTACAAATAAAAAATGCCATAATAAAAACTGAAATACAAAAACAAAAACTTAACCCACAAAGGGCTCAAGACTCCTCCTCACTACCGGCCTCAGAACCGGTCGCCTCATCATCATCCTCATCATCATCATCAGCGTCAGCTCCCACCCCCTCAGAATAGACTGGCACGTCCACGGGCCAATTTGCATTAGCCAGAAACTGCTCCCGTGTCATCAAAGCATGTGCACCACTACCCTGCAGCTGCAAACGCTGCATCGAGTCGTGCATAGTTTGCAATTGACCGACACACAAATGTTGTTGATATAGATGCACAGTAGAGAATTTGAGAAGGCAAATCGCACGCTTCAGCAGAGCAGTTTAGAAGAATTTTGAGGGTAAGGGCAAAACTGCCCTGCTGAACTGTTTAAATAGAACAGTACTGGTGCGCTCGCTACTGCCTCGCCTAGCGAGTAGCCAGCGAGAGCGCTCGTTGCAGCCTCGCCTAGCGAGCTGCAAGCGAGCATGACAGCAAGTGCTTTTGCAAATGCAGCACTTGCATGTCATCCAGCCTGAAAAAGCACACAATACTCATACAACATCAAACATAAAACAGGAAATACTTACAATGTTGGGGTGCCTCCCAACTAGCGCTTGTTTAACGTCGGCTAAGCTCGACGGTGCGATGCTCACAGAGGAGCATCGAGCGGCTGAGCACAACTCTCGCGATCCACATGACCGCCGAGATACACTTTCAATCGTTGGCCGTTCACGGTCCAACTGTCTTTCTCGTCCATGTCTTCAATGATAACGGCCCCGTACTCTTTGACTTCTTTCACCCGAAATGGCCCGGACCATTTCGATTTCAACTTCCCGGGAAACAACTTCAACCGGGAGTTGAACAATAAGACCAATTGTCCGGGCACGAATTCTTTGGTTCGGATCTTTTGTCATGATACTTCTTGGCTTTTTCCTTGTACAACCAACTTGAGTGGTATGCGGCATTGCGCATCTCCTCCAACTCAAGAAGTTGTACTTTCCTTTTGTTACCGGCCGACTCATTCTCAAAATTTAAAAATTTTAGGGCCCACAAGGCCTTGTGCTCCAATTCAACCGGCAAATGGCAAGTTTTACCAAATACCAATTGAAACGGAGTTAGGCCAATTGGAGCTTTAAAGGCCGTACGGTAGGCCCACAATGCTTCGTCCAATTTTTGGGACCACTCTTTTTTAGAATTGGACACGGTTTTTTCTAGGATTCTCTTAATCTCTCGATTAGAGACCTCCGCTTGCCCGTTAGCCTGAGGGTGGTACGGAGTTGTCACCCTATGCGACACACCATAATGTTTTAGAATTGTTTCCAAAGGTGCATTGCAAAAGTGTGACCCTCCGTCACTTATCAACACTCGGGGTGTTCCAAAACGGGAAAAGATGTTTTTCTTTAAAAATTTTATCACCGTTTTGGCATCCGCCCGAGGTGAGGCAATCGCCTCAACCCACTTTGAGACATAATCAACAGCCACAAGCATGTACTCATTCCCGTAAGAGGGTGGGAAAGGTCCTACAAAATCTATGCCCCAACAATCGAACACTTCCACTTCTTGGATATTTTGGAGAGGCATCTCATCTCTCTTACCTATCCCACCACTTCTTTGGCAACTGTCACAACTTTGCGCATGGGTATGTGCGTCTTTGAAAATAGTTGGCCAATAAAATCCCGATTGAAGAATTTTAGTGGCCGTTCTAACCCCATTATAATGACCGCCATAAGGCGAGTTGTGACAATGCCAAAGGATGCTCTGGGCTTCATCACCAGTTACGCATCTCCTTAACAGGTTATCGCTACCCAACTTAAACAAGTATGGGTCATCCCAAACATAATACTTCGCATCCGAAAGGAACTTCCTCTTTTGGTTCGAAGTTAGATCGGCCGGCACACAACCACTAGCCTTGTGGTTTGCAAAGTCTGCAAACCACGGCCTAACTTGAACCTTAAACAATTTTTCATCAGGAAATTCTTCCCGGATTTCCTTTTCAGATGCGGTAACCTTGACATTAACCAAACGGGATAAATGATCCGCTACCAAGTTTTCCGACCCCTTCTTGTCTTTAATTTCGACATCGAATTCTTGTAACAAGAGGATCCAACGGATGAGCCTTTGCTTCGAATCCGGCTTGGTCAGCAGATATTTAATCGCCGCGTGGTCGGTGTACACCACGACTTTAGACCCTATAAGATAGGACCTAAACTTTTCTAGCGCATACACTATTGCGAGTAGTTCTTTTTCCGTTGTGGCATAATTTATTTGAGCCTCGTTAAGAACCTTGCTCGCATAATGTATAGCATGAAAAGTTTTGTCCTTTCTTTGGCCAAGTACCGCTCCAACGGCATAGTCACTCGCGTCACACATTAGTTCAAAATTTTCATTCCAATCGGGAGCGACTATTATTGGAGCGGTAACCAATTTTTCTTTTAAAACCTCGAAAGCTTGCAAACAATCGTCGGTGAAGAGAAATACCTGATCTTTGGCGAGTAAATTGCTCAAAGGTTTAGCCACCTTTGAGAAGTCCTTGATGAAGCGCCGGTAGAACCCCGCGTGCCCCAAAAAACTACGGATGCCCTTCACATTGACCGGAGGGGGTAATTTTTCAATTACATCAACCTTAGCTCTATCCACTTCAAGCCCCCTTTTAGAGACTTTGTGGCCTAGCACAATCCCCTCGGTCACCATAAAGTGACACTTTTCCCAATTTAGCACCAAATTAGTCTTCACACACCTTTCCAACACCGTCTTCAAATTTGCCAAGCATAGACTAAACGTCCCACCAAACACCGAGAAGTCATCCATGAAGACTTCCATTGTTTTCTCTATTAGATCGGCAAAAATAGCTTGGACACATCGTTGGAATGTCGCCGGCGCATTGCAAAGCCCAAAAGGCATTTTTCTGTATGCGAACACTCCAAACGGACACGTGAAAGCCGTCTTCTCATGATCAACCGGGTCAACCGCAATTTGGTTGTACCCGGAGTAGCCGTCTAAAAAACAGTAGTATTGTTGGCCCGATAGTCTTTCAAGCATTTGATCCATAAATGGGAGTGGAAAATGGTCCTTACGAGTCGCGGTATTCAACCGTCTATAATCTATACACATTCTCCATCCCGTGGCAACTTTAGTCGGGATCAATTCGTCTTTGTCATTACGGATTACGGTCATTCCACCCTTCTTCGGAACCACGTGCACGGGACTAACCCACGGACTATCCGAGATCGGGTAAATCATTCCCGCATCCAAAAGCTTCACCACTTCCTTTCTTACAACCTCTTTCATGGTAGGATTTAAGCGGCGTTGTGGTTGAGCCACCGGCTTGAAATCCTCCTCCATCAAAATCTTGTGCATACAATAGGATGGACTTATTCCTTTTAGATCGGAAAGAGTCCAACCCATAGCTTCTTGATTGGTTTTTAGCACAATGATTAGACGGGCTTCTTCTTCTTTGGTCAAAAGGTTGCTTATGATGACCGGCTTTGCCTCGGTCTCATCTAAAAACACATACTTTAAAGTCGAAGGTAACTCTTTTAATTCAATTGGCGCTTTCTCGTCAATTACCTCCTTCTTCAAATTTTCTTCCTCTATTTCCCACGGTTGTAGGTCTTCCAAACTATCAAGTTCCTTTAAGCATTCCTCAAGAGCTAGCTCCTCTTCAACAGTGAAAACCTCCAATGAGTCGTCAAGAGCTAACTCCATAGGAGATATCTCATGAATGTGCTTTGAAACTTCCATAATAGCGTCTTCGATCACATCGATGCGAAAGCTATCATTTCGATCCTTGGAATGCTTCATCGCCTCGAATAGATCAAATGTGACCTCCTCATTTTGAACACGCACCTTCATTAAACCGTCATCAACATCAATCATCATTCTTGCGGTCTTCATGAATGGTCGGCCCAATATGAGCGGAGCATCATCATCTTCCTCCATATCAATTACAATAAAATCCACCGGGAAAAAGAATTTGTCGACCTTCACCAACACATCTTGGGCTACGCCATGAGGATGGGTCGTCGATTTATCCGCCAATTGCAATGTCATTCGGATGGACTTAATCTCGATGTTGCCAAGCCTTTTGATAATTGACAAAGGTATAAGATTTATGCTCGACCCCAAGTCAATAAGTCCCTTTCCGACATACACATCACCAATTTTAACCGGCAATGTAACTCTTCCCGGATCAACCTCTTTCTTAGGAAGCGTCCTTTGAATGATGGCACTACAGCTCGCATCAAGGACGATGGTCTCCGGTTCCGTATACCTCCGCTTTTTGGTTAGTATGTCCTTCATGAACTTGGCATACTTTGGCATTTGTTCCAAAGCTTCAGCAAACGGAATGTTTATTTGTAATTGCTTAAAAATATCCATGAACCGGGCGTAATGCCGTTCATTCTCCCTTTTTGACGGGGCGTGAGGGTAAGGAAGGTTTTGGACAGGAGTAGCGCTCACTACCTCCTTCCCTTTCGCTATTCTAGCGCTTTTCCATCTCGGCTTCTTCACTACCTCCCTTATTACCTCATCATTTTTATTTTCCTCAATCTCCACACCTTTTTCTTTTTCAACTTCACCATTCTTTTTATTATTTTCAACTACTTCCTCATCACTCCACACTCCTACTTCACCATCAACATTTTCATCCACCATTTCCTCCTCAATCTCCTTTTCTTTCTCTCTTTTTTCACTCTCCACTCTTTTTTCATTTTCGCTACCCAACTCCCTTCCACTTCTCGTCATAATCGCCTTACAATGCTCCTTAGGATTTGTTTGCGTATTAGCCGAAAAAGAAGGACCGGTTTGTTGTTCAGCGAGTTGCTTGGCAAGTTGCCCAACTTGAGTTTCAAGATTTTTTATGGCCGCGTCATTACTCTTTTGATTGGCCATTGACATTTGCATGAATTGCGTCAATGTCTCTTCCAATTTAGAATTGACGACCGGCGGTTGTTGAGGTTGATAGGGATTTTGGGGAGGGTTTTGACGGCTAGAAGAACCACCTCCATAACCTTGGTTATGATAATAGTTGCTTCTAGGTTGGAACCCTTGGTTCCCTTGGTATTGTTGTTGTTGAGGGTGCGGTTGATAAGGTTGTTGTTGTTGTTGTCTCGGTTGATAGTCCCGTTGATTAGCCATGTAGTTTACTTCGTCAAAACCGGGAGGTGGACAAAATCCGGTGTCATGTTCACCTTTGCAAAGTTCACAACAAGCTATTTGTTTAGCTTTTGACGGTTCTCTTAACTCTTTGATTTGTTGCGTTAAAAGTTCCACTTGTTGTGAGATGAGCTTGTTTTGGGCAAGTATGGCATCATTCGTCCCTAACTCAAGCACTCCCGCCTTCTTCAAAGAATTTCCACGACTTTGACTTTGAAGATCATTCAAAGCCATACGGTTGATAATGTTGGTGGCTTCTTCGGCACTCTTCGACATCAACGAGCCACCCGAGGTGGCATCCAACAACGTCTTACAGTTTGGTTGAAGTCCATTTCTGAAGATATGGATTTGAGTTAATTCATCAAATCCATGCCCTTTGCATTTCCTAAGCATGGACTTGAATCTCTCCCACGCTTCATTCAACGATTCACTGGTTCCTTGAGAAAACACCGAGATGGCCGTCTTTGATTCCATGAATCGGTTATGAGAGAAAAATCTTTCAATGAATTTCTCCTCTAACACATTCCAGTCGGTCATTACAGCAGGTGTTTGATCGAGATACCAATCCTTCGCTTTACCGAGCAAAGCGTGGGGAAATAAACGTCTGAACAACGGAAGCTCCTGAGCCTGATCCACTCCGGCAGCCAATGCTATCTCATAGAATTTTGTGAGAAAAGCAAATGGGTCTTCATGGTCCATTCCGGTGAATGGACTCCCATACAATAAATTCAGAGTTCCCGTCTTCATCTCAGCTTGCCTTCCTGTGTGGTTAGCAAACTGAGCGGTGTTCCTTGGACTGTTGATACATGGAGTAGAAATCGGTGGTGGTGGTTGTGGCTCCATGTTTGGTACGAATGGGTGTGGATTTGTGGTTGAAGAACTTTCTCCTTGCTCTTGGCGTTGCCTAGCCTGTTGCCTCCTACGTCTTGTTTT
Source organism: Lathyrus oleraceus (assembly GCF_024323335.1). NCBI lineage: Eukaryota > Viridiplantae > Streptophyta > Magnoliopsida > Fabales > Fabaceae > Lathyrus > Lathyrus oleraceus. The sequence goes on along the minus strand of NC_066585.1, from coordinate 448,174,004 downwards.
GCTATTGAGCCTCCTTGCGGTTCTCTCGATCTCAGGATCAAAAAGAAGTTCGTCCACAGGGATTTTCCCTCGCATAAAACGTAAGCTGCACACTAAACCAAACGAATTACAAGCACAAGTCAAAAATTCACAAGCTAAAACTTAAACAACCAATGCGATGCTCGCAATATCAATTTACAATCCCCGGCAACGGCGCCATTTTTGTTGGAGACAGTTTTTAAGTGTCGGGGTTTGTTATCGTATCCACAGAGATTGTAAGATATCACTGCCGTTCAATGGTTGAATTAATCTTAACTCAATGTAACACTAGGGTTTTGGTTTTAATCAAGTTATCTTGCATACAAAGTAATTAATTGCGGTAAAAGTTATGTTTTGATTAATATGAGAAATATTGTCAAAGTTAGGTTTCAATGATTACATTTGCTTTGCATGTTTTTGCACGGTCAACAATATTATAAACTCCTTTAGATGATAAATTATTTCACAAGGTCCTCTCAATGCGTTTCTCTCGAACACCCATTGTGAGTTTTGTCATTTTGATCCATTGTTTCTCTCGAACACAATCTATCAAAAAGACAACGTTTTGGTTCAACCTTATGGTGAACAAAATCATTCGTTACTATCTCTAGCTAACAAACAAGTTTGGATGAAAACCTAGGTCAAGAATCGGTAAACATCTCTCGATCAAATACCAACACAAAGAGTTTTAAATAGAAACAAAGTTTTCATCATATATTTACCGTTAAAGAGTTTACAAATGAGGATCCTTACATTTACACACAAAGCTTGGAAATCACCTACATCTAACCTTGACAAATGGAGACTTAGCTACTCATTTTCATGGTAGCTTGGTCGGCAAGTAAGAAAAGAGGGTTGATCAACATCCAAGTCGAATGATCGAGGTTGGATGGGAATCCACCTTCTTTTTGTGGAAGATGGTTGCTAGATGAAGAGAAATGAAATTAGGGCATAAAAAATCCCTCCAAGCAATGCTGTAAAATATCTAAGAGAAAGTACAAAAAATGGAAAAGTTGGTAAAAAGAGTGGTATGGGCTCAAAAAGTGGCACCTGCTACTTATAGACAAGTGCAGAACTGTCACGTTCGCTAGGCGAGCAGAATGGCTCGCCTAGCGAAGGCCAAAAATGGGCACAAAATGCCCCTGCGCCCAGAGAAAACTGGGCCTGTGGAACTGTCATGTTCGCCTAGCGAACAGACCTTCGCCTAGCGAAGAACTCGCTTCAACCTTCGCCCCAGCGAGGTTGAGAGGTTTTGCTACTGGAATGCTCGCTGGGGACTCGCTAGGACCTCGCCTAGCGAGCTAGTGCTGGCTGCTCTTTTCACCAAAACAGACTGAATTCGCTGCCACTTCGCCTTCAGTTCGCCTAGCGAATTAATTAACCAATTTACTGGAGCCTTTCGCCAGGAGCTCGCCTAGCGAAGGCTTTGCTTCGCCACAACCTCGCCTAGCGAGCTGGCAGATAGAATGCTTGTGAACTTGGTTCCTTTGCCAATTTTCTTGTGTCTTCATTTTCAATTAGTTCATGCCTTTTCCTGCACAATAACACACAAATCAAAGGCACCAAGCTTGCTTATCAATGTGATGCATTCTATGTAAAATGAATGTGGTTTTGACCATATTAGCAAGGAATAAGAGTGAAAGATGCCCACAAATGATAGCTCAAATAAGCACTTTGGGGCATCTAACACTGGACACTACGTGTAGCTTCCATCCTTGAGGTGTCCGCCCCGACACTGATGCTAGATCAATGCTAACATTGGTTAAGGTCGTTTTTTACCGTTTAGCAAGGGCTTTTGATCGATGCTAAAACGTTTTCTTGTAGTGTATTAGCATCTGAGTCGTAGGCGACGCTAAAATCTTGAGGCTTAAATGCTTTTTTCTTTTAATATAGTCTTTCCTTCATCCAAGAAGCATGCTCTAGCCAGAGCCTTGTGTATCTCATATCTAAAGTGATGGTCGGACAAAATATGCACTACCATAATATAGAACCATAATATAGAGAATATGTCATTGGCGCTAGTAACTGCCTCTAGGAAGTTATTATGTTAAAGAATCCATATATCATTTATCCTCGTTTCATTTTGCACTAGAAAATATATTTTGATCATACTTTCTCACTTTTTACTCTCTTAACTTTATTTTTCTCTATTTTGTCACGAAGTTGTATTAGTGTTTTGAGAGTGAAAAAAATATCTATGAGAGTTTTATTTTGGTGTTGTGGTTAGTTTATATTTACTCAAAAATGTTTGTCTCTTATGTAACTCCCTCGAAATAAATTGTTGTTTGATTCGTGAGATAAATAAGTTAAAAGTTGTTGTTTGATTTGTGAGATTAGCCAGGTAAATTCTCAGTTCGATTCTAAGTTAAGCCTGTGAAATTCTCAGTGAATCAAGTGTAAAATCTCCTTGTTAGTTTAGGGATTAGTCAGTCTAAAATCTCTTGTTTTGTTGTAAGGTTCGTGAGCATAACCTATGAAAAGCTCACAGTTCATTAATTGAAAATTCTCGAGAAGAAAGTCTTTCGGACAAGAGTAGGCTAAGTGGCTAGGACGAACCTATATAAATTGCTAATACATTTATTTCTTCCCTTATTTCTTTACGTTCATGTTCTTTATTTCTTTGTGTTGTATTTTCATATTTTCATCTCTCTAATTTTCTTTCTTTTAATTATTCCACTACATTATCTCTATTTTTTATAATATCATTTTAATTGTTTTTATATCTAAACATTTTCATAATTGGACCGCAACTTTAGAACTTTAGAATTCACCCCTTATGTATCATTAGTTAATTCATCCGCTTATTGGAAATAGCTAAATAGTTTAAGTGTTAAATGGGTGGTTTATTTGTAGTTATATTTTAACATCTTACAATCACAGTTAAAATGGAGTCCCTTTTCCAAGAGTCTGACTCCTATTATAAGACTAATCGTCTTAGAAGTTAGAATGACGATTTCAAACAATTCTTTCAATATGAATTTTTTCTTGAATACATCTCCATTGTTTGATGATGAAAGATTTCATCTATGAAAAGTTAGAATGAAAATCTTTTTAGATGTTGTCGATTTTGGTTTATGGGATCTTATTACTAATGATTTATTTATCCCTACTCACGTTGATAATAGTGAAGTTGTAGATACGTCGAGCAATCTATGGCCGAAGAAGAAAATATAAAAGTCTAACTTGGTTTTAAAGCTAAGTAATTAATGATGAATACTTTAAGCATTAGATAGTAGTTTTATGTTTTCAATTGTAATTATTCCAAGGAAGTATGGGACAATCTTGAGATTATCTATGGAGATTTTATTTGAGATTGATCATGAGAAAATTAATATACATGCCTAGGAAAATGAGACACGAAGTGAAATTGAATATCTTCTTCATAAACGGCTCTCAAATATTGGAATCTTTGGAAGTTGTTTTAGAAATTTTGTTTCGAACAAATATCTCAGATTCAAATATTGTTATCAAGAATTTATTCCAAAAGTTTATTCGAAGGACATAAATATTTGTGTTGAATTTCAGGAAAAGTCTAAGAAGGAGGAATTTATATGACACTCATGGAGTCAGTCAAGTTAATTAAGGATGGAGAATAAAATTCAAGCATATTCGAAGAATCTTCGTCTTCCTTAACATCTTCATTAAAAATATTAATGCTAGAAGTGTCATTTGGAAGTACTATCACAATAAATGAACAATTCTCTAAAGAGTCCACGTCCACAAGATTTTTTGAAAAATCAACATCATAAATAATATTTAAGAGAACAACATCCAGAAGAAATTTTTAAGAGTCAACATCCAAAAGATATTTTAAAGATCCGTCATATCGAGCATTAAAAAAATTAATAATCAATGGGAGAAACTTAGAGATTCATAGAAAAATACATTCAAAATATATCTCTTAATTTTCCCATTGCTTCTTATGAAGTATCTTCTAAATTATCTTCAAAGATATATATCTCTTAGTTTTCCCATAGCTTCTTATAAAGTATCTTCAAAGATATATCTCTTAGTTTTCCCATAACTTAAGTATAGGGCTTATATTAACTGATTGTATTTAAATTATATTGTCATATCTATAATGAACCTACCTTATAACTTCCATCAAACTTAATTTGCGACATGTAAGAAGATATCTAAAATTTAATTTAAGGTAATATTCAAAATGGTTTAATAAAGAGATTTAATTAGATATTTTCTTAAATATAAAGACTTATTTTAAAGGGATTTTTAGTAAGAATTACTCTTCACTATACTTAAGCAATTCTTTATATACTTCTTTTATCTCAGGCTTCAGTCTCTCTCTCTCACTCTTCACTATTTATACACAACATTTTTTTTTCTCACAAACTTTTCGGCTATTACATCTCAGTCTTCACAATCTTACTTTCCACTGTTTACACACAATTTCTTATTTCTATGATGCATTATGATGTGTGTGGACCATTTTCAGTACATTTATTTAGAAAGAATAAATAATTTGTGTCATTTGTTGATGAGTTCACAAGGATGACGTGGGTATCCCTTATAAACTTCTAACACAAGGTGTTTGTTGAATTTAAGAAATTCAGAATCAAGGCCGAGAATTGGAGTGGTCTGAAGGTGAAAGTTCTCAGAACTGATGGTGGAGATGAGTATAACTCTACAGAGTTCAAAAAGTTATGTTAGGAAAATGAAATTGAGCATGAGGTGATTGTTCCATACACTCCTCAACACAATGGTCTTGCTGAAAGAAGAAACCAAACTCTGCTTGATATGACAAGGAGTATGCTGAAGAAAAAGAAGCTACCTCACACCTTGTGTGGAGAAGTTGTTGTCACTGTAGCATATGTGGGGGGTATCCTCTCACTAACTGAACCGATATAATTCGTGAGGGGGTATCCCCTCGCAAATGTCAATATTTTCCAGCCCACACTTCATTTTTAACGGTATTTCTTCTTTGTGAGGGGTGACCTCTAACAATGTCCAATTTCAAAATTAAAAAAAAAATCTCATATTTGCGAGTGTTCACCCCACGTTTTATATATATATATATATATATATATTATATATATAATATATATATATATATATATATATATATATATATATATTATTTTTTTATTTTGAGCGTTGTGATAGATTTAACCCTAAGCAACGTTGTTTTTTAGTGAGAGAGTTTATCCTTGGCAAAATCCGCTAGCTATACAAAAAAATTATGGTAGTGTCTGCATTCAATCTTTCTAAGAATCTAGTGTTGCATGGGAGAAACAAGCATATCGAGACTAAGTATCAGTTTTTGAGAAGTCATGTTCAAAATGGAGTGCTAGAAGTTATGAACTGTAGCATCCAGAAGCAGTTGGCAAATGTTTTAATGAAAGCGATCAAGATTGATCAATTTTCCCACTCGAGGGATGAAATTGGTGTTGTTAGTTTTGATTAGCTGAATATGAATTGAGGGATGGTGTTAGAAGTAATTGATATTCAGTAGTAAAAGTATTAGTTTTGTTAAGTTTAACCTAATTAATGTAGATTAACATTTTGCCTAGATGACATTATTGTTTGTATCTATAAACAAGTGTAACTATCAAAAATGGTGTGTCCATTATGTACAGCGGATATGCGTAACCAGTTTTCTGTAATCACTTTCTAAAAGTATTAAGAATTTGTTATTCTCTCTTTTCTCTCTTCTTACATCTCCATCTTCTCCACTTTATGCACCAAAATTCAAGACTCATATACGACTAGACGTAGAACCTTCTTAATTTATCATGCAATTAAATAACTACGTTAACAACATCACAATATGACCGCACAATAACTGAAAAATAAATAATTGACAAAGTGACCAAGTTCATCATCTAAAAGAGGGGAAAAAAACGATGCACGTGGATAGATATACAAAAGCATATTGGTACACATTATTTTAAGTTTTTATTTTCAACTATCTAGATATTTTTTTTTAATTAGTTAAATCTCAAGCGTAATGAAATAGGTGATTTATATCTATCCACTCCTAAGTCAAATCTAAATTAGAATTTCATGGAGAAAAGTCCTTATTTTATTTTAATGTGTTATTTTTTAACCAAAAATAGTTTTATGATCGGACAATTTTAAAGAACACGCTTAATAACGATATCGAAAACCAAATATAGAGATTATTGATATTGTAAAATTTCCTATGGATAGAAATATTTTTTGTGAGTGTTTTTGCTTCTATCAATTTATTATTAATAATAATAATAATAATAATAATAATAATAATAATAATAATTATTATTATTATTATTATTATTATTATTATTATTATTATTATTATTATTATTATTATTATTATTATTATATACTAACGATCCAAAACCCAGAGTATCCGCAACATACACGTCACACTTCTCTTTCTATTACTATTCACATTTTATTATAATCATATTTTTGAATATTTTTCTTAATTATCATAAACTTTAATTTAATTACTAAACATTATATATTACTATACATCAAATAAATAAATAAATAAATTAGCAATTAATAATTCAAACATCTCACGAATTAAGAATTAAGAACAACTAATTAAATTCACATCATATTATGGTCACCAAAATAAATCAATAAAAATATATTGTTCGATAATTAACTAAAAGACAAAGACTAAATGTTCCTGACTAATAATTATAAATAAGGGTTTTACATTTGTCTAATCTTCTGATTTCCTTCAACATTGAGGTCAAAGGGGTCATGTGGTCTGAAACACCATTATCAAGAATTCAATTGAAATAATATTCAAATTTAGCATTCATGCTTTCATATGGATTTGTATGATTTTTGGCACGATGTCTTGATGTTGACGCTTCTGGATATTCTTTTCTCTCAGCGATCTGAGAAAGATTTGTTACTCGTTGTCCTCCTGATATGTTAGGTTCTCGCCTTTGAGTTCTTCATGATTTCCAACTTGTTGGGTATCCAATAATTTCAAAGCATTTTGCATTGACATGTCCAATTTTCCCACAATGATCATACTTTAATCTTGATTGATATTCCTTTCCTCTCTTCCTATCTCACTTGAGTAAAACGCATATGCATTTTTCACCTTGGAATCTCTTTCCTTATCTCCTGCAAAATGAGATTCTTCTCTTTGCATTTGATTAAAGACACACCTAAGAGAGGGTAGTTAATCAATATTAAGTATGATTGCCTTGACATGAGAGTATTGTTCACTATTAAATCCTCTAAGAAAAAGATGGGCTCTATGTTCTACTTCCCTTTGTGTCAATACTTTACCATCTCCGCAAATGCATTCGGGTAGGGTCTGAAATTCACTCAATTCATCAACAAGGCTTTTGAATTGAGTGTAGTAATCTGTTACACTTGTGTCTGATGTTTCTGCATTAAAAACAAGTTTCTCCACAACGGATGGATTTATGGTGCATTGATTTGAGCAAAGTGTTCTTCAAGATCCACCCACACATCTAATGTCGATGATGTAGGAGAATTGCCATCCAAGGCGCAGCGGAATTTAAAAATTTCTCCATTTAGTGATCCTTACGATTGGACATGATCAGTGATAGAATCGTTACCTCTTGTGGCGATTCAAACCTTTGGTGCAGATCTCTGATAATGATCAAAACCTTTGATACAGATCTACGGGGCGATCACGAACGTTGAACGATGACAACGTCTCTACTCAGTCCACACGAACGGATTCCTTCAATCGCAGTGCTAGCTGTTATGAATGAATGCTTTGAGTGAGAGAAAGAGGAAAACAAAATTCCAAGTCTCTACTTGAATTTCTGTCCGAGTGGATTGGAGTGACAATGCTTCTACCCAAGGGGTTCTATTTATAGAACCACTTGTGTGGGCTTCAAGCTAAAAAGCTCACTTAAGTGTATTTTGGCCCATATCTTATAATATGCCCAAAATCACTTAAGTATTTGGTACCTTACCATATTTCGTCTCCCACTTAAGTGCACCGTACCTTACGGTGTTCCTTAGTTACTCTATCTCTCATCAATTCGTCCTTTGTGTGTGACCCTATAGGTTTTCGCGGCGTTGACAATTATATTAAATCACGCATTTAACATAATAAACAGTGAGCGGTATCTAGCAACACATCACTGCTACCTAAGTCACGAAAATGTCATGTGATCTGACAAAACCTCCTGTGATAATAATTATGTGTATAATTACCCCTTTGCCCTTATGTCTATATTAAACACAAGGTATAGACCGTGTCACCCTTGTCCAGTTCAATATTGGGCCCATAGACATTTATCCTGTTACGCAGGATTGGCAAATTCCATCTAGGACACTCATGTCCCTCAGCATGCTTCGTGGAGTACCCATCAACTGTCTTTATGGTTATCCAGTTACGGACAACGTTAGATCAGCAACAAAGCACTCGACTCTACATCTAGGATCCATAGTGGTTTCAAGTCGAAGAGTGGTATACACTATTATCACCATGAGAATAACTTATGACACTTTGCATAACTTTCTATATAGTATTCTCATAGCGGGTCAATCCGGTATAAATATTACTCCTAATATTCATACCTATGTTTAAGACTTGATAACTCTTTATCCATGATCCATGAGATGTGATCATCAGTCTACAAACATAATAGTCTTAATGCTTTAATGTTATCCCACTTCACATTAAAGCTCGACTACGGATACTTTAAGAATAGTGCCCTTATGTTTAATGTGTTCTCATGATTAAGTCACACTTAATACATTAAATGGACTATCTATTCTAGGGACTTTATTAATCAACCATAATAAAGAAAATGCCTTTTATTATTAATAAATAATTCGATACAGGTACCAAAAGTATTGGCCTCTAGGGCTTACACCAACAGATGAAGCATGTGAGATGTTGTTGTGTAGATTTGGTTATGTTGCATTGATCAACCAAGTTGTCGCCATTGAATCTGCCTTCTCCCAGTCATGGTACACTTCAGATTGACTTGATGGTTTCTTGATTCTTCCATCAAGGAAATCCAGTTTCGTCTTTGCACGCAAATCCGTCTTGATCGATCTTGCCCATGTTGGAGTCAGGATTATCATAATTGTTTAGTTGATACGCCTATTTATTCTTTGTTGTGTTGTATGTTTTAGGTTTGAAGGTATTTTTCTTCTCCAATTTCTCTTCTGAATCGAAATTGTGCTCGGATGCCATAATAGAAAGTTACCTTGAAAAATATGTTGTATTCTTACGGTTTTTTATGATACATGACATACCTTTATATATAGGTTGATGATCTATCTTTCTAAATTTGAAAGTAGGATCAACCCTAACAAAGTCTAACAAGCTAATAACAATCCTTACAAACACTAACAAACTATTAAATTTATCACTAATAGTATCTTTTCGAAGAACGGTAAACCCCCCTACGATGAAGATAATAGTGAGGTGACAACACTAACTTATAAGCAAATATTTAAATCAAGTGTTAGACTTAGTAAAAAAAATGAAAAACTAAAAAGAAACAAGAGTTTAAAGGTTATTAAGGTTCATGAAAAAAAAAGTAATAAAGCACTTCTAAATGAAAATGAAATAAGAAGTAAATAACTTGCATAAAATTTGTGTTTTGTTTAAAAGGAATCATTTTTTACACCTAAAATTAAATCAATGATATATTTTTCTAATTGATACTTTCAAAATGAATTAAAAATATATATTTTTTAGAAAAAATGGTATTTCGCTTTTAAAAAATCAATTTTAAAAAAAAATTATATGATATTTCTTTTTAAATATATTTTGATAATTTTAATTAGATCTAATTTATTTACCTATCTTTAGAAACTTGGGATTAAGTATAGGGCTTATGTTAACTATCTAAATTATATTGAACCGACCTTATAACTTTCATCAAATATTAATATTCAAAATGGTTTAAGAAAGAGATTTAATTAGATATTTCCTTAAACATAAAAATTTATTTTAAAGTGATTTTAGTAAGACTCAGTCTTCACTATACTTAATATCTCAGTCTTCACTATCTCTCTAACTCTCCAATACTGTCGTTGGATATGTCTCGCGAATCAGTTGCAAATCTTGATTTGAATCGTTCTGTGTATAAGAGGATGAAAATTTCAAGCAATGGGAATGAAACTGAGATGATGCAGAAACCATTTGTACCACTAACAAGTGATGGTATTGATGAAACAGTGGGGAAGGAGGAGAAGAACCTGAGCGAAGGTGAAACAGCGGAGTCAAGAGTTGTTGGAAACTTTGATTTGAACGAGCTCCAGAAGTATGATGTTGAAACAGTATCGAGAGTTGTTCAACACGAGGTTCCGACTAATGATGTTGAAAAAGAATGAGTGATATTGTGCCACTGCTTGTTATTTTTTCTATGTTTATGTTGAAAGAGAATGAATTATATTCTACTATTATGTAATTTGATGGTGGAGTTTAATATATGTTCTTGCTAATTTTCTGTTATCAATTAGATTCCAACCTTATGCATTGTTTGAAGAGTAATAACATGAAGTTTATTTAATTAACTCCATTCTCCAGATTTATAAGGATAGTTAGGTATATTTGTCTAGTTACTTTATAAGGTGGTTCTCTTTTGTATTGCCATCATAACTAACTTATTAATCATTGATTAGTTTATTATTCTTTTTAATGCAAGATTATATTTAATTATTAATTAAGATTAAATATGTTTGGATCCTTCTAAATATTTTGTATTTTATTTTTAATCTTTAAAAAAAATTCTTTCAAAGAATAATCTTTCTAAAATTTTCATCCATATTTATAAACCATATTAGAATCATCCCTAAAACAATCGTTAAATAGTAAACCGCTGTTAATTTTTTCCCGATAAATTATAAAAACTATCGCTAAGTTGTAAGAGAGACCAAAAGTCACTAAAAAAAGCAATCATTCACCACATGAAATTCACGTCATAAACTTAAATATCACGTCATAAAAGACAATTAGCGACGTGATCGAAACACATCGTAGGAGTACTCATGGCAACTGGTTGCCACATAAAAAGCACACCACTAAGTTGTGGTATGATATTCACGTCGCTAATTGTCAATAGACTGCACCACACTGCAGCGTCTAGATATAGGGAGCAGAGTGTCAGTACAAGAAAATTGTTGTCTAGTGGCGTGATTTTACCACGTGAATTTAACAAAGCTAAAACAGACTTTTGCGGCGTGATTTACACGCCAACACGTATTTAAAATATTAAAATAATGAATTTCAACTTTTCACATGGGAGGAATTTGAAAAAATTTGAAAATGTTGTTGTGATGTGTAGATTGCATGCTAATTAGTTTTCAAAAATTTTAAAAATTTAAGTGGAAAAAATTGACTAATTGAAGTGTAGACAGACAAACAACTTTAATGTTGCATTGTAATATTTACGTCGTTAATGTCCTTTAGTGTTGCCTCATAAATTTCATGTGGCTAACCTAAAAGATAAAATATTTTTGTTACGTGATTTTCACGACACTCAAGTGTCTGTTTATTTCTTTGACTATTAAACTTTTTCATTCTTATTTTTTTTATCAAGACTCAAGAATTTTGATAATTTTTTTTTATTTTTCATTTTTTTAGACACAAGAAGCTTCTCCTTTTTTTTCTTCACTTAAATATGTATTATTTTTTATTTTTATATATAAATGTTTATTGACTTGTCGGTTGTTTTCGTATATTTGTTTACATTAATTTTATATATTTGTATTTTATTAATATAAATACACATAATATATAAATATTAAATCTGGAAATGTTATAATATATTATTAATCAGAAAATAAAATATATAATATATTTTTGGGTGCAAGTAATAATATATAATGTGTTTTACAAAAAGTTTATCGAAGATATTTTTTATTTTTAGAATATATTATTAAAACCGAATATATAGGTTTATTATATATTTTATAAAATATATAAGCTTATTAAATATTTATTTTTTATTTTTTTAGTTGCCACGTAAAATTCACGCTACAACTTTTCCACGTGATATTCACGTCGCAAATCTGTCACCCTATACCTGCAACCTATAAAAATTTGTGGTTAGATTTTTACGTGGCAAATTGTTGCGACATGAATCTCACGTGACAAAGTTGTGGTGTGATTTTCACGTGGCAATTGAGTTTTCACACGCGCTCTTTCCGCGTGTTTACTCACATCATTAATTGATAGTTTGTGACATAATATTATTGTTTATGGCATGAGAATCACGTGGCTAACGAGGTTTTTTTTGTAGTATGTGGACTATAGCCACATGAAATTCACACTACAAAATTGTCAATAGCAACGTGGAAAACACGCCATTGATGATTTTTTGTTAGAATTTTGCCACTTTTGTTTCTATTTTGAATAATATTTTTTTAATTAAAAAATAAAAAAATAAAAATTTAACAAAATATGAAAATTAATAATTAATAAAAATATTTTGAAATAATAGTAATATATATGACAATCACAATTATTCAAACAAGCGTATATTTATCTCATATTTACCTTTACTCTATATCTGTTTATTCTAATGCATTCATGAACTATATGCTGACTCAGGCCACTAAACGCTGTCAAGGATATCTATCTCATTTACCAAGATCAGATACCACAAGACCACACGCCACCAACGTACTCCCAATTACCAAGAGCTACGCCATCTAACTTCACATGAAGTCTAGGTGTTATAAGTCGATCGTCCCTGAGGATTCAGGCCAAGAACCCTGTCTTGCCTATCATGCATAAATAATCTCCATCGGAATTGTAGGTGACTTATCAACCTCGTACGTCCCATACCGCACGACAGTGGACTTACACATTCCTCAATGCAAGTCTATATGATCACTCAATCATCTTGTGGCAACTCTTAACCATAAGTATTAAGTTAATACTTGGGAAATATCATATCAACCTTTAGGGTTATACTTATTATCTAGATAGTTAGGTTGACTGTCAAATCCATCAAATATCTTGTCGTATTTCTTCTTAGCATGATCTTTATCTTTACATAATCAGTTCAGTTTATATAATGAATAATATATAATTGACTTCTTAGGTAAGAGAGGTGGATCTTAAAGGACATAGTTGACCAAGTCTTTCCTTAGCCAGAACCCAACCGAATACAACTACTCAATGTATCCAACTTCCCTTCTGTTATTGGGATCTAACACTTAATATCTAACAATATTATTGTTTCTCTCCTTAATGAATTATTTTCTTAGTCTAACAATCACAATCATTCAAGTATAAATAAAATAAATAATTCGTCAATTAATCAAACAATGCAAGCACAACACAAGCTCAAATTGTCACAGATTATTCTTATGATAAATAATTATGGTCGTCGTAACCTCGCTTAGTGAGAAATCATAAGTTTGGACTCGCACTCTTTCGTAATTAAAAAAATCAAATCGTTTAATAATTAAAATTCATCTTTTAAAGATGAATAAGTGAGAAATCGTAAGTTTGAAATCGTATGTTTGGACTCGCACTATGGTCAGATAACGAGTTAGTTTACTTACTATAATTTGATAAGATTTAAGATATATTAACTATATAAATAGTATCTTTTTTTACCATGAATTACACACCTCATTATTTAAGGAGAACCTACTTAGCTAATGTGGATTATAATATTATCACTAAACTCTAATAATTATTGTAACAATGTTAACCTTGATTATTTGCGGATATTAGTTCTAATGTGAAACACCGCATATAATTACTTGCTAAGAAATATCAATTTATGTTCATGATGAAATGAATGATATATTAACATTGACCATATAAGCGTTGGCAAAATGTAAATCGAGGTAGAATAAATTTATATAATTACTTGTTAATAATTATAGTTTGGACTTATAATGCAATGTATGTTCTTTATAAAATTATGACTAAGTATGATTATCTATTGAATCTAGATGTTTCCAAAGTGAATTAAACATAAAAGAACTAGGGTTTTAGATCATAAAATGTAATTTTTAGGCCTTTTTTATTTCTATTCACAAAATTTGGTGAGTTTATACTCATAATCTAGTGCATCGATCCACTTCGACATAAAGTTTAGAAAATTTGTGTGAATTGATTCACACCAACCTAGGATTTAATTCATTTTGATAGAAAGTTTTATGAATGTTGAGTGAATATGTTCTCACAAACATATGATTTGATTCACTTTTACAAAAAAAAATTAAAAATTATATGAGTTGATCAATATACAAAGGGTTGTGATTTGATTAACAAGCCTAATTTTATGCCCATAGTTAATGAATTGACTCAAATTTTCAAGTGAATCGATTCATGTTGTAGTTTTATTTTAGTTTACATTTTAACACTTTAAAATGAACTTCAAAACATCTATAATATTGTCAAATAACAATTAATTATACCAAGTATTGTAACAGGTTAAAATGCATAGAAAATATTGATTACCAATTATCCAAGTCCTTTATCTTAGGGTTTAATTTCTATCTAACAATTTCTTGAACTTACCCTAGAAACCCTTCTAATATCCTAGAATGTAACTAAATGTTATACTATATTCAATTGAAACGTAATACTTAAGAAACTCATCTTAAAGAAGATTAATAGTCTGACACATTGATATCATTTGATCATCTCTCTCTCTCTCTCATATATATATATATATATATATATATATATATATATATATATATATATATATATATATATATATATATATATATATATATATATATATTGATTGATTGATGTGAAAAATGATTGACTCTTGATAACTGTAGCGGTAAATTCATGATCATCAAGCTATGGATAAGCTAGACATCAATAAAACCAAAGTCATCACCGTACTTTTATTGTTTCCAAGGGAAAAGGGAAAAGTACGAACAAAACCCAAAAATAAGAAGTTTTCAGATAAAACTTATAAAATGCCAGAGATTACAGGTAAGGGTGTTGGTTACACAGAGGAAAGGTGTTAGCATCCAAAGTATCCTAGGTACTCCTAGGGAGCCCTTTTTTGTGTGCATATGTATTTTGTACAAAATGATGTTTACACACAAATAGAATGGGGGATGAGAAAAGAATTTATTAATTACATTTTTGTGTTTGACAAGACCTTCGGACTTGTGCCTGCGTACCAACATAAAATGAGGGTTCAAAACCTCATAGTTCATGGTATAAATTTCAAATTTGATGCATTACTTTTTTAACAAAAATTAAGTTTTGAAAGGCACAAAATCCTAAAATGGTTTGAATGTGTTAGTTCTTTTTGGCTTTTGAAAATTTTAAGTCAAGTATAGTTAAGTTTATTTACAATTTTTTTGATTAAGAAAAGAAATTTAAAAATGCAATGGCATAAGGCCAAAGTTTCTAGTTTGCAATATGGTCTAAGTTTAGAAAACAAGCACAAGCAAAGAAGTTTTTTTTAAAAGGAGAGAGAGATTTTGAAATTAAAGAAGTGGGGAGAAGATGAAGAGACTAATCCTAAGCATAAATTTAAAAGTTGAGAGTTGAAAAGATCTGACCGATGGGCTGCAATCCAATATACAAGAATGTCATATAGAAACCCAAATTCCCTTGGACATTAGAATAAAGTAACAAACAATACATAATATAACAACTTGAAGAGCAAGGCATCAAATAAAGATAGCCACATCCAAGCTTAGCAACTCCATGATCTTCTTCAAATTTGCCCATGTAGCAGGTGAATTCCACAAATCATAGGTTCAAAATAACAGCTTCACAATGATCATGTTGCAGATGAACTCAAATGAATCTTGAATGATGTATCAGATGAAGTTTCAAATTTGTAAGCACTTGGTTTCATAAAAGTTGGCATTGGCCAAGTCCTTTGCATAGTGAGTGTTGCCTAAATTCTAAGTCCAATTGTCTCAGATCAACCCAACAGTCCACACAAGATATTTTTTAAGGTTTTTGTTCTTATTATGTACATTAATGGTCCAATACCACACAAACAAACACAATCTACACAAACAAGATATATCACACAATATGGTCCAAGTGGACAAAGTGAAAATGACATTAACATAAATAATTAGAATGATATGAATAATGGCAAATGAATAAAGACTTGAAATTAAATTGCATTAAAAGTAAATGATTTGAAATTAAACCTTAGTTGTTAATGAGTTAGAAGTTAGTATTACTTTTGCTTTTGTTTTTGTTTTAAGTCATTCTTTGGAGAATACCCAACCCACCTATCACAAGCATGGATCCTTGAACCAAGACATCTTTCAAAGGAAGGAAAAAATGTAAAGTTTCCATACAATACCATGAAAGAGGGGAGACTTACAATATCGCTAATGTTATGCCTTTTGTGTCAAAATTTAGCGCTATGTTAAGCAATCGTAATTGGACTTATGTAGAAGTCACAACTATTTGAGGTCAGGCAATAGAATTTTGGTGTTAATGCATGTTAGAGACATAGTATAATGGACTATGCTCATGAAACATACCACACACAAAAAGAATATGCAAAAGTGGTGGCCTAATCTCATCCATACTTATGTTGATTTTGCAATCAACTAGCCTTAGGATGTAGAGATATCATAGGTCCATGACATGAATGCATAAAGAAGGGGAATGAGATGAAGAGGGAGGGGAAGTTGATCAAACTCAAATTGGACAAAGGAGGACTTTTACCAAATTAAGATCATTCATTTATTTTGGGAGATGGAATGTATATTCTATCAATCTCCTAAATCCAATGATCTTAACTTAGCAAAGTCAAATCAACCTTGACCAAGGGCCAACAACACAAGTGAAACTTACAAAGTCAACCAAAATGACTCGACATAATTATTTGGCATTTATTCAATTTAAAAATACTAAAAATAATGCATTAAATTAAATATGGTTTGTCAAAAGACCTTGGAGAAAAAAATTCAGAATTTTTAGAAACTTAAAAGTATTTTTAAACAATTAAAAATATTCATAAAATCAATTAAATCATGAAAAATATTAATAATGATCCAAAAAATAATTTTAATTCAAAATATGAAAGGATTTTATTTAAAAAACTTCGGTGAAACTCTCATATTTTTTGGAGCAATATTAAAATTAATATAAATTAATAAAAATCAAAAGAATAAAATGAAAATCAAAAAATACAAAAAAAACGTGGACCACTTGATCTCCCTCATTAATTGAGGTGGCAGATCAAGTCGTCCTCAGCACGTGTTCCACAATGGAACTAGTCAATGCGCTGCAGGGATGGTATTTAAAACCAATGCATAGGATTAAAACAATTCAAACTGGATCAATGGTTCAGGACCACGCCACATCATTGTCGGAGCAAAGCGTCGGTCGTCTTCTCAGGCGACCTTGGCCGGACTGGTCCAATCATTACCATGACATAAATGAAAAAGAAGGACATGATCTTAAATAAAAAATGGCGTAGAGCACGAATCTGACCTCAATTTTAACTAACTCCAAATATATAGAAAGATATGAGGAGTTGAATTTTGAGGTGTGTCAACTGAGTTGCTTCAATTTGACCTCAAAGCAACTCAATCTTCTTGCCTATATTGGTAGGACTTCAAACAACCAAAGATCCAAGAGAATTGATAAGAATTGAGTGAGAATCGAAGAGAAGAAAAATTCTGGAACATACCTTCAATGTTGTGCAGAACTTGCTCTTCCTTGCATCAATTCTTGTTTGATCTTGCTCCAATGACTTGCAGAAGTGGATTACGAATGGTAAGAAGCTTTGGATCCTGGAGTTTTTGACTCCAAACAGTGAGATTCAAACTCAATTTTCAAGTGAAAATTATCAGGTTTTCCTTTGAAATGTGAGGGTTTGAAGAGAGGGGGCAAAGCTGGCGCGCACGGGTCCTCCAAAATGAGTTCAGAGGGTCTCTATTTATAGCAATGTGAAGTGTTATTTGCACACTTGAAGTTTCTTCCAAAATTGGCAATGCCATTGACAAGCTTGCATGGGCGTGTACAGGCCCATGAAGCAATCCAATTAGGTCCAAATGCAACTGTTCTGAAGTTGGAATGAAGCTTGAATGGCAAGGCAATGTTATGTGATCATTTAAACTTTTAATTTTCACCAATGATGCAGGCATGTTAACACCATGCGCAACCCTAGCAAACCTCATCCAAAATGAATCAATTAGGACTCTTTGGAAAGCTTAAATCAAGAGGAACAACTCTTATGTTGAACACTTTTCCATTTGGAACTTGGATCATGGTGAATTTTGAGGTGGAAGTTTTGAAATTTCAACATGTTGAAATTTTTTCTAAGTGTTAAGTCATATACTTCAATGTTCCACCTACTAAACTTTTTATGTGAGCTCTAAATGAGAAAATTGCATTCATAAAAGTTGTATATATTTCAAATACCTTCATAATGGTCACCAATTTGACATCATTTGGATTTATAATGAGAGAGTTATGCATTTTTGAAGTTGAGGAAAATCACTTATTCAATGGTATTGGTCCAAAATGACCTATAATGTATCCTCATATCACATGCTCATAAAAGTTTATTTAGATTTCACTCCAAACATCAAAGTTTAAGTATACATCTTGAATTTTATTTTTCAACTTGGAAAAATTTCATCTTATAAAAATTGAGCAAGTTATGGCCTTGGGAAGTTGACTTTCAAATTAGGATTTAGACAAAATGACCTATAATGTTTCAACATAGAAAATGATTTTAAAAGAAAATTAGCTCTAGGTCTCAACATTAACTTTGTTTGGAATGTCATTTAGAGTAACTTTTCTCTTGGAATAATTATCATATGGTGAAAAGTGTAGGAGATAGGGTCTAGGGAGACCCAGTTTTGATCAGATGAATTCATCTGGCCAACCACCATCAACCATCTTGCTAACTTGAAATTATCTTGACTTTTTAGGCTTATGGTACATCATATATGCATAAGATGATGAATTTTGAAGTTTCCCTTGAGAAATTTGATCAATTGGTGAGGAAGCGTGTTGAAGAAGTTACACAAGATACCCAAACAAACTAGGGTTTCCAAGGCAAACCAACTCCAAACTCTTGAAGAAATCTTAACCAAAATAACATGTAAAGATCATTGGGACTCATATATGTTGCTTTGAAACATTTCGGACCATTCCTTGGTTGTACTCTTAGACATGAGGGTCTTAAACCCTAAATATGAACTTGATAGATCAATGGGGATCATGCCCTACCTACAAAAGAGTTAGGCAAATGCAAAGACATATTTTTGGTATTTTAATTAGTAAAATGATAATATACAAGTCTGATACAATCTCATGGTGCTTGGTGATCTGTCCCAAAACAAACCCAATGGAAAAGGGGTAAGCAGGATGTCAAGGTATGATCCCAATGCTAATGCATATGATGATATTGCATGAGGGATCTTAGGGTCAAAATTGGGGTCTTACAGCTGACCCTATTTAAGAACATTCTAACTGAGGAGGTGAAGGTTAAAATCTTCATATTGACTTAGTAGAATGGGCTTAAATAACCACATATAGAAACAAATTCTGGTCCCTAAGAGACCTCATGATGCATATGATATGAATGTAAAAGCAAATTCTCTGTGGGGAAATATTGCCACAAAGGAAAAGAAATCAAAGCAACCGAAAGTCCGCAGGAGCATAATGTATTTCGTAAGGAAAGCTCATCGAGGAGACAGAGACTCTGAGAGAATAAAAGGGTTATGCGTAGGCCAGACTACTATTTTAAAAATTGTTGGATGACTAGAGGAATTCCATAAAATGGAAAGACTCAGCCAGGGAAACAAGTAGATCAGGATAAAAGTGAAGTACTTGAATCATGCAGGAACAACAATTTTACTAAGGAAATATGCACTCAACTCAACTGGGGAAGAAATAGACTTCAACACAGGAGGAGCAAAAATTTATTATCCACTACCGGTTACTGGGTAAGAAGATAGTAAAGACATGACATAGAGGACACCCGTCATCGGTTAAGATGAATATATCAAGGATGACTCGCTAGGAACCTCCAGGAGGGAGTATTCATTACCGGTTACTAGGTAAGAATAGTCTTGCTGGGGAAAACTGGAAAAATAGGATTTACAACTACCAGTTACTGGGCAGAAGACCAAAGATGAGAATACCCGTTGTAACAATCCAATTTTAGTATTTATTTATTATATTATTATTACTATATTTTATTTTATTTTATTTGGAGTGTTAATTAATTAATTGGTTGTTAGGTAGTATAATAATCGATTATATTAATTAATTTGATGTGTTAATTAATTATTTAGTTGATATGAGTTATCATGAATAATTGAATTAATTAACTTGGTGTGCATATTGTGTTAGTTTAATTTAATTGAACTAATTAGAGATATTTAAATATTAGGTCTTATTGGGCCTATTAATTAAATTAGAAGTATCATGATTTAAGCCCAAATAGAATACTAGTATATAAAAGGGAGGAGAGTGAGAATTAGGATTCACTTGATCATTTGACAACAATAGAGAAAGAGAAGAGGAAAAGTGAGGAGAACAGGGGAAGAACGAGAGAGGAGTTAGGGTTTCCAAAAAATTGAAGAGGTAAGGGGAGAATCCTTATTATTATGGGTTAGTATGATTGGGTCAATGGGTAGAAGCATGTTTAGGTTAAAATTCCTAATTTTGTATGGTTGTTTGGAATTGTTAGGTTTGATGAGTACTCTTGATTGTGGTGACTTAATTGTGTTAAAATTGAAAATTAACGTTATATAATTAGGGTATTGTATGAGTTAAAATTTTGTAAACGTTTGGCTTTTTACGGAATCGAAATCGGAGGTCCGAAAGTCCTCCAACGATGAAAACCGCAGAAAATTCTGCATTCTGTCCGTCGCAATCGGGAGCCCTTTTTATATTTTTCGGTCGGAATCGTTTTGGTCATAACTTTTGATCCGTAAGTCCAAATCGAGTGCCGTTTGAAGCGTTGGACATCTGAAACAGAAGATGAAATAACTTTGTTTCAGGAATAACATAATTTTGGAGATTATTTCATGGACGTTTTTGGGGTTGAAGAAGATGAAAATTATGTTGGACAATTTAGAAAACAACAACTTATTAGTAACGCCTTCGTGCACGGTTTTATTCATAACTTTCAACTCGTGAATCATTTTGGGTTGGGGTTTAAAATATTAGAAAGGTGACTCTAATAGATATTATGTGAATGGTGTATTTGTTATGAATGTTAAGATGGTAGAGATGATCTTAATTGCATACTATGTGAATGGTGTATTTGTTATGAATGTTAAGATGGTAGAGATGATCTTAATTGCATATTATGTGAATGGTGTATTTGTTATGAATGTGTATATGTACCATTGGTGGATAATTCATAGAGTTGAATTATGGTGATATGTGGAATGTTAAGATGGTAGAGATGATCTTAATTGCATATGTATTGATATTTGTACATTCATTCATGGCATGATCGGCTTCATAGTGGAAGTGAAACTGTGGGTTCACATAGACGGTGATCCTTAATTGGAAATAGACGTAGCACACATTGATCCTTAATTGGAAATAGGCGTGGTAGATAGACGGTGATCCTTAATTGGAAATAGACGTAGCCCACGCTGATCCTTAATTGGAAATAGGCGTGGTAGATAGACGGTGATCCTTAATTGGAAATAGACGTAGCACACGTTGATCCTTAATTGGAAATAGGCGTGGTAGATGTAGCACACGTTGATCCTTAATTAGAAATAGGCGTGGTAGATGTAGCACACGTTGATCCTTAATTGGAAATAGGCGTGGTAGTGGCTTTGATCTTGTCCAGATCGGAAGCGTGGCTTGGATTCTAGATATTGAATCGGAAAGCGGTGAAACTTTGGGTTCACATTGAGGTACCACATGCATAGAGTCACATGTCTTGCATTGAGTCACATTAGAGTTATGTGATAATTGAGTGTATGCATTATTGTGATTGTGATGTGTGTATGAGATATGGTAATTGAATGTGATGATGTGTGGATACATAACTTGACAAAATATGTGATTATGTGATAATTGTAGTTATGTGTATATTTGAGAATATAGTATTGGATTTGAATATTATACTCCTTGAGTTTTGATGGATGTTTGGAACATGTGAAATAAATGTTGATTAATATTATTTACATGGTTATATGAAGTGTGATGAATTCCTTTAATTGTTGATTTAATCATTGTGCTTGATTATACTTCTTCATAATGATTTGAATTCTCACCCTTTATGTTTGAATGTTACCTTTACATGGGTATCGTGCAGACACTCGGGAGTAGTATTGCTGAAGTAAGTGAGCGGTAGCACTCGAGGTTAGCTGGAGAGCTTCGGTGCTTTGTTTTAGAGACTAAGTAGTGAGTCAATGCTTTGGTCATGTAACACTGGGTAGATTGGTAGTATTGAACTCGTGTCTTGTTTAGATACGTTTTATGGTATTACTTGTGAACATGTTTAATTGAAGAGATTATTGAGAGATGATCATGGTATGGGACATGGATCATTTATGAAATGCATGGATATTCGTTATTTTCCGCTACGAACGCATATTCTTGAATATTCATGATAATGGAAATGTGTTATTTTAAATGACCAGGTGTATTGTATATTGATGATGAATGATGTTAGTTTTTGAAAGCTTTTAGTTTTTGAAAACATCGATGTGACGCCCTTTTGTTTATATGCGTGCCTAATTACTCTGATTATATGTTAAGTATTTTGGGGTAGAAAAAGGGGTGTTACACCCGTCACCGGTTAAAGTGAACATATCAAGGATAGACTCAAAGGAAAGAAAATCTGTCATCGGTTAAGATGAACATATCAAGGATAAACTTGTCTGGGGATGCCAAGGAGGACATCCGTCATCGGTTAAGATGAACATATCAAGGATAAACCAATTGATCATAAAGTAGGAATTACATCTATCGAATGCTGGATAGAATACCATCAAAGAGAAAATATGTCATCGGTTAGGATGAACATATCAAGGATAGACTCTGCGAGGAGGGAAATAGGAATTATATCTATCAGTTACTGGATAGAATACCAAACAAGAGAGTATATGTCACCAGTTAAAGTGAACATATCAAGGATAAACTCTATAAGGGGAAAGAAAAGCAAGATTTACAACTACCAGTTACTGGGCAGAAGACCGCAAAGAGAAGAAAACTCGTCATCGGTTAGGATGAACATATCAAGGATTAACTCTCTGGGGAACCAAAATAGGGATTACAACTACCTTTTTACTGGGTAGAAAACTAAAGATGAGAGTACCCGTCATCGGTTAGGATGAACATATCAAGGATAAACTCAAAACAGGGGAAGAAAATATATGTCATCAGTTAGGATGAACATATCATGGATATACTTCCTGAGGAGACATAAAAATGAATCCGCTGGGGACTCAACTGAGGAGAAAATAGGGGTACTTTTGTCGGGTATTGGGCAAGAAGTGACAAACTGCAGACTAAGAAGAATATTACCAGTTACTGAGTAATAAACTCTTAGGGGACTCAAAGCATCTATCTAGATAAGATCTAGAAAGAAACGGTCAATCAAGACTCAACCCAATGAGGATATAACTCAAGGGGAGTGATTCCATCCAGATAATCCACTAGGGAGGAAACTGAAATAATAATCATCCACTAGGAAATAACTCAGTGGGGAAAGGAGAAAGGTTAAAGTCTTTCTGCTTAAGGGGATGACACTCTACAATGGAGGGAGTACAAATATCAAATTTGTATGGGGATAAAGTACCGCCATAACAAAGAATAAGAATAACATGAGTGAATCAACAATAACGATGATGCAATAATGGAATATGTGAGTGTATATGTACATGTATATGTACATGTGATGATTATGCTAACAAAACGATCACAAAGGATACAAGGTGTTGCAAATTTGAATCATCGGTACAATTCTCGGTCAATCCACAAAAGAGGGAGACAATTGTTGGAGAAAAGAGATTAACATCCGAAAGGCTCAAACCTAGCTGGGGAAAGAAGAGATTTGCTGAGAAAAACTGTTATCGAGCCTACGGGGAATTTTAGGTCAACACCATATCAAATAGGAGACAACCATGCAGAGGATAAACAACAAATAGCTGCTCAGAAACCATGAGGAAACTCTAACTGGGAGCGAATCGGATGGAGATTGGTGGAGAAACCAAAGTTCTACCGCAACCACGCGAACTGCTGAGGAAACTATTCTCAGTTGGGGAATACACACTAACTCCGCTGAGGAATAAACACTCTGCAGGGGACTAAATCAACCAACTAAGCTGGCTATCCTACTGGGGAATAGAAAACAATCAACCGTATGGAGAAATCAACAAAAACCGAGTTCTGAACAACGTTGTTGGGGATGAAAGAGAAATTGTACCTACTGCTTGGGGAGAACCAATACTGCTCCACACTTAGGGCTTACTGCTTTCGAACCACTGTTGATATTCCTTTTTAATGAAATCGATTGCTTAAAATTCATGCTTTTATATGTTTAAGAAAAATTATTTTGATTAAAACTTTAACTTAAAAAATGATCATAATAAAATTTTAAAACTATTTGCTGAAATAAACAAGAGTAGAAACAATTGGATAAAAGCTCAACTTTATTTAATGGAATGATAGTCTGTAAATGACAAGACTCCTTAGATTTTTACAAAGTTGAAAATGGTAATTTACATGGAAAAAGGTTACATTGAATACAATGATCACTTATCCTTCTATCAACTCTTGATATCCACTGTGCTTTTGGCCGCTACTGGGGATGATGAATCACCGTCGACCGTTGTGCTCAAAAGTGTCTTCAATACTGAAGATCAGCAGGATGCAGTTACTTGCCATAATCCCTAATTTTTTGCATAAATTTCCCCAAGGTAGGGTACTCAATTTATCGGGATAATCTTTCTGTTTTATGTCTCTAACTTTTGCCTGGATCGCCCTTTCGGGTTTTCAATCTACCGAGACGCTCATTTTTGCCTAAGCCGCCCTTTTGGGTTTTCAACTAAGCGAGTTGTTCTTTTCTTTTTAGGCGAAGTATTTCTTGACTGCATTTGCGTTCACATGACAAGTGAACTCTTCATCATCCATAGTTGTAAGGATCAATCCGCCGCCTGAAAAGGCTGTCTTAACAACATATGGGCCTTCGTAATTAGGAGTCCATTTGCCCCTAGAATCTGGTTTGAAAGATAAAATCTTCTTGAGCACAAGGTCACCTTCTTTGAACACATGAGGTCTGACCTTCTTATCAAAAGCTTTCTTCATCCTCTGCTGATACAACTAACCATGACACATGGCAGTCAATCTCTTCTCTTCAATCAAATTCAACTGATCATACCTGGTCTAACACCATTCAGCCTCAGTCACCTTGGCTTCCATGAGCACACACAATGATGGAATCTCAACCTCTACGTGGAGCACTGCTTCCATACCATAAACAAGTGAGAAAGGGGTTGCCCCTGTTGAAGTACGGATGGATGTACGATACTCGTGCAAAGAAAATGGGAGCATCTCATGCCAATCCTTGTATGTTACAACCATCTTCTGAATAATCTTCTTAATGTTCTTATTTGCAACTTCAATAGCCCCATTCATCTTAGGTCTGTAGGGAGAAGAATTATGATGTGCAATCTTGAAGTATTTACATAGAGCTTCCACCATATTATTATTCAAGTTTGATCCATTATCAGTAATGATCTTGCTTGGCACACCATAACGGCATATGATATTATTCTTGATAAACCTTACAACGACTTGCTTGGTTACGTTCGCGTACGATGTCACTTCAACCCATTTGGTGAAGTAATCAATTGCCGCCAAAATGAAACGATGTCCGTTTGAAGCTTTGGGCTCAATCATGACAATCATATCAATTCCCCACATGGAGAAGGGCAATGGGGAGAAAATGACATTCAACAGTGTTGGAGGAACGTGAATCTTATCCGCATATATTTGACACTTGTGAAATTTCTTCACAAACTTACAACAGTCAGATTCCATGCCAATACTAACCTTCTCGCAACATCTTCTTCGTCATTGCATGTCCATTGGAATGAGTACCAAAAGACCCTTCATGGACCTCAGTCATCAATAGGCATGCTTCGTGTCTATCCATGCATCTGAGCAAAACCATATCGAAGTTTCTCTTGTACAACACATCACCATTTAGGTAGAAATTGCTGGCTAATCTTCTCAAAGTCTTGTTATCTTTCAAAGATGCCCTAGACGGGTAAATCTGACTTTGGAGGAAACACTTGATGTCATAATACCACGGCTTCTCATTTTTTACCTCTTCAACAGCAAACACATGAGCTGGCCTATCAAGACGCATTATAGTCAAATTGGGAACTTCATTCTAATACTTCACTACAATCATTGACGCCAATGTTGCAAGAGAATCTGCCATCCGATTTTCATCTCGAGGGATATGATGAAATTCAACCATTGTAAAGAAAGTTGAAATCCTTCTCGCATAATCTCTGTACGGTATCAAACCGGGTTGGTTCGTCTCCTATTCACCTTTGATCTGATTCACAACCAAAGTTGAATCTCTAAATACATCTAAATCCTTGATTCTGAGATTAATGGCCTCTTCAAGCCCCATAATGCAAGCTTCATATTCTGTCATATTGTTTGTACACTTGAAAGTCAATCTAGCTGTAAATGGAAAGTGTGTGCCTTGAGGAGTAATGATCACTGCTCCAATGCCATTACCACACTGATTAACAGCTCCATCAAACACCATGCTCCAACATGAACCAGATTCTGGCCCTTCTTCAAGTAATGGTTCATCATAATCTTTCACTTTCAAGTACAAGATCTCTTCATCAGAAAAATCATATTGCGCTGACTGGTAATCTTCAATTGGTTGGTGAGCTAAATGGTAAGCCAAGATACTACCTTTGATTGCTTTCTGAGATCGGTATTCGATATCATACTCTAATAACAACATCTGCCAACGGGCAATCCTCCTAGTTAAAGCAGGCTTCTTGAATATATACTTGATTGGATCCATTTTGGATATCAACCAAGTGGTATGATTCAACATATATTGACGCAGACGCTTAGCAGCCCAAGCCAATGCGCAACAAGTTTTCTCAAGCATAGAATACCGAGTCTCACAGTTGGTGAACTTCTTACTGAGGTAGTAAATTGCAAATTCTTTCTTTCGAGTCTCATCTTGTTGGCCTAGAACACAACCCATACTATCTTCCAGCACAGTCAGATACATGATCAATGGTCTTCCTTCAATAGGTGGAGACAAAATCGGAGGCTCAAGCAGATATTCCTTGATACTGTCAAAAGCTTTTTGGCAATCTTCGATCCAATCACAAGACTGATCTTTCTGAAGAAGCTTGAATATAGGTGCACATGTGGCAGTCATGTGTGAAATGAATCTTGAGATATAATTCAAGCGGCCGAGAAAACCTCTGACTTGCTTCTCAGTTTTGGGCGCATGCATCTCTTGTATTGATTTTACCTTAGAAGGATCATCTTCAATACCCTTCTCGCTGACAATAAAGCCTAACAACTTACCAAAACGAACACCAAAAGTACACTTATTGGGATTCAAGCGGAGTTTATACTTCCTCAAACGCTGGAATAGCTTCAACAAATGCTCAACGTGTTCCTCTTCATCAATTGATTTAGCAATCATGTCATCGACATATACTTCAATCTCTTTATGCATCATATCATGAAAAAGAGTAGTCATTGCTCTTTGGTAAGTTGCACCAGCATTCTTTAAACCGAAAGGCATCATTCTATAACAGAATGTTTCCTAGGGTGTAATGAATATGGTCTTCTCCATATCTTCGGGTGCCATCTTGATCTGATTATATCCGGAAAATTCGTCCATAAACGAAAAGACTTTGAATTTAGCAGTATTGTCTACCAACATATCAATGTGTGGCAGAGGAAAATCATCTTTTGGACTGGCTTTATTCAAATCTCTATAATCAACACACATGCGGACTTTTCCATCTTTCTTTGGCACAGGCACAATATTAGCTACCCATTGCAGATACTCAACGGTCACAAGGAAACTGGCATCAATCTGCTTCTGCACTTCTTCTTTAATTTTCACTGTCATATCAGGATGTGTTCTTCTCAACTTCTGCTTGACTGGCGGGCATTCTGGCTTCACTATCTCAGAATCCAAACCAGGCATGTCTTCATAGGACCAAGCAAACACATCTGAATATTCTCAGAGAAGATCGATCAACCCCTTCTTAACCTCTGGACACAATCGAGACCCAATCTTAACTTCCTTCACATCATCCTCGGAACCCAATTTGACTAGCTCAATCTGCTCTTCGAATGGCTGAATGGCTTTTCCTTCATGCTCAAGAAGACGAGACAATTCATCACTCACTTCTTCATCACTTTCCTCCTCAGCCTCAAACACAGGGAATTCAAAATTTGGAGAAGGAGAAGGATCCTTGTATTTAATGGGGTTAGAAACCATCCTGCATAAGGATTTGATATTTTGATTTTAGAGAAGTGAATTTGTGACCAAATATTATGCAGATGGACAAATTTATTTATTTACTTATGTTTTTTTTTGTGATTACCATTTTCAGAATAAAGCAAAAAGTAAAAAATAAAACATCATAGATGTGGATGAATAGAATTAATTTTATTGATGATCAAATTGAAATGCCCAACAATGTTCACTTCTCCCTTAGGCATAAGAGACAGATTTTTTAAAACAAATAAAAGCAATTACTTAAATCGATGCAAAACCTTTACATGCGTCACAAAATTGGTGCAGTCTTCCTCTTCGTCATTCTCTAGCACATCAGCTAAGTGTTGTTCATTGCCATGAATGAACCCTCCGCTATGGAAGCTAAGTTGCATGTCCTCTGATCTAGCAGCTGACGAACCTTTTTGAAAACCTAGACCGGTTCTATTCTTGTTATTGAAGACCTTTACCACTCGTCCCCACCGATCAACATTTCCTTCTTCAACAATCTTCCTTGCATCTTTCAATGAGGACATAGGTGCCCAACTCTCTTTTCAGTAGCAATAGATAAGGCTTGAAACGGAGTTCCAACCTCATCCTCAGCTTCAACATAAGAGAAAGATGACAAGTGGCTAACCAACAACGCCTTCTCCCCGCCAACAATGACAAGCTTGCCATTCTTCACAAATTTGAGCTTCTGATGCAACATGGAGGTAACAGCTCCTGCCTTGTGGATCCATGGCCTTCCCAACAGACACCTGTAGGCCGGGTGGATATCCATTACTTGGAAAGTAATCTGGAAGTCACTCGGACCTATCTTTACTGGAAGGTCCACTTTATCTATCACTATTTTGCGTGAACCGTCAAAAGCTTTGACGATTACACCACTATACCTCATAGGCACTCCTTGATATGACAGCTTCGATAATGTTGACTTCAGCAGCACATTCAACGATGATCCGGTGTCAACTAGCACATTGGACAAAGCGTCATCTTTGCAATTCATGGAGATATGCAAAGCCAAGTTATGATTCCTACCCTCCTCAGGGAGTTCTTCATCACAGAAGCTGAGATTATTACAAGAAGTGATGTTAGCCATAATATGATCGAACTGATCCACCATAACATCATGTTCCACGTAAGCTTGCTCAAGAACTTTCTGCAGTGCTTCTCTGTGTGCTTCTGAGTTCATAAGCAGAGACAACACCAAAAATTTTGAGGGGGTTTAGAGCAGCTGCTCCACCATATTAAACTCACTTTTCTTTATTAACCGAAGTACCTCATCATCATCATTAGGCTTCAAATTGCTGGATTCACCAGACTGACGCTTTGAAGTTCTAACTGGATCCACTGTAGGTACTTCCACTTTCTTACTGATTGAACAATCTTCTACATCTTTTGGGAACACCAGCCCAAACACTCGACCACTGTGGGTCACCTTAGTGACATCAACAATGCTCACAACAGAACTGGTCATAGGTAATGGAACCTCTTTACCATCCTTCAACATAGTTGCATTATACTGATATGGAACAGCCTTATCGGATGCATACGGGACTGGACCCGCCAACCGTATAACCAACGACGATACCGATCTTTGGCTGATACTGTTACTGTTACTACTATCATATTGAATTACCACTCTCTCGGGATTCTTAAACACGGGAACAATCACATTCACATCGTCATCTATATGACATGATTGAATAATCTAGATCATACCTTCATTCATTAACTGCTAAATGTCTCTTTTCACAATCTCACAACCTCTTGAATTAATACTGCATATAGCACAACCATCATGGTCATGCTCACAATCGCCCACCAAGAAAATATCCTTGTGCATCGTCACCAAGGATCTTCTTATGAAACGAACGTCAAACACTTTGAACTCCCCAGGGCAGCCTTCTACCATGTTGACAGATGAATTTCCATGGGCTGGCAGTGAGTTAGCTTTTACGTTGGGTGCACGGTCCTCAAAGGACGTCATTCCACTTTTCACTAGCTTCTGGACTTCATATTTGAGTGGATAGAAGTTTTCAATGTCATGTCCGGGTGCTCCTTGATGAAAAGCACAACGGAGGTCTGGTTTGTACCACCAGCGAAGTGGTTCAAGTATTTGCGAAGGATTTCTTGGTTGTATAAGGTTTTTGAGAACCAATGATGGGTACAACTCTGCATATGTCATCGGAATCGGGTCGAAAGAGACCTTTTTCCTCTCGAAAGTTTGTTGCTGATGATTGTTGGTATTGTTGTTATTGTAGGTGTTTGCTCGTTGTTGTGGTTGTTATTGTTGACATTGTTGTTGTTGAATTGGTGTTGATTGATTGGCTGAAAACACAGGAATTACTGAAGATACTTGATGATGATGTTGATGAGATGGTTGACTTCTTCTAATCTGAGGCCTTCTCTGCCTCCCACTGGAAATTGCATTGGTTTCATTATCCTTCTTCTTACCAAAATTGTCGCCGTATCTCTTGCTAGACGATACCTCCTCCTTAGACAACCGTCCTTCTCGGACACCTTCTTCTATCCTCATCCCCATATTTACCATTTCGGTAAAATCACTGGGGGCACTGGCGATCATACGCTCATAGTAAAATGAGCTCAGGGTCTTCAAGAAAATCTTGGTCATCTCCTTTTCCTCTAAATGAGGGGTTATCTGAGCAGTGAGTTCTCTCCACCTCTGCACATACTCCTTAAATGTTTCCTTGTCCTTCTGAGACAATGATCTCAACTGATCTCGGTCCAGAGCCATATCAACGTTATACTTATATTGCTTAACAAATGTTTTACCCAAATCATTGAAAGTGCGGATGCTCGCACTGTCCAACCCCATATACCATCTTAGCGCAACGCCGGTCAGACTGTCTTCAAAGTAGTGGATTAACAGTTGATCATTGTCTGTTTGGGTAGACATCTTGCGGGCATACATCACCAAATGGCTGAGCGGACATGTGTTCCCTTTGTATTTTTCAAAGTCAGGCACTTTGAATTTCACTGGAATCTTTACATTCGACACTAAACACAGTTTAGCAGCACTCTTTTCAAAAAGGTCCTTACCTCTAAAAGTTTTCAATTCCTTGGCAGCTCAATAAATTGATCTTTCATCTCATCCATTTTCTCATACACATTCGGGCCCTTAGACGGCTCGGAATGATAAATGGTGTCTTCCACACGAGGTAAGGTATGCACTACAGGCGGTGGCATAGACATGACTGGGCTAGATGCCAGCATAGAAGCAAATATAGGCGCAAAGCCTTCAGGCACGAAGTTTGGCGGCATTCCCCACAGGAATCCGGCAGGCATGGCAGGCGCGAAATGAGCTTCAGTCCTCTGAGGATGAGGAGTTGCGGGTGTTGGAGAAGACTGGCTCTGTGCAGCTAGGACTGACTCCATCATGGCAGTCAGGCGGGCAATCTCCTCTTTCAAATATCTATTCTCTTGCTTAAGATGTTCCATAATTCTAGAGTGATTGGCACGAGTATTGTATCGATGAGTCAGCTTGGCTGAAGCGCAGGAGAAACACCAATGAGACATCTGGCGAAAGAGAAACCTGCTTATACAAATGATGCATGAAATGTAATGCTTGATTGTTTTTATTTTCAAGGAACTTACTATATTATTTGCAAATATATATATATATATATATATATATATATATATATATATATATATATATATATATATATATATATATATGTGTGTGTGTGTGTGTGTGTGTGTGTGTGTGTGTGTGTGTGTGTGTGTGTGTGTGTGTGTGTGTGTGTGTGTGTGTGTGTGTAACAACAATTACAACAATTTGATATGACCAAAAATCTCTTTTATTTATATAATTGGAAGGATTACACTGAGTACAATTTCAGAAACCAAATGAAAAATACAAGAGAAAAGGAGACTGGTCATCCTAAGAATCCCTAACACTGAGTACAATTTCAGAAACCAAATGAAAAATACAAGAGAAAAGGAGACTAGTCATCCTAAGAATCCCTAACAACAATGTCAGAAGATCTGGTCGTAGGCGTGTACTTCCTTCGAATGCGTCGAATCTCGGACTCAAAAGAAGCCCTCATCTAAGTCTTCTCGAGGACAAGCTGATCAATAATCTTCTTCCAAGCAATGGAAGGCTGAGGCATGCTAGAGGAAGATGAAACCTCCGGCTCTCTCTGTCTCTTTGTCACTCGGTCTTCAAGTAGCTCAAGAAGTGCGTCTTTGTCCTTAGACTCAAGCTGCAACTCCTCATGCTTTTTGCTCAAAGCATGGAAATGCTCTTCCCACATATCCTTCTCTTGTTTCATCTTGGTGAGTGCATCTTTCAACTCCTCTACATCTTGGTTAGGGAGAGTTAATGGCTCAACCACAACCATAGACATAGGTCTCTTACAAGGATAAGGCATCTTCAATTCCAAAGCTCTCTTCTTCACCCAAAGAGTGTAAGCTTCCAAAGCTACACAGTTGCACGGTCCAAGCTCGGATCTTCCTTTCCTATGCATATTATGCAAAGCATGCACAATCTTCTGCTTCAAATGTTGGGTATCTTTATCCTCTTGATAGAAAAGACCTTCTAACAAAGTGTTATTAGGTTTGTCTCTCAAGGGGAACCCAAGTTGATGACGAGCCAAAATAGGGTTGTAGTTAATTCCTCCTTGTGTACCAATAAGAGGCACATTAGATAATTCACCACAACAATCAATAATCTCCAAACTGCTCAAAGAAGGATCGTACAAAACCATATCATCATTAGTGAGGGACATAAGTCTCTGAGACCACCGTAGACATTGTTTGTTCTCCACAAAAGCAGGTATCTGAGGCAAGTGCAAAATAAACCACTTGTACAGAAGAGGAATGCAACAGACAATAGTTCCATCACCCTTAGAATTCCTTAGATGCAAAGAGAAGTACATGTCTCCTAACAAAGTAGGCATAGGATTCCCAATCAAGAAAATTCTAATGGCGTTAACATCAACAAAACCGTCAATGTTAGGGAACAAAGTTAATCCATAGATGAGCAACACAAAGATAGCTTCAAAACCGTCCATACTACCGGCTTGAGCAAAGGCAGTAGCTTCCTTGATGAGAAAATCAGATGGCAACCCAAATAATCCTCCTTTCTTCACCCAATGATCCTC
The DNA here is from genome assembly GCF_024323335.1 of Lathyrus oleraceus. NCBI lineage: Eukaryota > Viridiplantae > Streptophyta > Magnoliopsida > Fabales > Fabaceae > Lathyrus > Lathyrus oleraceus. Next base: position 448,140,475 of record NC_066585.1, on the reverse strand, counting down.
TATCTCAGACTTCTTCAAGTGAAGAGCTTCAGCAATAAGATGAGATATGGGAATCTCTTCCAATCCACTAAATGGAACTTTGTTAGAAACAGGTATTCCCAAGAGATGGGCATACTCCTCCAACGTAGGCACAAGCTGATAATCTGGAAAAGTGAAGCAACGGTAGAGAGGATCATAGAACTTCCCCAATACACTCAAAAGTCCTTCAACCACATCGACAAACAAGATAGACAGAAGCTTCCCATGGCGTTGTTTGAAGTCCAAGGGATCTAATACAAAAGATGCTAGCTTCCTTAACTCGTTTAAGTCAGGATATCTGAAACTGTACTTCTTAGTGTTCCTTCGTCCACAATCCATGGTCTGAAAATGTTTGCAAATAATACCTCAGTTCCTCAAAAATTTTGTGTGATGAATGTTATGATGTGCATGAATGCATGAATGCAACAATCAAAAATAAAGGATCACACACAAGGCAAACAAATAAAGGTCAAGGGATCAATCGAGTCATTGTCAAGACCAATCATCCATTTTGGTGGATTATGGTTTTCACCTTATCAACACCCAAGTTCCATTGATATTGACAAGACTTGATTGGATCAACCAAGAATCAAGGGTTTGTTGTAAGTCACGAGCATGGAGTCTGGGTAAGAACCATCCCAAAGGAGTGAACTAAGGATAAAAACATGTAGATCATGTTCTAAAAAGTTCCCAAAGTCTTAATTCCATCTATCGGATATTACTGGTTAAGATGACTGACTCGTCGCCCCATAATATTCTCAAGAGAAACTCGTTTGAGTGTAGTATCGCGTAACAACTATTATCAAGTCTACACTTGAACAGTCTCCGCACTACGTCGTAAAATAGGCCAAGAGGGGTAAATGTTCTACGGTCCTCAGCTTCTCAGACCCCAAATTAGAGATAGTAATGCCTAACCACAAATACTTGTGTGACATTTCCAAATCCAAAAGGGTCTCCACTGAGCAGACGGATCTCAAACCAACTTGTTAAGGACTACTCCACACAAGTCGAACATGACTGTACCATCCTCCTATCTTAATTGCACTCAAGTTCGGGTTTGAACTTATCTCACCACTCAGAGATCACCAAGCACAACAAGCAGATTATATCATACAAACTAATATTCATACAACAAATATACAATTATATACACACACAAAAGTAGGCTAAACCAACTAGAGACTACTCCCCAGCAGAGTCGCCACTTAATTTCTGTAGCAGTAAATTCATATTCATCAAGCTAGGGATAAGCTAGACGTCAATAAAACCAGAGTCGCCACCGCGTTTTTATTGTTTCCAAGGGAAAAGGGAAAAGTACGAACAAAACCCAAAAATAAGAAGTTTTCAAATCAAAACTAATAAAATGCTAAAGATTACAGGTAAGGGGGTTGGTTACACAGAGGGAAGGTGTTAGCACCCAAAGTGTCCTAGGTACTCCTAGGGAGCCCTTTTTTGTGTGCATATGTATTTTATACAAAATGATGTTTACAAACAAATAGAATGGGGGGGGGGGGGGTGAGAAAATAATTCATTAATTATATTTTTGTGTTTGACAAGACCTTCGGACTTATGCCTACGTACCAACATAAAATGAGGGATCAAAACCTCGTAGTTCGTGGTATAAATTTCAAAGTGGATGCATTGCTTTTTTAACAAAAATTAAGTTTTAAAAGGCACAAAGGCCTAAAATGGTTTGAATGGGTTAGTTATTTTTGGCTTTTAAAAATTTTAAGTCATGTATAGTTAAGTTCATTTACAATTTTTTTGATTAAGAAAAGAAGTTTAAAAATGCAATGGCATAAAGCCAAAGTTTCTAGTTTGCAATATGGTCTAAGTTTAGAAAACAAGCACAAGCAAAGAAGTTTTTTTTTTAAAATGAGGGAGAGATTTTGAAATTAAAGAAGTGGGGAGAAGATGAAGAGACTACTCCTAAGCATAAATTTAAAAGTTGAGAGTTGAAAAGATCAGACTGATGGGCTGCAATCCAATAGACAAGAATGTCATATAGAAATCCAAATTCCCTTGGACATTAGAATCAAGCAACAAACAATACACAATATAACAACTTGAAGAGAAAGGCATCAAATAAAGATAACCACATCCAAGCTTAGCAACTCTATGATCTTCTTCAAATTTGCCTGTGTAGTAGGTGAATTCCACAAATCACAGGTTCAAAATAACAGCTTCACAATGATCATGTTGCAGATGAACTCAAATGGATCTTCAATGATGTATCAGATGAAGTTTCAAATTTGCAAGCACTTGGTTTCATAAAAGTTGGCATTGGCCAAGTCCTTTGCATAGGGAGTGTTGCCTAAATTCTAAGTCCAATTGTCTCAGATCAACCCAACAGTCCACACAAGATATTTTTTAAGGTTTTTGTTCTTATTATGTACATTAATGGTCCAAGACCACACAAACAAACACAATATACACAAACAAGATATATCACACAATATGGTCCAAGTGGACAAAGTGAAAATGGCATTAACATAAACAATTAGAACGGTATGAATAATGGAAAATGAATAAAGACTTGAAATTAAATTGCATTAAAAGTAAATGACTTGAAATTAAATATTAGTTGTTAATGAGTTACAAGTTAGTATTGGTTTTGATTTTGCTTTTGTTTTAAATCATTCTTTGGAGAACACTCAACCCACTTGTCACAAGCATGGATCCTTGAACCAAGACATCTTCCAAAGGAAGGAAAAAAGGTCAAGTTTCCATACAATACCATGAAAGAGGGGAGACTTACAATATCACTAATGTTATGCCTTTTGTGTCAAAATTTAGCGCTATGTTAAGCAATCGTAATTGGACTTATGTAGAAGTCACAACTATTTGAGGTCAGGCAATAGAATTTTGGTGTTAATGCATGTTAGAGACATAGTATAATGGACCATGCTCATGAAACATATCACACACAAAAAGAATATGAAAAAGTGGTGGCCTAATCTCATTCATACTTATGTTGATTTCGAGTTCAACTAGCCTTAGGATGTAGAGATATCATAGGTCCATGACATGAATGCATAAAGAAGAGAAATGAGATGGAGAGGGAGGGGAAGTGGATCAAACTCAAATTGGACAAAGGAGTATTTTTACCAAATTAAGATCATTCATTCATTTTGGGAGATGGAATGTACATTGCATCAATGCCCTAAATCCAATGATCTTAACTTAGCAAAGTCAACTCAACCTTGACCAAGGCCCAACAACACAAGTCAAACTTACAAAGTCAATCAAAATGGCTCAACATAATTATTTGGCATTTATTCAATTTAAGAATACTAAAAATAATGCATTAAATTAAATATGGTTTTTTAAATTCCTAAAACCTCATCAAAACACCAAAGAAATGGCCATGAGATTTATCATAGGTCAAACAAGGTCAAAGGACCTTGGAGAAAAAATTTCAGAATTTTTAGAAACTTAAAAGTATTTTTAAACAATTAAAAATATTCACAAAATCAATTAAATCATGAAAAATATTAATAATGATCCAAAAAATAATTTTAATTTAAAATATGAAAGAGGATTTTATTTAAAAAAAATTGGTGAAACTCTCATATTTTTTGGATCAATATTAAAATTAATATGAATGAATGAAAATCAAAGGAATAAAATGAAAATCAGAAAATACAAAAAAAAACGTGGACCACTTGATCTCCCTCATTAATTGAGGTGGAAGATCAAGTGCTCCTTAGCGTATGTTCCACAATGGACACTAGTCAATGCGCTACAGGGATGGTATTTAAAACCAACACATATGATTAAAACAATTCAAACTGGATCAATGGTTCAGCACCACGCCACATCATTGTCGGAGCAAAGCGTCAGTCGTCTTCTCAGGCGACCTTTGCCGGACTGGTCCAATCATTACCATGACATAAATGAAAAAGGAGGACATGATCTTAAAGAAAAAATAGCGTGGAGCACGAATCTGACCTCAATTTTAACTAACTCCAAATATATAGAAAGATATGAGGAGTTGAATTTTGAGGTGTGTCAACTGAGTTGCTTCGATTTGACCTCAAAGCAACTCAATCTTCTTGCCTATATTGGTAGGACTTCAGACAACCAAGGATCCAAGAGAATTGAGTGAGAATTGAAGAGAAGAAAAATTCTGGAAAATACCTTCAATGTTGTGCAGAACTTGCTCTTCCTTACTTCAATTCTTGTTTGATCTTGCTCTAATGACTTGCAGAAGTGGATTAGGAATGGTAAGAAGCTTTGGAGCCTGGAGTTTTTGAATCTCCAAACAGTGAGATTCAAACTCAATTTTCAAGTGAAAATTATCAAGTTTTCCTTTGAATTGTGAGGGTTTGAAGAGAGGGGACAAAGTTGGCGTGCCAGGGTCCTCCGAAATGAGCTCAAAGGGTCTCTATTTATAGCAATGTGAAGTGTTATTTGCACACTTGAAGTTTCTTCCAAAATTGGCAATGTCATGCACAAGCTTGCATGGACGTGTACAGGCCCATGAAGAAATCCAATTAGGTCCAAATGCAACTGTTATGAAGTTAGAATGAAGCTTGAATGGCAAGGCAGTGTTATGTGATCATTTGAACTTTTTATTTTCACCAATGATGCAGGCATGTTAACACCATGCGCAGCCCTAGCAAACTTCATCCAAAATGAATGAATTAGGACTATTTGGAAAGCTTATATCAAGAGGAACAACTCTTATGTTGAACACTTTTCCATTTGGAACTTGGATCATGGTGAATTTTGAGGTGGAAGTTTTGAAATTTCAACATGTTGAAAATTTTTCTAAGTGTTAAGTCATATACTTCAATGTTCCACCTACTAAACTTTTTATGTGAGCTCTAAATGAGAAAATTGCATTCATAAAAGTTGTATATATTTCAAATACCTTCATAATGGTCACCAATTTGACATCATTTGGATTTAGAATGAGAGAGTTATGCATTTTTGAAGTTGAGGAAAATCACTTGTTCAATGGTATTGGTCCAAAATGACCTATATTGTATCCTCATATCACATGCTCATAAAAGTTGATTTATATTTCACTCCAAACATCAAATTTGAAGTATACATCTTGAATTTAATTGTGCAACTTGGAAATCGTTCATCTTATAAAAATTGAGCAAGTTGAATTTCAAATTAGGGTTTAGACAAAATGACTTATAACGTTTCAACATAGAAAATGATTTTCCAAGAAAATTAGCTCTAGGTCTCAACATTAAAGTTGTTTGGAATGTCATTTAGAGTAACTTTGCTCTTGGAATCATTTTCATATGGTGAAAATTGTAGGATATAGGGTCTAGGGAGACCCAGTTTTGATCAGATGAATTCATCTGGCCAACCACCATTAACCATCTTGCTAACTTGCAATTATCTTGACTTTTTAGGCTCATGGTAGATCATATATTCATAATATTATGAATTTTTAAGTGTCCCTTGAGAAATTTGATCAATTGGTGAGGAAGCTTGTTGAAGAAGTTACACAAGATACCCAGACAAACTAGGGTTTCCAAGGCAAACCAACTCCAAACTCTTGAAGAAATCTTGACCAAAATAACATGTAAAGATCATTGGGACTCATATATGTTGCTTTGAAACATTGTGGACCATTCCTTGGTTGTACTCTTAGCCATGAGGGTCTTAAACCCTAGATATGAACTTGATATATCAATGGGGATCATGCCCTACCTACAAAAGAGTTAGGCAAATGCAAAGACATATTTTTGGTATTTTGGTTAGTAAAATGATAATATACAAGTATAGTATAATCTCATGGTGCTTGGTGATCTCTCCCAAAACAAACCCAATGGAAAAGGGGTAAGGAGGATGCCAAGGTATAATCCCAATGCTAATGCATATGATGAAATTGCATGAGGGATCTTAGGGTCAAAATTAGGGTACAATAACAAGTTTGTTTTAGGTTCAAGATGTAAAAAAAAGGATACTTATCGATCATCAAATTTGGTAGGTATTGAGCCTCATCAGCTAGAGGAGAAAGTGTTTGATTTGGAATCTCTAAAGATAATCAGTCTAACAAAATTTTAAGGTTTGTTATATATGAATGTAATGACAGAGATAGTCATAAATAACCACTTATTAACCATGTAACAACCCGTATAATATATATCTAGAATAATATTATACAAGTGTTATTAATTGGTACTGACACAACATAAGTGCCTAATGGCATCATTATATACATGTGTCCAACTAAAAACATCAATGGGACATGTTATACAATAGTTCCTAAAAATAAAAATCTAAGAACTATGTACAATATCTTCATTGTACACAACTCCGCAGTGGAAGATCAGAATAACTACATCCCTTGAAACATCAGTAGATAGCTTCTCTTGAATTCAACCTGTAAGGAATACCTAAAAAATAACAACAATAATGGGATGAGATAATAATCTCAATGAGTTCTCCTATCCTATGGGTCCACTTAGCTCTACAGGGTTTCTACTTGATTCTAACTCGAGTATTCACCTTTTGTTACTTGTGCATCACTCACACCTTGTAACTAGGACTTGAGCAACTAAGGGATAATCGCAATGTATGGAAACATGTCACTTGAGTTCACATAACTCAATAAATCACTATTCGGATTCACGAAACATCAATCCCCGAGCGGACCTACGTCTAAGCCAAGCTCGGTTCATGTATGCTCGTATGATTCTACTTTCACGGTGGATATCGGGTCCTCTATGAGGCTTAATCCCCAGTTAAAGCGACCGTCATGAAGGTTGAGAAAAACAAGAAAGGGGGGTTTGAATTGTTTTAGAAATAAAAACTTTTTTAGAAATCAAAACACACAGAATTTTATATTGGTTCGCTTGAAATTCAAAGTTACTCCAGTCTGCCCGGCCAAGGTGATCTCGCCTTCAAAAAGGACTTAATCCACTAATCTTGAAAGATTACACAACCAATCGTCTAAGAGAATAATCTCTTAGCCCTCTCAAGTATTCAGACTGCGTAGAGTCACTTGAGGAAATAGTTTAAGCAAGAGTAAATTATAATGTAAAGTGCTTCTAACAGAAAGCAAATATTACAAAAAAAATAAGAGTAATAGCCTTTCACGTAAGAGCAGCAGCTCGTGAAAAAGAGAGAGAATGAATGAGATTTCTATGTGTCTCAGGTGTCTTCTCTAGTGAGGTAATTCATCCTTTATATAGTCGTTGTGAAGGACCGTTGGAGTGATGATAGAATCTTGGTCATTGAAGAATAATTAATGTCATTACTCTCTTTGTTTCTTTCTAAAACCATTTTGTCCGCGTCATTATATCCTTCTTGAAATACTTTCTTTCCATAATGAGATTATTTTCGGTTACGCGTTCTGGACTGATGAGTCTACGTCAGAGTGTGATATATCAGAGTTTGTCTTCAGAGGATGGTTATGTATGACTTCATCAAAGCTTCTCAGTGCTCTAGACTTCTTAAATATCAGGGTCTGAATTCAGTAGTCTTTTAAACGAAGCTTCTGACTTCTAAGTGATGCGCTGGTATCTGCGTTGGTCAGAGTTAGAACCTTCTGGACGTATCCTTTCTGAGTGGCATCTGATCATCGAATATCTAACATAATTTTGTATCTGATGTATGGTCAGAATCCTGCGAAATGTTCAGAGTCCTGCACACTAAGAAAAAATCTCGTTAGAGTACCATTTTTGTTTCATCCTTTGTTATCATCAAAATCTTAGAGATATATTGTAGAACCAACTTTGTTCTTACAATCTCCCCCTTTTTGATGATGACAAAACAGTTTAGATTAAAGATGAAACATTTAAAGAAACTCTTAGATCAGATATTACAGTGGGCTCTCCCTGAGTTAGAGCTCAGAAGTTCTTACCGGACCTTCCTTGGTTTGGTGCTTTTAGCTACTTTCCTACAAATCTTAAGTCATTGATTTTGTAATAGTTTATTGAACATGTTTGCAGTGCTTGAGAGGAATTAGTTATGTTTTCATCAAAGTTGTTTTAGTTCTCCCCCTTTTTGTCAGAATCAAAAAGACGTAGCAGCAAAAAATGATATTGATATGGAAGCATTTACAGATACGCACATAAGTCAGAAAGCAGAAAGCTAGAAAGCAAGAGACAGACATCAAAACATAGAAAGCAACAAGCAAAATAGCCTAGGTGCCTAAGGGTTTGGAGGCGGAGGCATCCTCTGGAGCAGTTGAGAGAACATGTTCTGAATGTTAACGTTGACAGAGTCTTGTTGATCCAGTCTGGCTCGAACTATCTGTTGTTCTTTATGTAGTTCTTCGAGAGTCTTCAGGACCAGAGGGACGAACCCAAAGTTGAAGGGCTCCCCCTGAGTCAGTTCATCAGCTTTGGCTTTGGCAGCAGATTCTTCAACAATGCGAGTTGCTTCTTCAGTGTCAGCTTTAGCTTTTTCCCCAGCTTCAGCAGCAGCAGCATCAGCAATAACCTTTGCTTCAGCTTCTCCGATTCTCTGAAGTTATTCTTTACGCGCTTTCTCTTTAGCTTCCTGTCTTGCCCGTTCCTCAGCTTCTCTGGCTAGGTGCTCTTGAAGTCTAATCTCAGCGTCTCTGATGAAGTCGTTGCGGACTTGTTCAGAGAGGCCTTTCAGCTTGAAGACTTCAGAGGTCATCCAACTTAACACTCTGTTCCAGTGAATCCTTACATCAGAGGGATCATCATTGATACCAGAGTTGATGGTCAGAGACTTGACCTTTTCAACTGAAGACTCTGCAAAAACCTTAATTGCTTCTTCAAGGGTCAGAAGGGTAGTTTCTGGTTCATTGGCAGAGGCTTGGGAGGGTGGGGAGGGTGAGATGGGGGCACTTAGATTAAGTGTGGAAGTTGTTGGGTCAGCGAAAGTGATGGGTGGTGGTATGTCAAAGTGGGTTAGTTCTGATGGTTGTGGTTCAGAGTTGGTTGGTTCAGATGGTTGTGGTTCAGAGTGCGTTGGATTTGGATATTCCAAAGGTGGGGAAATGACTTCAGGTTCAGGGTCAGGATGTGATGGCTTTTGAGAGGGCAGAGCACGATCTTGGAGCTGAGCCAGAGTGGGGGATTGAGGGTCAGACGATTCAGTATCAGATTAAAGTTCGTAGTAAGGTGGGGATTGAGGAGATGGTGATGATGATGGTGAGGTGGTTTCATTCAGCATTTCTGCTTCTGAAACAGGTAAAGTTGTGGTGGCGAGGTTGAATTTTTGATATGGTGGGTTAGAAGATCTGGTGGTTGAGGGAGAAGTTTCGGCAGAGGTGTATATAGGGGTTGTTTGGGGAAGAGAAGAAGCAATAGGTTTAATTTTTACAAAGGGAGGGAGAGATACAGACTTACCTGGAGAGCCAACCAGAGGAACTGGGGGTCTTGATCTAGATGTTTCTCCCAGCTTAGCTTGCTTCGCCTTCCTAGACTTCTCAGAGGGCTCTCGCATCCTCTTTTGGAAGTTTGGTGGAAACTCAGGCAGCTAGTCCACTGAGAATTATGTGATATCCACCCCTTGCTTGTACAGATCCTGTAGATAGTAGGCTATTACATCTGGAGAGTCGATCTTGGAGAATAAGTAGAGTCTGTTGGAAATCTCCCTCTGATCTTTAAGTGTTTCCCAGGAGGTATCAAGTGTTAGTTTGGCTCTCACTTGATCAATGATTCCCATGCTCTTCAGATTCCGAGCATTCAGAGGTCTTCCAGTGTCAATCATGACATCTTCCATGAGTCTGAGCTGAATCAGATGGTCCACGAGGCCATTCTCGATCAATACATCAGATATCAGTCTCCCCAGAGGGATGTAGTTCTTTGTCTTCATGTTGTTTCTGGTGTCTTTAATTGAATCTCTGAGGTACTTGAATAGGAGTGCAGGTAGGCAGAGCTTCAGACCCTTGTGAATGCAGTATAGGATACACTTCTGATCCGTGTTGATGTAGTCAGAAGAGTTTGAAGCCGGACGATGATGGATGGTGCCTAAGATAATCTTCAGCCAGACCCAGAGGTTCTGATGTAGTTCCTTGTTCTTGGAATGCTTGCCTTCAGCATTCTGTTGGAAGATGGTAGGGTTGATTTCCTGGGACAAGTACTTTGCCCTAGGGTTTATGTTGTAGATGCGTGTTCCTCCTGTCTTCTCCATGTTCAGAAGAGAAGCAATTGATTTCTTAGTGATGACTATCTTGACTCCTAGAATGTAGGAGACAATGTAGTGATCATCTGAGTTTGCGAAACGCCAGAACTCCTTCACCAGATTCGTGTACACAGGGCCATAGAGGCGTTGAAAGTAATTTTCCCACCCTTGCTTTTGCAGTTCTTCAGTGAGGTCGACGCCATTGCGTTTCATGTTCTCGAAATCCACCAAAGTTTCACAAAGGACTTCAATCTTATCAAATGGAGTTGCTAGATGAATGTGGGGCTCACGATCAAGAATGTGAGGTTCCCTGTAGATTGGAGTTGAGACGACGCCGGTGGTTGCAGGGGTTTGTTGACTGGAACTGGGTGCTTGCTCTGTTGAGTTCATCTGTTGGGAGAAATTGTACACTGATTGTTGCTGAGAATTCATGAAGAATGGTTGAAGATGATGATGAATGTTAAAGAACTAGGTGAGAACTGTAGAAAAACCTTTGAAGGAGGAAAAGAACTGAGAGAGAGGGTTTTGTGAGTTCGTGAGTGTGAAAGTGTGCAAGTGTAGATTGTGAAATGAATATATACACAATTAGGGCGCACGCAAAACGAAAAAGGAATATTGAGTTTAACAGATAGGAAATTGAATGCAACACATTAACCAAGTAAGCATGTTTTAGAGGATAATGATTACAACCCATAATGACGTATAATCCCCAAATCAGCACACTGCTCGAGGAGATATCAAGATTCTATTTCTTGATTACTGCTAGACAGCTGTCTAGAAGTTCCAAGGTCAGACGCAAGATGTACCATGTGTTACTTTATCTGATCTTCAGGAATACCAAAGGGTTGGATCCCGGAGATTTCTAACTCAGATGACTTCTAACTAGTAGTAGCATCAGAGTCAGATATAGAGACTAGGTGTTTACTTCAGAATCTTATTTTGCTATCTCAGAGGCACATTTCATTCTGGACAATTTTGAATGTTTAGATTTTTTAAGATAAAAGAGAATCTATCTTCAGCAAGGGGTTTGGTAAAAATATCAGCCCATTGATGGTCTGTATCAATAAATTTTAATGTTATTACCCCTTTCTGAACATAGTCTCTAATGAAGTGATGTTTTATTTCTATGTGCTTAGCTCTGGAATGAAAAATAGGATTCTTACTTAAACAGATGGCAGCAGTACTGTCACAGAAGATAGGAATGTTACTATCAAAGATTTGAAGATCTTCTAGTTGATTCTTCATCCAGAGCATCTGAGTAGTGCATAGTAATGCTGAAATATATTTTGCTTCTACAGTGGATAGAGCTATGGTTGATTGCCTTTTGTTGGCCCAGGATATCAGATTATTTCCCAAGAACTGACAGTTTCCAGATGTACTTTTACGTTCCATTCTGTCCCCTGCGTAATTTGCATCAAAGTAACCAGAAAGTCTATACTCTGATGTTTTCTCATACATCAGGGCCATGTTAGGGGTTCCTTTCAGATACCTGTGTATTCTTTTAACAGCTGTTAAATGAGATTCTCTAGGATCTGATTGGAATCTGGCACAGAGACATACACTAAACAGAATATCAGGACGTGTAGCAGTTAAATAGAGAAAAGAGCCTATCATACCACGATAGAGCTTCTGACAAACCTTCTAGCTAACTTCTTCTTTTTCTAGAATGCAAGTTGGATGCATAGGTGTCTTAGCAGGTTTGCATTCCTTCATTTTGAATTTCTTTAGAATGTCTTTAATGTATTTACTTTGATGAACATAGGTAGCTTCTAAAGCTTGATTGATTTGAATTCCTAGAAAGAACTTTAGTTCTTGCATTAAGCTCATTTCAAATTCTGCCTGCAATAGCTCAGAGAATTCTTGACATACAGAAGGATTAGTTGAACCAAAAATAATGTCATCAACATATATCTGGCATATCATGAGGTCATTACTAATGTTTTTACAGAAGAGTGTAGAGTCAATTTTTCCTCTAATAAAGTCATGTTCTAGAAGAAAATTGCTTAGTCTTTCATACCAAGCTCTAGGAGCTTGTTTTAAACCGTATAATGATTTCTTAAATTTAAAAATATGTTCTGGACAATTTGAGTTTTCAAAACCTGGAGGTTGATTGACATACACTTCTTCTGATATATAACCATTAAGAAATGCACTTTTGACATCCATTTGATATAGTTTGATTGAATGATTTACAGTAAATGAAACAAGTAAGCGAATAGATTCTAACCTGGCGACTGGGGAAAAGGTTTTGTTGTAGTCAATGCCTTCTTGTTGACTGTACCCTTGTGCCACCAGTCGAGCTTTATTTCTGACAACTTCGCCTTTTTCGTTCAGTTTGTTTCTGAACACCTATCTGGTTCCAATAATGTGAGTGCCTTTAGGCTTTGGAACAAGATCCCAGACGTTATTCTTTGAGAATTGATCTAGCTCTTCTTTCATAGCTAGAACCTAGTCGTCGTCTTGAAGTGCCTCATCACAGGAAGTAGGCTCAATCAGAGATACTAGTCCTAGAGGGATTTCTTCAGGTACCTTGAATTGACCTAGTTCGGATAAGTTCATCCTTGTTTCCCATAATCAAATCTTCAGAGATGTTGGGGCGACTTCTTGATTTCTTCTGGATAGCTGAGGCTTTAGTTGCATCTAGACTTTGTTTATCAGATACTTCTGGTGCTTTAGTCTTTTCGTCAGAACCTCCAAGAGTAATCTCCAGATATGCAAGTTTCTCAACTAGCTTTGACTTTTCAGGGTCAAGCTTATCATCAAATCTAACATGAATTGATTCTTACACAATTTTGGTTTCTGTGTTGTATACTTTGTAGCCTTTAGAGCGTTCTAAGTATCCTAACATAATACCTTTTTGTGCTTTTGAATCAAACTTGTTCAGATGTTCTTTAGTATTAAGAATAAAGCAAGAGCATCCAAAAGGATGAAAATAAGAAATGTTGGGTTTTCTTCCCTTACACAGTTCATAGGGAGTCTTCTCCAGAATAGGTCTTATAGAGATTCTATTATGAATATAACACGTTGTATTTACTACTTCAGCCCAAAAGTGCTTAGCCACATTTGTTTCATTGATCATGATTCTGGCCATATCTTGGAGTGTCCTATTCTTCCTTTCTACAACTCCATTTTGTTGTGGAGTTCTAGGACAGGAGAAATCATGGGATATTCCATTAGAATCAAATAGTGTCTTAAAAACATTATTTTCAAATTCTCCACCATGATCACTTCTGACTCTGATGATTTTAGAGTCAAATTCGTTTTGCACTTTGGAACAGAAGCTAGTGAATACAAAATGAGACTCACTCTTGTGCTTTAGGAATTTTACCCATGTCCAGCGACTAAAATCATCAACAATAACTAGTCCATATTTCTTTCCATTGACTGATGTTGTTTTAACAGGTCCAAACAGGTCAATGTGAAGAAGTTCCAGAGGCTTAGAGGTGGAAACAATATTTTTCTTTTTAAAAGATGGTTTGGAAAATTTCCCTTTCTGACATGCCTCACATAGAGCATCTGAAGAAAACTTCAGCTTGGGTAGACCTCTGACTAACTCGAGTTTATTTAGCTGAGATAGTTTTCTCATGCTAATGTGGCCCGGGCGTCTATGCCATACCCATTTCTCTTCATGAACAGACAACAAACATTCTACATTTTGTTCTTTTAAGTCTGAAAGATTTATTTTGTAAATATTGTTTTTCCTCTTGCTAGTGAATATGACTATTTTATTGTTCTGATTAATTGCTTTACATGTTTTTTGATTGAAGATTACATCATAGCCGTTATCACTTAATTGACTTATTGATAACAGGTTATGCATTAATCCTTCTACATAGAGAACATCAGATATATAGGGAAAAATTCCATTACCAATAGTTCCGAAGCCTCTGATTCTTCCTTTCTGATTTCCTCTGAAACCTACGACGCCAACATCTTTAAGTTCCAGGCTTTGGAACATATACTTTCTTCCCGTCATGTATCGCGAGCATCCAAAGTCTAGGTACCATGATTGGTGTCTTAATTTGCTGCATAAGATATTTGCAACATAAACAATCTTATCCTTTGGAACCCAGAATCTTCTAGGTCCTTTATGATAAGTTTTCCTAGAGTTTCATAGAACTTTGGGTTTTCTAGCATTATCAAAATGTTGTGCTTGTGTATGTGTGTAGTGATAAGAAAACGGAGATTTAGGTTTGTCATTTGTGGAAGATTTATCTTCACTAGGGTCATACCCAATTCCTCTTTTATTATTCTGACTAACTCCATAAATCATGGATGCCATTTTGCTTCTCTCTATCCCATTCTTCAGAAACTTTTGAAAAGATTTTTCATATTCATAAATTACTGTGTTCGAAATTTGTGGAGCTTGAGATAATGCTTCTTCAAGTTTTAAGCATTGTTTATTTGTGGAGTCTCTTTCTAATATCAAAGTTCGATTTTCATCTTTTAGTTCTGAAACTGTTATCTCAAGTTTACCACATTCTTCGATGGTTTCTTCAAGAACCTCTTTTACAACTTTAAATTTTTGTTTAAGTTTCTGGTATGAGTTTAGAGTTTCAGAAAGGCATGATTCGAGGTCAGAGCGAGAAAGATCAGAAAATACCTCTTCAGATTCAGATTCTCCATCTGATGTATTTCTAGAGGTGGTAGCCATGAGTGCAACATTTGCCTGTTCTTCAGAGTCTGATTCTGAGGAATCAGATCCACTGTCGTCCCAGGTGGCCATCAGTCCCTTTTTGGTTTTGAATGAAATTTTCTTGAAATTTTCTCTTCTAGAGCTTTCTTTCTTCAACTTGGGACATTCATTTCTGTAATGACATGTTTCCTTACTTTCATAGCATGTTATATCTTCATTAGACTTACCTCTGGAAGTTGATTCTAATCCATCCCCCTTGGGTCTCGGTCTTCTGAAGTTATTGTTCCTTTTTCTCCAGATTTTTTTTAATCTTCTGGTTAAAAGGGATAATTCTTCTTCGTCGTTAGAGTATTCCTTTTCAGAGTCATCATTGTCTTCTTCTTCAGCTTGGAAGGATTTGTTTCTATCTGGTTTGTGTCTTTCAGATCTGGACTTTAGTGCTACATACTTGATCTTCTTTTGAGGTTTATCTTCCTCCAGTTCTATCTCGTGACTTCTAAGTGAACTGACGAGTTCCTCAAGCCTGATACTGTTCAGATCTTTTGATAACTTTAAGGTTGTGACCATGGGTCTCCATTTCTTTGGCAAGCTTTTATTAATCTTTTTGACATGATCCGCAGTTGTATATCCTTTATCTAGCACTTTGAGTCCTGCAATTAAAGTTTGAAATCTAGAAAACATTACCTCTACAGCTTCATCGTCCTCCATTTTGAAGGCTTCATATTTCTGGATTAGAGCCAGAGCCTTTGTTTCTTTGACTTGAGAATTTCCTTCGTGATTCATCCTCAGGAAGTCAAGTATTTCTTTAGTTGTTTCCCTGTTGGTGATCTTTTCATATTCATTGTAGGAAATAGCATTGATTAGTATCCACTACTTCTGTTGTTCCCCTGTTGGTGATCTTTTCATATTCATATCCATCCTCACGCTTCTGATCATCTGACTTTCTGCTTCTGGGAATAGCCACTCCAGCGTCTGTCACAGGTGGTGTGTAGCCAATTGTGACAATATCCCAGAGATCAGCGTCGTAGCCCAGAAAGAAACTTTCAATTTTGTCTTTCCAATAATCAAATTTTTCTCCATCAAATATTGGAGGTTTAGCGTTGTAACTATCTCTTTCATTGGTGTTGGCCATAGTTTTTCTCACGCTAGATCTCTCTACACTGTTAAGTGTTTGATTAGAAAATCAATAGCAGGGCCGAAGCTTTGTTACCAATTGAAGGTTGAGAAAAACAAGAAAGGGGGGTTTGAATTGTTTTAGAAATAAAAACTTTTTCAGAAATCAAAACACACAGAATTTTATACTGGTTCGCTTGAAATTCAAAGCTACTCCAGTTCACCCGGCCAAGGTGATTTCGCCTTCAAAAAGTACTTAATCCACTAATCTTGAAAGATTACACAACCAATCGTCTAAGAGAATAATCTCTTAGCCCTCTCACGTATTCAGACTACGCAGAGTCACTTGAGGAAATAGTTTAAGCAAGAGTAAATTGTAATGTAAAGTGCTTCTAACAAAAAGCAAATATTACAAAAAAAATAAGAGCAATAGCTTTTCACGTAAGAGCAACAACTCGTGAAAAAGAGAGAGAATGAATGAGATTTCTGTGTGTCTCAGGTGTCTTCTCTAGTGAGGTAATCCGTCCTTTATATAGTCGTTGTGAAGTGTAGCACCTCAAATTTGCACCCTACCTAGTGTACATACATTTTCATCATTAGTTCATTAACATAAAAAAGTCCATTGCATAGCATTGCATAGCCATTTGCCCAAGTGCAAGTTCAGCTGACAAATTAGGTCAAACTGGTCAGAAGATCAGGTCAAACAAGCAAGCATGTGCCATTTCCATTGAGACAAGGCCCTGAGGTTGGTTTACCAAGTTCATATGGTCTAAGGATCATTTTGAAGTGGTTTGGCCAAAGATTGGATGCTCAGAAGTCATCAGTCAAGCTGAATTTCAGCTGAAACCATAAAAAGTCAACTGTGGTCAACTGTGCCTGATTTTATGGATTGGAAGGTGGGAGATGGTTTGAAAGGCTTCATTCATGTCCATATAAGTCTCATTTGACATATCAAAGACCAAGGTTGAAGAATTGGAGGTCAGACAAGAAGTTTCCTAAAATGGCAGGTGACTTGTAATTTCAACTGCCCAAAATGGAAACTTTTGCTCCTCAAAATTACTTCATCATACAAGCTTCAAATGGAATTTTGTCCAACATGAAAGTTGAATATCTTGTTCTCACCATTCCAAAAAGTCCAAGAACTTGAAATTCCCATGTATGGTTGGCAAGATATGGTCCAATCATTTTCAGAAAATGCCTAAATTCAAAGTGCCATAACTTTCACATGGAAAGGCCAATTTGGTTGATTTTTTCTTTGAGCAAACCACATTTCATATGAACTTTCATGGTGCATCATTACATTTCATCAAAAATCATCATGGCAAAATGGCATTTTTCAAGTGAATTCATTTGCATTTTTTAGCATGAAATGGTGATTTTCAAAAATACAAGCCATATGCACTTAGGACCTTTTCATACACATTACAAATATCATTTAGAACTTGTGTGAACTGGTTTTAGACTGATACATGGACTGCATAAGAAAAAGGGCATTTTGGCCAAAGTCATGAAAATGTGCATTACACTAATCATTCTAATTTGCCTAATTGAGATTAAATTTTGGATTAGTGTGAGGTATAAAGAGATAATTGTAACAGAAATGCTTAATTACATTTTCATTTCTTTCAGATCCATAAGAAAAAAATCTCAAAATTCTCTCAATTTTCTCCACTTTTCATACACACTTTTTTCATTCATTCATCAAAAAATTCTCCATCATTCGTGCTGTTTCTTGTAATAATCTTCATCTGCAGGTGGATTAGAAGAACTGTTGAAGGCCAAAAGTGGAAGGATCTTGCATAATCGTGGCTGTTGAAACCAAGCACCTCCTATGGCAGTTCGAAGATTTCTCCGAAGTGAAGTAGTTTCGAGCTGAAATCTTGCTTCCTAACACTCATCAACACATCATAGGCGATCTGTTTTATACTTTGGAGCTTCGAATTCAACGAATTCAACGGCTGCATCTCATTTGAGGTAAGATTCGACCGAGCTAATTCTTGCAATTACTATATGGATTCTGTAGATCTTGGCACGTAGGTCACGTTAAGCTTTGAATCGCGCGTTTTCATTGAGAATTGAGGAAGAAATCTTGACTGGAAGTTTGGATGGCAAAACTTTATTCGATCGAATCTTTTTGTGTGTGGAGTTATGGATAAAATCATGGTGATATTAGTAACGTACGTTGCGAGACGAACCCGTACATATATCGCATGCTAGTTTCTGTGCGAAAATGTTCATGTCAATGATGAACAGTGTGAAATGATGATGGACACGAGGAAGACGTTCAATTTTCGCGTCCCGCTTGCATTTAGATCCTTCCGCCTAGCCTTCAATTTGAAAATCCTATTTCCCGCGGATCACATCCAATCACACGTTGCCAGCGTTTTTAATAAAACGCAGAGTTTTGATCCTGGCCTCATGTAATTACAAGTTTGCCACGCGGTTATTCTTATTTCATTTTAAATGCTAAATAAAAATTTCATTTCATCAATAAACTTCAAAAAATCATAATTAAATCATGGATTATCCAATTTGAGTGGGAATTTTTGCATTAATCTCCAAATTTCCTCTAGTTTTTTTTAGGTATGATAGTCAAAGTTGTGCCTGGTGGATTTTTTGACTTTGCCTAATGCCTTTGATCATGTATGCTATGTGTATATGTTTTTCCATATTGATCATAAAATGATGATGTTTGTTCCAAAATGCATGAAATTTTATAGGCATATCCTTGACTCTTTCCTGGTGATTTTGATGTATAGTTTTCTAATTTTGAATCCCTGGTTAGAGAGATATGATGTGATCAAGTTGAGTGTGACAATTTGTGTCACACTATGTTATGTCAACTTCATGAATTTTGTTTCCATGCATATGCTATGTCTTCTGCTCCCAATTTTTGCATGTGATCACTTGTGCATGTCTAGTTTTGCCATGATTTTTTGTAGGATTTGTTGATCAATTTCCTATTTGATTGGTATTTTTGTTTGCTGTTTACCATTTTTGTGAACTTTCTTGAGTGATCAACTTACATGACTTGTAAAATGTTCACACCTTATCATATGAAGATGAAATTTGATGGAGTGATTCCTAACATGTTTAAGTTCACTTTGGCTTTGGTCCCATTCATTTCTCATTTGCTTGCACTGTTTTACATTTTATTGAAGTTGACACATGCTTTGTGACCTAGTTTGGGTTGATTTTTGCATATCCTGACTTGTTGAATTTAATTTCCCTACTTCCTCTTATCCAAATAGCATGAAATTTGACATGAATCTCATTGAATGTGCTCTGTTTAGACTGGAATTTTTGTGGAATTTATTGAGCTGTTTTGATATTTGTTTAAGTGTGATCATTCTGTTTGCTCATATGTGGTTCACACTTGCCTAGTTTGACTTAAATTGTGCATGAAATAAACTTGGTGCATAGTTTTAATGTGAGACCAATTGGATTCTCTTCTTAATTGATTTATCTTGGTTTTGATCATTTTTCACTTGCTGTTTTGGATTTTTCATCTCCTTTTGGCCCTAGTCTTGGACTAGTGGCTTGTGATCTCACTTTTGAGTTGTGTTTCAGGTTAATAGCACAAATGGCCTATGCTTGATGATGTGCTCCCATTGGACTTGATTTGTGACTTGTGTATAGCTAATTTTGACTTTGTTTTGCAGGGATTGATACTTGAGTTTGAGCCTTAATGGCTTGCACCTTTGTGCATTGGCTTGTGTTTGTCTGTGTATAGTTAATTGTGAACCATTTGCTGTTTAGTTCTGTGATTGGTATACTGATTGTATTTGATTGATTTCAGGTACATTAGTTGCTAATATTGCTTTGCTTAGCTTGATAAGCAATTTGCATTGAGGTATAACATTCTTGTCTCCATGTAGTCTGGAAGACCTGGCTTGTTACCTAGCCAGGCACCTGTCTGAAGTCCTCCTTAAGAGGCAATGTTTGTGCTTGTTTATTTTTGTCCCCAAGCATGTAAAGACCTCTATGAGGCAATTGGCGGATAAGAGAGATATGCAATCTATCTCCCGCTCTTCTGTGGAGTCATCCCTCTGCTCACACCAAGGTGTTGATGCATTGGGATACAAACCCAAGATCTTGTACAATGTACAGTTGTGTCAGTGTCTTAAAGTGTAGAAGGGTTCCCACTTTCTGGACCCACACTTCTTTGTCTAAAGCTCTCTCTGGCCAGGGATAAGAGCTGTGAAGTCTTATCTTCACTCACCTTTCATCTGGCTTCACCTTGGCTCTCAATGTCAAGGTTAAGAGCTACCGTTACCCCTGTACAAATGACTTGCTCTTGCAGTCTTACCCTTTGATTGAGCCCCACTTGTGTGTATATAGTGTGTGCTACTTGTGAATGCTTGGTTTGATGTTTGTTTGTGCTGATTAAGATAGGCTTGCTCCCTGTGCAAGTTAGCTAGAAACCTTAACTTAGGGATGATTTTGCGTGATAACATCTAGGCTCGAGTCGTAGTCTCCCTAGTTGTGTCTCCCTCTGTTATCTGGTTAGGCTAGTCCTATATCCCTCCGTAGGGGAACTACGTCGCCCTGATCCTCATACCAGATGAGGTACGTAGGCAGGAGATGAGCAGATCTCTCTGGGCGCCTGTGTCTTTGTTTTGTCTTGCGTGTGTAGGAGATGGATGTAAGCCCAGCGATTGGCATTCCACATCCTGTGTCTTGTTGTGTGCTTGGAAGCTGATGTAAGTCCATCGAGTGGCATTCGGGTTCCAGTGTGCGTGTGTTTGGTTCGGATGCCGATGTAAGTCCAGTGATTGGCATTCGGGCTCCACGTTTGCCTTCTGGTGTGTGTTTTGGTTCGGATGTTGATGTAAGTCCAGTAATTGGCATTCAGGCTCCATGTTTGCCTTTTCCCGTGTTTGTTTGTGTGCGTGTTAGCCGAGCTACGGATGCTCTGATTCTCCTTCGTCCAAAGGAGATACGTATGCATAGGATGCGACATCCTAGCGAGCATGTGTTGTTTCCCCGGTCCAAACTACTTTGACTCTGATGTCTATGCCTGATAGACTAAGTAGGCCCAGGATGCGATATCCTGCCGAGTCAGTCTTGTTTGTTTTCTTGTGTCTCTTTCAGCCAGTGTTTGTTTGTTTGTGAGCAGCGTTTTAGCAACCATTTTCCTTCCTTTAGTGCGTGGATCCCGTCGAGTACGACGGATGCGTAGGGGTGCTAATACCTTCCCTTCGCATAACCGACTCCCGATCCCATTCTCTTTGGTCGCGAGACCATGCTTTTTCCAGGTTTACTCTGAGCGTTTCCTTTCCCTCTTTTGGGATAAATAACGCACGGTGGCGGCTCTGTTGTTTTGTTTTCCCGCCGGTTTTTCGCGTAATGCGACAGCTGGCGACTCTGCTGGGGATTAAGAAGTTGACCTCTTGCTGGTCCATCTTCCCCGAGCGAGTCTCTCCTAACGCTCTCTAGGTTAGGGCTTTGGTTGCTTTGTGCTGTTATTTGTTGCATTCATTATTTATTGTTTGCATTTATTGTGTGCATTGATGTTTGCATTCATTCATATTCATCTGCTGGTTGTGCTGTGTCTCTCTGTTTGGGGTGGGAGTTACTCGAGGAAAAAGGCCCAATACCCAGGCTATGAGTGAAATCTAGGAAACCTAGGAATAGAGTGATTCATGGGAAGCGGGTGGTGTACGCCACTTAGCGGAACATTGATATCACGAGCAGTTCAGACTCTGATGGGGTATTATCGGTGCATACATCTGGTGTGCACAGGATGATATTCTTGAAAGGGTTGTTTATCCTGCGTTTCTCTCAACCTTACCCTGGCCTAGATGACACCCGTGAGTGGGAGGGGATGATTATTACAGGTACAGTTGCTGACTTGTTGGTGACTCTTGGTACTGATGATGATTGTGAATTATGGACATTTATTTCTGGGACGCCGGAGTTCTGTCCGTGGTTTATCAGCGGGTTCCGTCTATTTCGGATCCCCGGGTTGAATTTGAGAGTACCTGTTCAGAGGATCTGGCTGTCATCCGTTCAGCGGATGTTTCTGTGATAGTGATGTAATCTCCGGTTCCGTTTATTTCGGAACCCCCTAAGTCGGATTTATGGTGACTCAGTTGACTGTGACTGGTTCAGAGAATGGGTCTTCAGATGACTTGGTGGCCTAGTGACCTGCATTCATGCATTTGCATCATCCCATTTCGCATTCATTTGCATTCAACTCATGTCTACCCGTACTCAGGGTCCATTGTTGATTGAGATTCTGGTTGAGAGACGTCCAGATGTCAGATTGTTATTGATGAAAAATTATCTGTCTCAGTGATGCTAGAATCAAAGAAAGGAATATTCCCGGTACGGATAGACATTGCATGTGTGAGTCATACTAACCCATTTGCTGTTTTGTAGGTGTCAACCGGTGCGCATAGCTCGTTTGCTCAGATATCCTGCTAGGGGCAACAAATCCAAACTGATGGATCTTCCCAACACCGACATCCTTGAACTGAAAGAGATGGTGAGGGATTTGTTCAGTGTTGTGCAAGGGCTTGCCTTGGGGCAGAAAGCCATGGCTGAGAGATTGGAAAAGATTGAGAAGTGGCTGATGGTGGAGAAAGTTCAAGGAAAAGCTCCATCATCCGAAGTGACAAATCCCTCTGACTCTGTAGCCAAGGAACTCTCTGACAGTGGTCCCTTCAAGAAGGAGGTTGACTCAAGTGGTGTGCCAGTAAAGAAGGAACGTGGTAAGGATCGTTATCACCCTTATGCTGCCACTGTAACCACCCCTGTTGGTAATCCACTTGTACCACCGCAACAACCACCACCTCAACAGAAGGCACCGAGAGCTAGGAGCCAGGTGAAGAAGAAAAAGGAGGAGCGTCAGTTTGAGGAACCACCTGTGACCTACACCCTTCTGTTTAGGAGATTGAGGGATTTGGGGTTAGTCCGACCAAGGATTTTGATCCCCATAGCACAACAGAAGAGGCCTGCACACTATGATGAGAATGCCAGGTGCGAGTTCCATTTCGAGGCACCCAGGCACAATGTTGAGGGTTGTAGGGCTTTCAAGCATGTCGTCCAGGACATGGTAGACTCCAAGACCATCAGCTTGGCACAGATCATGGATGGGGATGTCAACCCTGTACCCAAGAAGGGTCCTGTAAAGATGAAGATGGTGAAAAAGGTCAAGAGAGGAATGGGGGTGACTGAGGAGGATCAGTTAAAAGTTCCAATGTCTGTGGTCCCAGAACCTTTGATGAAGGATGGAGTTTTCCCTGTCGGTGATAATTGTTGTGCGGCCGTCGCCACCGAGGGGTGTGCATTGATGGGAGATCCGACCCAGAAGACGAAGGAAGTAGAAATGGACAGTGAAAAAGTTGAAGCACTAAGTCAAGCAATTGATACCATCAAGGTGGAGAATGCTGTTGTTGAGAAAGAGAGGAAGCTGTCCATTTCTTCTTATAAACAAGCTCTAGAAGTGGTGAAGAACAAAGAGGCCCGAGGTTGGGGCAGGATCATTGACATAGTGGTAAAGGCAGACATGTTCGGGATTGGCTATCCAGATCAAGAGTCGTCTAGACCAGGCAGAGGACGTCGTTCACCGTACATCTTTGTCAGTGCAGGGATGCTGGATTCTGATCATGCTTGTTCAGTGAGTGAAGAGACCGACTGTGACCGCGAGCTCGAGTTGTGGATAAAGTCGTGCGTACCAGGCAATTGGAAGGCCTCCGAAATCACCACTGTCACTCATCCTGAGATGTAGGATTTCTGGTTTTATTTTATTTGCATGAAAGCCATACGTTTTGCCCGAAACGTAATGGTCCATTGTAAGGGCCATCTCATGTGTTTCATTGTGCAACATTTTGCATCATTAATAAATGGATGTTTTTGTGATTAAAAGCGGTGTTCCCTGTTTTTCACTTTTTTGCAGTTTTAAAAATAAAAATAAAAATGGCAATGTTTTTATTCTCTTTCCTTTTGATTCATTTGGTTTCGACCTCAAAAGTGATTACCATCCTGATCTCATCGATAACAATTTGGTTACACCTCTGTATGACTTCGACAATCCGATCTATCATGCCGAAGAATAAGGCGAAGAAGATTGTGATCTGCTGGAATTTGCCAGGTTGTTAAAACAAGAGGAGAATGTGATTCAACCACGCGAGGAGCGAGTCAAGATTGTCATCCCAAATACCGCCGGGGTCAGAAGGGAAATGAAAGTTGAGACCGCTTCAGAGGCGAGTCGAGAACAGAATGGTAGCCCTGTTGAAAGAGCAGGTTGATATCTTCACCTGGCTGCATCGAGATACACCAGGGTGGACTACCCGTGTTGTGGGACACGAGCTACCATGGAGAGAAGACTGTCCTCCAGTGAGGCGGAGAACGTGTGTGGACTGTCGAGACGTGAATAGAGCTAGTTCGAGAGAGGAATTCCCGGTACTTCACATTGATGTATTGGTTGATAGTACAGCTCAATCCTCGGTGTTTACCTCCATGGATGGCTTTCTAGCCAAAATCAGGTGGAATTGTCGCCAGATGATGTGAAGTAAACAATGTCCATCACACCAAAGAGTACCTTTTTGTTATAAGGTGAAGAAGAAGGCCGTTGCCACGGATCAAAGGGCTACAGTGACTTTGTTTCATGATATGACTCATCGTGAAAGCGAATGCCATGTTGATGACATGATGACAAAGTCCCATCCGGTGGATCTGGGGCAAATTGTTTGACCGGATCGAAACTACTTAGACTGAGGTTGAGTCCGAACCAGTGCACTTGTGGAGTGCTGTCCGGTAAGTTGCCGAGGCTTATTGTGAAGGAAGGAGGAATCGAGTTCGATCCTGCTAAAAAAAAAAAAAAAAAAAAAAAAAAAAAAGGAAAATAATGCAAGAAACGCCTGAACCGAAAACAAAAAGAGATCAAACGGTCAGGTAGGATGGCATTGGAAAAAGAATAAGTTGCAGGAACCTCTGATTCTGATGCTTCTCATGGGGATGATTATTAATCTGGTGCTTGACAGCCCTCAAGGGGTCTATGAGGTGTATTGGGTCAGCATGACTAGTCTTGTCGAAAAGAGCGTGTAATTTACCTAAGCAAAAAGTTTATCGATTGTGAAACAATACACTCACTGCTCGAGAAAACTTGATGTACTTTGGCATAGGCTGCTCGCCGACTGAGACAGTATGCTGATTCATACCACTTTGTGGATGTCCAAAATGGATCTGATCAAGTATATGTTTGAGAAGTCAGCATGACCGGACAGGTTGTGAAAGGGCAAATGATGTCGACTGAATACGATATTCAGCACACCTCCCAGAAAGCAATCAAGAGGAGTACTGCATGATTACCCCAGCAATCCATTGATGATTCTCGACCCAGGAAGTTTGAAGTCCCTGATGAGGATATCTCGAGGTACTCAAATCGAAAGATTGAGAGTGACCGATCCCGGAGGAGGGGCCTGACCCTGAATCCGAACGGATTCTGATGTCTGATGGGGAGAGTTAAAGTGAATGAGCTAGTGCTTCCCCGATAACATTTGAATGCACCCACGATGGTGGTTGAGTACAAAGTTTGTATCCCGGGTGCCGAACCTCGATACGTACGGCTACTGGGGCAATGCCTCTCTCACTCAGATATGGGTGGTACTACCATTTGAGACTCAGGCTTTGTCATGGGGTCCCGTTGGACGTAAACTTGAAAAAGTGAGTGGATAAGGACTCAGTATGACACGTTGAGCCTGACCGAGGAGAAAAGGGCTGACAGTTACTTGTCATGGGGCAGTTGTACCCAGTAAATGAAGCGTGTTGTTAACCGAGAAATGCGACCTCGTGGGTAGCATGGAAGAGATGTGGTGTTGAAAAGGATCCTTCCTCCTCAACGATCGTGGGGCAAGCGGATAAACAGTCATGAATCCCCAGCATGGTCAAGAAGGTTTTCTCCGACAGAGCCTTGTTCCTGACGACCATGGACGGTGAGGATTTTCCATTCCCTGCAGATGCGGACGCAGTTAGAAAACACTTCGCAAAAAGAGTCCCGCTGGACAAAAAGAATAAAAGAGTCCAGGCAAAAAAGGGCATCCCGGCGAACCAAAAAAAAAACAGAAAGAAAAGGTTCGGGCAAAAGTTAGGGATGATAAAAAAAAACTGTACACCCGGCAAGTCGAAAACCCCACAAGGGCGGCTTGGGCAAAAAAGGGTATCCCGGTGGACTGAAACCCGAAAGGGCGGTCCAGGCAAAAGAGGGATTGAAACGAACAACTGCGTCCAGCATGATCGTTTGTGCTCGAGATGTGACTTGGATGATCTCCGACAGAGATCGATCGGAAGCGTCTGGTTCAGAAAGCCGAAAGTGCGGAAAGTCTTGAGGACATATGGGGTGTAACCGAGTTGGAACTCGATGAGATCGCGGTTCCACATTGCCATTAGGATAGATTTTTCCTTTTATGCGCAATCACCTCTTTCCAGGGTTTGCTTCCCGTGTGTTGCTCGATTCTGAGCCACCTTTTTGTTTCAGTCAAATAGTTTTATTTTTGTTTTCATTACCGCTTTGATTACGAAAACATCCGTTCATTTTTGATAAGAATATTTGCATTTTGAAACATAAGAGGTCCCTTCCGATGCATGCTTATAAGATTGAAATCTGGAAATCTTATTCGGAAATTTGAGTGACCCAGATGTTGAAGTGTTGGCACGCCTGGGGCACGCTTTTATCTAACAATCTCTCGTGCAGGTGCTGTTAGATATCTTCATTCGCTGATAGGTGGTGATATGAAGCCTTTTGAAAAAAAATGAAATCCCCACAGAGTCCAATCAAGGGCAATGGACAGACGAACGGTGAAAATCCCGTGACAGAATTATGACGACGATCCCTGGAGGGTTAATCAAGAAGACTCTTCAAAATCTGAGGACTGGAAAGACTTGTATGAATCCCAGGAGTCCGATCCCCGTAGAGTACGGAGGAGCCGGGAATACAAGGTGATGAATCGGAAAAGTCCAGATGAGTCTGGAAGTTCTCAAAAGTGGAAAGTCAACACTGGGATAGGATGGTGAACACCAGTGTTCGACAAATCGAAGGGCGGACCGTGTCCGATAGGCCGTATTTCCCCAATGGGTTTGAGAGTGTCATCTCCCTAGCAGATTCGAGATCGGTGCCTCCTCAGCAAGCCTGAAGGTTACCATATCCCCAGTGGAGTTGTGATTGTTTTCCAAGTCTGAAGCTGTCTTCCCAGCAGAAGTTATGTTGTTGGTTTTCCCTCAGCAAGATCCCCAAGCGGATAGGGTTCGGGGCAAACCATCCCCGGTAGAGATAAGCATGGGTTGCCTCCCCTAGCAGGGTAATCTCCAAGCGGATCGGGTTCGATGGAGGTCATCCCCAGCGAGGTTTGTCTTTCCCCAGTAGGGTGGAAATTGACGTGGTAATGAGATCCTCAGCATAGTTCCTGGAGTTCCCCGGTGTTGTCTTTGGAGGAGACGTGTGTTTTATGCATTCATCATTTAGATAAGCATAGCATATTGCATCACTAGTGCGTAGCATTTCCATGATCATGGGGCATTGCGCTAAAAAAAAAAAACTCTCATGCATCTGCATTGCAAGCATATCCATTAGCCCTTGGCCGTGGTGACCGAGAATGGATTGTTGGAAAGAGTTTAGCATCGCTTGGATCGACTTCAGAATTGGGTTCCCCAGCAGGGTGGAGAGAGGTGTTTCCCCAACAAGTGACTCTTTAGTCGAGTGGGTATCCCCAGCATTGTTACTCCAGAAGTTGGCAGCATCTTGCAAACTTGGATCCATTCCCCCAGCAGATGTGGGTGTGCCTGATCTCTCCATATAGGGTCGACCCCTTAAGCAGAAAATGTCTACCATTCCTTTTGTGCTCCCCATTGAGTTAG
Source organism: Lathyrus oleraceus (assembly GCF_024323335.1). NCBI lineage: Eukaryota > Viridiplantae > Streptophyta > Magnoliopsida > Fabales > Fabaceae > Lathyrus > Lathyrus oleraceus. Next base: position 448,112,775 of record NC_066585.1, on the reverse strand, counting down.
ATCCTCGTGGATGACGGTTGTTTCCGTTCCCTCCCCTTGGGAAGGGTTTTCCCTATTGGGTTGTTCCTCATTAGGATGTCTTGATTCAGTTTGACTTTTCGGATCGATCATGAATTGGCTTCCTTGTGGCTGTCTCTTGTGATTCCCTGTGGTATAAATGAATAGTTGCTCACTAACCGGCACTCATTCATCTTATCCTCAGCGGGGTTTGTGGGCCTCTACCTACGAACCAGTAGTTGTAAGTCCTATCTTTGTGGTTTTCTACCTACTCCTGGTAGTTGTAAAATCCCACTTTCATCCCCTAGCAGAGGTAACCTTTGTGGTTCATTCTGATTGTTGGCGGAATTGGTGGTCTTCTACTTGTCAACCGGTAGATGTAAACTCCACGTTCTCCCCTTGGTGGAGTTAACCCTTTGTGCTCATCCTAGTTGATTACGGTTCCTGTTTCTGTGGTTTTCTGCCTACTAACCGGTAGATGTAATCCCCTCTTTGTGGTTATCCTTACCCAGTCTCGGTATTGATATTCCCTTCACCTCTCGGATATTTGCTTTGATTAAGCAACTTTATCCTGTTTTGATTGGTTATCTTTTGCATACCTAGTCGGGTACCCTGATGCCTTTGATGTCGGCCGACTTGTCCATTTAACAACCTCAACCCGGTTATGGATAATCTTCCATGCGAGTGTATTATCTACGTTTCGACAGCTATAGATAATGTGTCTCATGCGCTCTTGAGTCGAAGTCGTCCTCCCCAGTTGAGTAAGATTCGTATTCCTTTGTTCGGAATCGAATGTCCATCCTTTAACAAGACTGCTTTTCTAGCCCTCTTCAGGATGTTGAGTGTTTTGGAACACAAACCAATTCACGCTTTGGTCGGTCACCCGTTTAATAACCTACAACCCGGTATCCTTGGTGTTCCTTCCTGTGTGCTCGCTGTCGTGACCTTGATCCCCAGTGAGATCCCCTGCAAGTGTGTAGCCTTGCCCAGACATGTAGATGTCAGTATCCTGTCAGCACCCGCGTGTGTTGTTTCTTTGGTGTCGGTAAACACCATCTTTCGGTGCTTTCCCAGTCATGCGTAAGTGTCTGGTATTCTTTGGTGTCGGTAAACATCATCTTTCGATGTTCGTAACGTCGGTCTCCTTCCCTAGTGAAGCATTTCTCCTCTCCGTTGGTTTCGATAAACGTCGAGTTTTTCCCAATTATCCGTTGATGATTTGGTTGTGTTCTCTCTCCCCATAGTTTCCTCCTCTCCGTTGGTGTCGATAAACGTCGAGTTTTTCCTATGCGTCTGTTGGCGTATAGTTGATATCTTTCCCCACAGGGTCGTGCCCAGTTGAACCTCCTCTCCGTTGGTGTCGATAAACGTCGAGTTTTTCCTAGTCGTCCGATGACGTCTAGTTGCTTATTCCCTACAGATCATTTGGTAATACCATATGGTTCCCCTCAGAGTTTCTTCCTCTCCGTTGGTGTCGATAAACGTCGAGTTTTTCCTAGTCGTCCGATGACGTCTAGTTGTACCCTTCCCCATGCGGATTTACCTCTCCGTTGGTTTCGATAAACGTCGAGTTTTTCTCATTCGTCCGTTGACGTCTGATTGTATACCCTGTTCCCAGTCATTCATTAATGTCTGGTTGATTCCCAGCCAGAATCCCCAGTAGACGTCCTATTCGGTTTCTGATTGTGGTGCCTTTCCCTCGTGAAGTGGTTTTCTCCTTCTCCGTTGGTGTCGATAAACGTCGAGCTTCTCCCTTTCGTCCTATGACGTCTGGTCGAGTCTTCCCAGTTCATCCGTCGTCCGTTGATATCTGGTTACCTCTCCGTTGGTCTCGGTAAACGTCGAGTTTTTCCTGGTCGTCCTCCAGTAGAGTTACCTCTCCGTTGGTTTTGGTAAACGTTGAGTTTTTCCCATGTCGTCCGTTGACGTATGGTGGTATCCCTTCCCAGTCATTCACTAATGCCTGGCTACCTCTCCGTTGGTCTTGGTAAACGTCGAGTTTTTCCTAGTTGTCCGTTGGCATCTAGTTGTGATTCCTATTCCCATTCATCGTCTAGTGATGTCTGGAGGTGGTTGTACCTTTGAGAAGAAAAAGAATCAGAAAATCAAAATACCCAGTAATAAATATCAGATCCCAGTGGACGTTTCCGTTGGTGATTCCCAGCAGTGTGCAAATTCTACGGTTCTTGGTATTCAATCCCAGTTTACCCTGAAAGTCTGACAGCCGTTGCTCTCATCCATTCGGGTTCCCAGTTGATTGAATAGGGGCAGCTGTAGCACCTCAAATTTGCACCCTACCTAGTGTACATACATTTTCATCATTAGGTCATTAACATAAAAAAGTCCATTGCATAGCATTGCATAGCCATTTGCCCAAGTGCAAGTTCAGCTGACAAATTAGGTCAAACTGGTCAGAAGATCAGGTCAAACAAGCAAGCATGTGCCATTTCCATTGAGACAAGGCCCTGAGGTTGGTTTACCAAGTTCATATGGTCTAAGGATCATTTTGAAGTGGTTTGGCCAAAGATTGGATGCTCAGAAGTCATCAGTCAAGCTGAATTTCAGCTGAAACCATAAAAAGTCAATTGTGGTCAACTGTGGTCAACTGTGCCTGATTTTATGGATTGGAAGGTGGGAGATGGTTTAAAAGGCTTCATTCATGTCCATATAAGTCTCATTTGACATATCAAAGACCAAGGTTGAAGAATTGGAGGTCAGACAAGAAGTTTCCTAAAATGGCAGGTGACTTGTAATTTCAACTGCCCAAAATGGAAACTTTTGCTCCTCAAAATTACTTCATCATACAAGCTTCAAATGGAATTTTGTCCAACATGAAAGTTGAAGATCTTGTTCTCACCATTCCAAAAAGTCCAAGAACTTGAAATTCCCATGTATGGTTGGCAAGATATGGTCCAATCATTTTCAGAAAATGCCTAAATTCAAAGTGCCATAACTTTCACATGGAAAGGCCAATTTGGTTGATTTTTCTTTGAGCAAACCATATTTCATATGAACTTTCATGGTGCATCATTACATTTCATCAAAAATCATCATGGCAAAATGGCATTTTTCAAGTGAATTCATTTGCATTTTTTAGCATGAAATGGTGATTTTCAAAAATACAAGCCATATGCACTTAGGACCTTTTCATACACATTACAAATATCATTTAGAACTTGTGTGAACTGGTTTTAGACTGATACATGGACTGCATAAGAAAAAGGGCATTTTGGCCAAAGTCATGAAAATGTGCATTACACTAATCATTCTAATTTGCCTAATTGAGATTAAATTTTGGATTAGTGTGAGGTATAAAGAGATAATTGTAACAGAAATGCTTAATTACATTTTCATTTCTTTCAGATCCATAAGAAAAAAATCTCAAAATTCTCTCAATTTTCTCCACTTTTCATACACACTTTTTTCATTCATTCATCAAAAAATTCTCCATCATTCGTGCTGTTTCTTGTAATAATCTTCATCTGCAGGTGGATTAGAAGAACTGTTGAAGGCCAAAAGTGGAAGGATCTTGCATAATCGTGGTTGTTGAAACCAAGCACCTCCTATGGCAGTTCGAAGATTTCTCCGAAGTGAAGTAGTTTCGAGCTGAAATCTTGCTTCCTAACACTCATCAACACATCATAGGCGATCTGTTTTATACTTTGGAGCTTCGAATACAACGAATTCAACGGCTGCATCTCATTTGAGGTAAGATTCGACCGAGCTAATTCTTGCAATTACTATATGGATTCTGTAGATCTTGGCACGTAGGTCACGTTAAGCTTTGAATCGCGCGTTTTCATTGAGAATTGAGGAAGAAATCTTGACTGGAAGTTTGGATGGCAAAACTTTATTCGATCGAATCTTTTTCTGTGTGGAGTTATGGATAAAATCATGGTGATATTAGTGACGTACGTTGCGAGACGAACCCGTACATATATCGCATGCTAGTTTCTGTGCGAAAATGTTCATGTCAATGATGAACAGTGTGAAATGATGATGGACACGAGGAAGACGTTCAATTTTCGCGTCCCGCTTGCATTTAGATCCTTCCGCCTAGCCTTCAATTTGAAAATCCTGTTTCCCGCGGATCACATCCAATCACACGTTGCCAGCGTTTTTAATAAAACGCAGAGTTTTGATCCTGGCCTCATGTAATTACAAGTTTGCCACGCAGTTATTCTTATTTCATTTTAAATGCTAAATAAAAATTTCATTTCATCAATAAACTTCAAAAAATCATAATTAAATCATGGATTATCCAATTTGAGTGGGAATTTTTGCATTGATCTCCAAATTTCCTCTAGTTGTTTTTAGGTATGATAGTCAAAGTTGTGCCTGGTGGATGTTTTGACTTTGCCTAATGCCTTTGATCATGTATGCTATGTGTATATGTTTTGCCATATTGATCATAAAATGATGATGTTTGTTCCAAAATGCATGAAATTTTATAGGCATATCCTTCACTCTTTCCTGGTGATTTTGATGTATAGTTTGCTAATTTTGAGTCCCTGGTTAGAGAGATATAATGTGATCAAGTTGAGTGTGACAATTTGTGTCACACTATGTTATGTCAACTTCATGAATTTTGTTTCCATGCATATGCTATGTCTTCTGCTCCCAATTTTTGCATGTGATCACTTGTGCATGTCTAGTTTTGCCATGATTATTTGTAGGATTTGTTGATCAATTTCCTATTTGATTGGTATTTTTGTTTGTTGTTTACCATTTTTGTGAACTTTCTTGAGTGATCAACTTACATGACTTGTAAAATGTTCACACCTTATCATATGAAGATGAAATTTGATGGAGTGATTCCTAACATGTTTAAGTTCACTTTGGCTTTGGTCCCATTCATTTCTCATTTGTTTGCACTGTTTTACATTTGATTGAAGTTGACACATGCTTTGTGACCTAGTTTGGATTGATTTTTGCATGTCCTGACTTGTTGAATTTAATTTCCCTACTTCCTCTTATCCAAATAGCATGAAATTTGACATGAAGCTCATTGAATGTGCTCTGTTTAGACTGGAATTTTTGTGGAATTTATTGAGCTGTTTTGATATTTGTTTAAGTGTGATCATTCTGTTTGCTCATATGTGGTTCACACTTGCCTAGTTTGACTTAAATTGTGCATGAAATAAATTTGGTGCATAGTTTTAATGTGAGACCAATTGGATTCTCTTCTTAATTGATTTATCTTGGTTTTGATCATTTTTCACTTGCTGTTTTGGATTTTTCATCTCCTTTTGGCCCTAGTCTTGGACTAGTGGCTTGTGATCTCACTTTTGAGTTGTGTTTCAGGTTAATAGCACAAATGGCCTATGCTTGATGATGTGCTCCCATTGGACTTGATTTGTGACTTGTGTATAGCTAATTTTGACTTTGTTTTGCAGGGATTGATACTTGAGTTTGAGCCTTAATGGCTTGCACCTTTGTGCATTGGCTTGTGTTTGTCTGTGTATAGTTAATTGTGAACCATTTGCTGTTTAGTTCTGTGATTGGTATACTGATTGTATTTGATTGATTTCAGGTACATTAGTTGCTAATATTGCTTTGCTTAGCTTGATAAGCAATTTGCATTGAGGTATAACATTCTTGTCTCCATGTAGTCTGGAAGACCTGGCTTGTTACCTAGCCAGGCACCTGTCTGAAGTCCTCCTTAAGAGGCAATGTTTGTGCTTGTTTATTTTTGTCCCCAAGCATGTAAAGACCTCTATGAGGCAATTGGCGGATAAGAGAGATATGCAATCTATCTCCCGCTCTTCTGTGGAGTCATCCCTCTGCTCACACCAAGGTGTTGATGCATTGGGATACAAACCCAAGATCTTGTACAATGTACAGTTGTGTCAGTGTCTTAAAGTGTAGAAGGGTTCCCACTTTCTGGACCCACACTTCTTTGTCTAAAGCTCTCTCTGGCCAGGGATAAGAGCTGTGAAGTCTTATCTTCACTCACCTTTCATCTGGCTTCACCTTGGCTCTCAATGTCAAGGTTAAGAGCTACCGTTACCCCTGTACAAATGACTTGCTCTTGCAGTCTTACCCTTTGATTGAGCCCCACTTGTGTGTATATAGTGTGTGCTACTTGTGAATGCTTGGTTTGATGTTTGTTTGTGCTGATTAAGATAGGCTTGCTCCCTGTGCAAGTTAGCTAGAAACCTTAACTTAGGGATGATTTTGCGTGATAACATCTAGGCTCGAGTCGTAGTCTCCCTAGTTGTGTCTCCCTCTGTTATCTGGTTAGGCTAGTCCTATATCCCTCCGTAGGGGAACTACGTCGCCCTGATCCTCATACCAGATGAGGTACGTAGGCAGGAGATGAGCAGATCTCTCCGGGCGCCTGTGTCTTTGTTTTGTCTTGCGTGTGTAGGAGATGGATGTAAGCCCAGCGATTGGCATTCCACATCCTGTGTCTTGTTGTGTGCTTGGAAGCTGATGTAAGTCCATCGAGTGGCATTCGGGTTCTAGTGTGCGTGTGTTTGGTTCGGATGCCGATGTAAGTCCAGTGATTGGCATTCGGGCTCCACGTTTGCCTTCTGGTGTGTGTTTTGGTTCGGATGTTGATGTAAGTCCAATAATTGGCATTCAGGCTCCATGTTTGCCTTTGCCCGTGTTTGTTTGTGTGCGTGTTAGCCGAGCTACGGATGCTCTGATTCTCCTTCGTCCAAAGGAGATACGTATGCATAGGATGCGACATCCTAGCGAGCATGTGTTGTTTCCCCGATCCGAACTACTTTGACTCTGATGTCTATGCCTGATAGACTAAGTAGGCCCAGGATGCGATATCCTGCCGAGTCAGTCTTGTTTGTTTTCTTGTGTCTCTTTCAGCCAGTGTTTGTTTGTTTGTGAGCAGCGTTTTAGCAACCATTTTCCTTCCTTTAGTGCGTGGATCCCGTCGAGTACGACGGATGCGTAGGGGTGCTAATACCTTCCCTTCGCATAACCGACTCCCGATCCCATTCTCTTTGGTCGCGAGACCATGCTTTTTCCAGGTTTACTCTGAGCGTTTCCTTTCCCTCTTTTGGGATAAATAACGCACGGTGGCGGCTCTGTTGTTTTGTTTTCCCGCCGGTTTTTCGCGTAATGCGACATGAAGGACCGTTGGAGTGATGACAGAATCTTGGTCATTGAAGAATAATTAATGTCATTAATCTCTTTATTTCTTTCTAATACCATTTTGTCTGCCTCATTATATCCTTCTTGAAATACTTTCTTTCCATAATGAGATTCTTTTCGGTTACGCGTTCTGGACTGATGAGTCTATGTCAGAGTCTGATATATCAGAGTTTGTCTTCAGAGGATGATTATGTATGACTTCATCAGAGCTTCTCAATGCTCTAGACTTCTTAAATATCAGGGTCTGGATTCAGTAGTCTTTTAAACGGAGCTTCTGACTTCTAAGTGTTGCGTTGGTATCTGCGTTGGTAAGAGTTAGAACCTTCTGGACGTATCCTTTCTGAGTGGCATTTGATCATCGAATATCTGACATAATTTTGTATCTGATGTATGGTCAGAATCCTGCGAAGTGTTCAGAGTCCTGCACACTAAGAAAAAATCTCGTTAGAGTATCATTTTTGTTTCATCCTTTGTTATCATCAAAATCTTAGAGATATATTGTAGAACCAACTTTGTTCTTACACGTCACCCGTTTGGGACTCTAACCCACTTAGGGTATATTTCATTGTATATGACTTTAACCCACTTAGGTGTCCACCTTTCCCCCATGTCTGCCATGGTTGGGACTCAAACCCAGTTTAGGCACAAATCATTGGTGCCACATTCTCACTTACCGCTTTACCTAAGCCCTTGAAGTGGTATGTGCATGATCACAACAAATTCTGAATACGTGATTAATTCTCAATAGCAAATAGGACTTTTAGAACAAATGTTCCTCACCAAATATCAAACAAATTCTCATGATATCATATCAATTCTCATGGCATCATAACATGATCCATTCTCATTACAAAAATCACACATGTTCCATACGAAGTATATTGATTTGTTTACCAAGTGAATACTTGTCCATAATACACACCTAGGTACCGTTGCACCTATGCATCACCGTATACCCATTTCCATAACTTAGATTATTTTTTTAAGTTATTAATCAAGTTATTCTCCTAGGTTTCCTCACTCATCTTTGTAAGGTTTTTAATCATGTTATTTCACAATCAAACATCCAACTAATTCATGGCATGCACATTATTATAGAAAATATCATACATGAAACATACATAGTGGCATAACATGTTACAATAAACCCTTCGCATATCTGACTCACGACATACTCATAAGTATCTTAGGTTATTCAAGTCGTCATACACAAACAAGTCAAACATAATCAAGCATACAATCATTACTATCCTCTACCAAGAATTATTGGTTAGTTCATAGTCTCTCATCACCATGCAACATCTTATTATATTAGCTTTCCAAAGCTTCAAGTCTCATATGAATCGGGTTCACGGTTCTTGAGTTATGGTGAAAACAAGAACCACATATTTTAACCTAACTAATATTCTAGGTTAAACCCATCCAGTCTCATGTAAATCGACCGATTAATATTAAATTAATGCATACACATCATGGTACAAGTCATAATACATCTAAGGTGGTTTAGAAACATGAAATAAGTGGTTTTAGACAAAACAAGGCTGAACCAATCGATTGAGCTGGAAGCCAATCGATTGCATGAAGTTTTTGTAATGTATTTTTCACAAAATTTCCAGGACCAATTGATTGAGCACTGTAGCCAATCGATTGACATCAGTAAAAATTCAACTTTTTCTTCACAGAATCGTGAACCAATCGATTGGTTCTACAACCAATCGATTGGTTCTACAACCAATCGATTGACACCTGCATAATCTTCAAAAATATCCTTCTAAACACTCTTTTCCAATTTCAATCACTCATATCCATACCAAAACATATATCATTATGAATCCATGCTAAAACACATAACAATCATGCAATCAAGACAATAATCACACTAACTAACATAATATCAAGAACAACATGAAGCAACATCAACATGTTATTATCAACAACCACAATATCATAACAACCTAGTTTCCCTTCATGAAATTCTTCCCCTCCCCAAAGCTAAATCTATCTAAGAACTCACCTTTAAGATGAAGTTGATGGAAAGGATTTTGTTTGATTGTTGATGTTTTCCACTTCTTCTTCAAGTCTTCTTCTTCCTCCTCCAAGTTTCCTCTTCTTTCTTTCTCTTCTCCTTTTCTCTTCTTCTTACTTTCTGATAACTCTATCTTTCCAATCATATGTCTTTCTAATTCTCTTGTCATTACCACCACACAATATATATATAATAATAAATATTTGAGAAAATTATTCTTCAATCTTGCTGAATAACATTGATATTATTTTTGCTTTTAAAATATTCGTCTGTTTCCTTTGAGCTTACATATATTAACAAAAAGAAATTAATGACAAATGAAAAACTATAGATAAATATAATAATATATTAATGACTTTTTTATTGACATTAAAAGTTAAAGAGAGTGTCGATGTTACTTTAATAAACCTCAAAACATATTAATGTATATTTTAAAATTATAAAAAATATCAATGTCATTTTATTATATTTAAAAAATGCTGAGTAATTTCCATTAAATATATTAAATTAAATAATTATAATATAAGTAACATATTTAAGATTGTTTTCTAATTTAATATTCTGATGTGTTATTGGTACTAACTTGTTTTCTTAAATCACATTTCAAATCATTTCTTGCAATTTTTCTTAAAAAAATTTCAAATTGGATAAGTATGTCAAATATTTATAAAAAAATGGTGGGAAAGACCTTTTAATCTCCCCAAAATTGATTATTATAAATTTAAAATTATATTGTGATCTGTTTAAAATTTGAATTAAAAAACATGGCAGCAACAACCTGATTTAAAGTCGGTTATATGAATTAAAATAATATTAAATTTAAATTTGATTAGATAGAAAAAGATGGACAAACATCGTCTTTTAATATATATATACTTTAAAAATACAAGTGAAATATTAACGGTAAGATCTTATATTTATACATATTCAATTTATATCCAATTTATATTATATTTTGTATGCATGATCACTAAGGAAATTTAAGAAAAAAAATATTTTTAGAATAAGTTACTTTCGTATAAATTAATGTTTTCTCTTTAATAATGATTTCATATAAATTTAGGTTTTCTCTTTATTTAATTAAGATTCATTTGATGTGGTACAGTTGATTGTTTGGGATCCACCTTCTGAACATCAAATTGCATTAGATGTTGATGAAAGTTGTTATGGAAATCCTGGTAGGGCGGGCTATGGAAGTCTAATAAGAGACCACATAGGATTGTGGTTGTTATGGTTTAGTGGCCATGTTGATTTTGTTGACAGCCTAAAAGTTGAATTATTAGCCATATTGAATGGATTGATGGTAACTTGGAATTCTGGTTGAAGAGACGTGAGTTGTAAATCTGACTGTATGAAAGTATTATATTTAATTTAAGACTCAACACCTCTACCTCAAAAATATGCTTATATTGTAAACACTATAAAAGAATATATTTCTAGAAATTGGACTATTTCATTTTACCATACTTAGAGAGAAGGTAATCAATGTGCAAATTTTATGGCAAATTTGGGAGCAAATAGTATGAATTGTTTAGGAATTTTTATAGAGTCGCCTCATTACTTGTATTCTTTACTTTTAAGTGATTCTATGAGAACTATATATACAAGAGTATAATTAGTATTTTGTAGATGATTTTTCTTATAAAATTAGGATTTATTCAACAATAAATAATTGTCTTGTTTTGTGAGGCTTAAAAGATCTCATATTCTTTATGTAACACCATACATCACTATATAGAAGTTAATATAGAACGTTTACATAACGTATAATCAGAAATTGTATTATAGTATTTCGATCAACAAGATTGCCTCATTGTAAAATTTAAAATAAAATAACAAAATGTACATATGTGCACTACGACAGAAAATATTTTAAACAACAATGGTAAATATTGGTCTAAAAATATATAAATTGTTACCTATATCTTTAAGAAACATGTTTCAAGGCATGAAGTATGTGGTTGTTTTCTACTTCCATAGGCCACAATGTTTTTTCACATATCGCCAAAAATACTGCTTAAACTATATGAATATGCCAATATTTTAGAAGTCAGTTTATACCAGAAATATGATTTCTTACTTTAACGAAAAAATACTTTTAAAGACTTAGTCTACTGGTCTAAAATCGATGGTCTAGATTGTTTTACCGTGTTAAATCAATAATGATATCTTATTCATCTAATCTAAAATCAACTAATATGAATGATTATAATGTAAAACTATGTGCAATATATAGAGTAGGAAATCCTCATTTGTTTAGGCCACTATTTTGTTCAAGCCACACTTGTAGAACATGATATTTTCAAGCGTGTGATTGATTGTCACTTAAACTCTCAATATCATTGCAATGAACGTTATCCCTACATTTTAAAATAAGTCTACATTAAAAAGTGAGAAAATACATGATATAGATATCCATTTTAACAATGGTTGGAGATGATATCACACACTTGTTATGACACACCCCTCTTGAATAAGTATCACATAAACTGTCAATATGAGTCTCATAAAGTTATGTCAAAGGAAAAGTATATATAATATATGCTTATGAGGATACTCAACATAAATAAATGTAGTAATGTAAACAATATTCATAATGAATAACCCACTAAATGCACTTAAGTGTCAATTTATGCTTAAGTTTGGTGCAACGACATCTAGTTAGTGAAAAAAACTAAGAAACAAATCATTCATTTGATGAGAATTAAAAATTAAACTCATAAATACTATTAAAACGTCTATTAGAGAATTGGTCCTAAAATATGCAAAAACTTAACCAATGTTAAACTAGAAGAGAAAAACCCTACACCAAACTAAATTAAATTCATAATTATCACAAAAAACTTAAATAGTATAAAAACGGAAAACAACATATGACTTAATCCTCAGGAAAATCTATTATATTTTAATAAATTTTTCTTTATAGTTGCAATAAAAAAGAAAATTTTGATTTTTGAACCTATGCTAACAGCATATTGTATTAGATTGAATCAGTGGATCTACGTATTCATCAATTTAAATTGAAAGAAAGCATACATTTTTTCTAACAGCGTCATCTTGCAGAAACATAAATAAAAGTTGGTATTAGAGTTGTAATCTCCAAAATGTAGTTTGTTAATCTATAAAAGATGTATCATAACAACTCTAGGAATAGATTTTAAACGCATTTCACAAGCCTATAAAAAATTATGTTGTATATTAATCCCAACATTCTAAAATGTCACACATTAAATGATATCAATAAACTAAAAGCTAGTAACTCAAGTGGTAATATAGTCGTAATTATGCTTGATTAGCATAATTTTGCATGAGATTTAAATTAAACTCATCATTCAAATACAAAAGCAAATTCTAGCGTGAGAATAAAATGGAGGGATATTGCTAATAAATGGAAAATTACATAATAGAAAGGAAAATCAGAGTTGGAGTTTGAGCGAATGTAAATAGTATAAGCTTACTTAAATCATAATTAGTAAAACTACAAGATACATGCCTCAATTATAGTTAAAGAATCTACAATTACCTTAATTATATTTGTAACACCATAATTACATGTCTAAAATATTAGTTATATCATTAACTTCTTGTACATAATACATAAGATGTACAACTCCGAAATATAACCAAATAATTTTTTATCCCATGGTTTCCTTGAATTACAAAATAACAAGTTTTACTTATATATAATCCAATAATAGAGTTTGTCAGCATATCAAAAATACAATCCAATTGTTCCTTAGTGTTAAGCTTTCAACTTTAAATCCAACCTAAGCACCTATTAATTTGAAGAAAAAGATGAGAACAATGTGAGATGAGATACTAATATTAGTGGTATCTTAAGTTAAACCAGTGAGTATTTTCCTACCCGTCTACCCAATAAAGGTTTAACTTGAATGAATTGTCAATGTAACCCATATATTGCATACGACCAATAACAACTGCTTCAGTGTCTCACCTCTCTTCATAGGTCAACATTCCAACACACATTATAAGATCTTAAAACCAATACTCGTGAACTTTACTTGATTAAATGATAAATCACCATACCCACTATAACACCTCAAACTACTTCCAGGATTACCGACTGATCCCACAAACTAACACGGGTCTTTTCAGCATGCTTTGTCCTCACTCACATGCTTTCCGGAAAACCTCCCAAAAGGTCACCCATCCAAATACTACTCCAAGCCAAGCATACTTAACTATGGACTTCTTATCTATTAGGCTACTGAAAAGAATGTGCATCTTGTTAGTATAGGTAGTACCAATTAATCCTTATAAGCCTTCCTTCAACCATGCAGTCTCATATCTGCACAACCTCAGGATCCCTCTCATTCCGATATGAATTCGGATTTTTCCCTAGAAGTTGCTAGGAGTGTCTCATTGTCATGCCTCATGCACAGACAACCACTCCCTCACCCTCAGGTGTAACATGTAACCACTATCTGGCCTCCCTGACCTCGGGTGTTACATGCCCATCAGCTTCCGCTTGGTTCGTCCCCGAACCATATCGTACTGGGAGAGGTCTGGCTTTGATACCATTTGTAACACCCCAAACTGCTTTCAGGATTACCGACTGACCCCATAAACCAACACGGGTCTTTTCAGCATATTTTATCCTCACTCAAACTCTATTATATATAATCCAATAATAGAGTTTGTCAGCATATCCAAAATACAATCCAATGGTTCCTTAGTGTTAAGCTTTCAACTTTAAATCCAACCTGAGCACCTGTTAATTTGAAGAAAAAGATGAGAACAATGTGAGATTAGATACTAATATTAGTGGTATCTTAAGCTAAACTAGTGAGTGTTTTGCTACCCGTCTACCCAATCAAGGTTTAACTTGAATGAATTGTCAATGTAACCCATATATTGCATACGATCAATAACAACTACTTCAGTGTCCCACCTCTCTTCATATGTCAACATTCCAACACACATTCTAATATCTTCAAACCAATACTCGTGAACTTTACTTGATTATATGATAAATCACCATACCCACTATAACACCCCAAACTGCTTTCAGGATTACCAACTGACCCCACAAACCAACACGGATCTTTTCAGCATGCTTTGTCCTCACTCACACGCTTTCCGGAAAACTTCCCAAAAGGTCACCCATCCAAATATTACTCCAAGCCAAGCACGCTTAACTATGGACTTCTCATTTGTTAGGCTACCGAAAAGAATATGCATCTTGTTAGTATAGGTAGTACCAATTAATCCTTATAAGCCTTCCTTCAACCATGCATTATCATGCCTGTACAGCCTCAGGATCCCTCTCATTATGATATGAATTCGAATTATTCCCTACAAGCTGCTAGGAGTGTCTCATTGTCATGCCTCGTGCACAGACAACCACTCCCCCTCCCTCAGGTGTAACATGTAACCACTCTCTGGCCTCTTTGGCCTCGGGTGTTACATGCCCACCAACTTTCGCTTGGTTCGTCCCCGAACCACATCGTACTGGGAGAGGTCTGGCTCTGATACCATTTGCAACACCCAAACTGCTTTCAGGATTACCGACTGACCCCACAAACCAACACGGGTCTTTTCAGCATGCTTTGTCCTCACTCACACGCTTTTCGAAAAACTTCCCAGAAGGTCACCCATCCAAATACTACTCCAAGCCAAGAACGCTTAACTTTGGACTTCTTATCTGTTAGGCTACCGAAAAGAAGATGCATATTATTAGTATAGGTAGTACCAATTAATCCTTATAAGCCTTCCTTCAATCATGCAGTCTCATACCTGCACAACCTTAGCATCCCTCTCATTCCGATGTGAATTCGGATTTTTTCCCAAGAAGTTGCTAGGAGTGTCTCATTGTCATGCCTCGTGCACAAACAACCACTCCCTCACTCTCAGGTGTAACATGTAACCACTCTCTGGCCTCGGGTGTTACATTATCTGTACAACAAGTATCAAAACATACAAAACAAACCAGAAATGGGATAAGAATAATCCTTACAAATGTTAACGGTGAAAATACACAGCAGGATAGTTAAAAATAAAGATTCAAATTGTTCTCACAAAACAACCTCAGTAATAGAAATTATAGTGAAATGTTAATGCACCTACACCTCACCAATTGGAGTATCGAAATAGATCACATGTTCCTATATTGGCTTGTTTGGGACAAATCATCATGCCCTACATTGAATCACTAAGATAAATCACCATATCTTCGTGACAATTACTATAACAAATTAACATGCCCTATAATTGAATAATGGAATAAATCATAATACCCATATGTCCAGATCACTATGTTAAATCACAATATCCTCCCATGAATAAATCATATATTCATCATTCAGAATATCATAATAATCACATATTCCTCTACCAGGACCGTCAAGATAAATCACATATCCTTCAATTAAGTTACTGAATAAAACACATATCCTTCAGTAAGTCACCAGGATAATCACATACCAATTGGATCAACATAACACATTATATTCTCGTGATTGTAATCCAGGATCGCATGAGACGTATTCATGCATTCACTTTGATATACTGGATGCCATTTTATAATGATACTTTAGCATTTTCATCATCCATATACTGAATCAACCATAGTGTAAATATTTCTTTAGATATCAAACCATGCTCATCATTGTCTATCGAATGTACATGTCCTAGGAATACATGGTTGGTCGCAGGAACTTCTAGTCATTTAGGTTTCTTAATGTTCTCCTTGCTAAACAAGTCAATAACATCCATAAGTCATACATTTCCATATCTTAAGTCAACTCCTATTGATAATCATGAATAGATTAATGAAGTTTCATGAGTCAACTATATATTGCCATCTTAAAGTAGGGTTTAGAGCATGAAAATGTGGGGTTTTGGACAATTTTAGGTTCATGAGTGGATTAATGAAGTTTCATGAGTCAACTCATAAAACCGAATGTAAATCCTTCTTGCATGAGTCATTTAACTAGACTCACAAGTATACTCAAAACTATTATGAGTCGATTCAAGAAGAACCATGAGTAGACTAAAATGTGACATGAGTCGATTCAAGTAGAACCATGAGTAGTCTTAAAACCTTAATGAGTCGATTCAAGCATAACCATGAGTATATTCAAAACTATCATGAGTTGATTCAAGTAGAACCATGAGTATACTCAAAAATTTCATAAGTCAGTTTAAGAAAAACTATGAATCGACTAAAAATATTCATGAGTCGATTTAAGTAAAACCATTAATAGACTCAAAATTATTATGAGTGGATTCAAGCATAATCATGAGTAGACTTAAAACTATCATGAGTGTATTCAAGCAAGACCATGAGTTGACTCAGAAACTTGAAACCCAAAAAATCAAAAAAATAAAATAATATATATTTATCCCTAAGCCCACCTTGATCGCCCCTAACAATCATCCTTCAACTAAGCACATTCATGTGATCAATTAATCATATGGATTCATAGTTATGCAATTGCATAATCATGCCAAAATCCTAAAGATTCTATTATGACTTCACCATACCACTGATCAACTTTATTACTATAAAATACAAGTCATGAAATAGTTTATTCTAAATTATAACATGATTTAAGGAACCCACCTTAGCCACATGAAGTCACAAATCCAAGCTTCTTTATTGATCTTTTCATCCTGGCTCATCAAGGATTCTTCAAGAATTCTTAAATAAGGTAGTCCTATTTAAAATATATGAGTTTGGCGATGAAACTACTCAAAATTGGACTACCTTCATATCATGCAATAACAAAACGAAATGTGATTAAGATGGAAAGTACTCAAAATTGGATAAGATGTGTAAGGGAGGCTTGATTTTCTAAATCCGTCAATGGAGTGGAAGTAGTTATTTTTCCTTCTCTTCTTCCCAAGTGTGCAACATATAAATAAAGATGAAGGAGTCTTCTTTATTTCTAAGGCCTCAAATACCACTTTTTACATCACTTAGGCTAGGAAATTTCACAATTGCCTTTAATCCAAATGTTTTGGTTTACCAACATAATGAACTTTTACACTTCTATTAGTCTTCATTAGACTTAGAACTTTATAAAAAAATCTTTCAATAGTTACTAATTTACCGTTCATGATAAAATGACATGTTTACCCTTATTCTCCTAATTTTATTAATATATGAGATGGATGAGACTTTAATCAATAACTTAGGTTGGGATATTGTACTATCTTAGAGACTAAACCTCATGAGCATGAACATAAATTGGAGACTTATACATAAATAATAAGTAACTCAAGGGGTCATGATACTATGGTCAGATATCGAGTTAGTTTACTTACTATAATTTGGTAAGATTTAAGATATATTAAATATATAAATAACGTTTTGTTTACCATGAATTATACGCCTCATTATTTAAAGAGAACTTGTTTATCTAATATGGATTATATTATTATCACTTTAATCTAATAATTATTGTAACAATGTTAACCTTGATTATTTACGGAAATTAGGTCTAATGTGAAACACCGCATATAATTACTTGCTAAGAAATTCCAATTCATGTTCATGATAAAATGAATGATATATTAACACTTACCATATAAGCATTGGCAGAATGTAAATCGAGGTAGAATAAATTTATATAATTACTTGTTAATAATGATAGTTTGGATTTAAGATGCAATGTATGTTCTATATGTAATTATGACTAAACATGATTATCTATTGAACCTAGATGCTTACAAAGTGAATTAACCATATAAGAACTAGGGTTTTAGACCATAAAATGCCATTTTTAGGCCTTTGAAATTGTTTGATTTATGTTCACAAAATCTGGTGAGTTTATTCACACAATCTAGTGCATCGATCCACTTTGATAGAAAGTTTAGAAAATTTGTGTGAATTGATTCATACAAACTTGTGATTTAATTCATTTTGATAGAAATTTTTAGGGATGTTGACTCAATAGATCCACACAAACATGCGATTTGATTCACTTTTACAAAAGAAAATAAAAAATTATATGAGTGATCGATTTAGAAAGGATTGTGATTTGATTTAAAAACCTAATTTTATGCCCATAATTAATGAATTAACTCAAAATTTCAAGTTAATCAATTCATGTTGCAGTTTTATTTTATTTTATTTTAAATTTACACTTTAAAATGACCTCCAAAACATCTATAATATTGTCAAATAACAATTAAATATACCAAATATTGTAACATGTTAAAATGTATAGAAAGTACCGATTACCAATAATACAAGTCCTCTATCTTAGGGTTTAATTTCTATCTAGAAATTTCTTGAGCTTACCCTAGAAATACTTCTAATGTTCCAGAATATAACTAAATATTATACTATATCCAATTAAAACGTAAGACTTAAAAAATCTATCTTAAAGAAGATTAATAGGTTGAATTCTCAATGGATATGATGACATCATATTCAACTTCTTTGGTGGTGAATTTAGTGTGAGTGCACTATCATTTTAGAAATGTTTTTAATAATGCCAATACTATGACACTTAGTATTTGTGTCTATTAGACCTTATCCTCTACGTCTAGTTGTATATTTTCATCTTAGGACACTTAAAATCAGGTTATATATGCTTTTACAAGTCAAATTTGAATTTTATGTGAAAAAACTAGGTTAGAGGCCGACACATCCAAGCCATAGGTTGACACACATTGAAGGTTTTACCAAACCAAAGTTGTTGCCTTCTATGTGTCGACACATAAGCCTCTCAGGTCGATGCATGGCTCATTCAGGTTGACGCATGTTGAGTATGGGTCGACGGATGCTGAGCTTTTGGTAAAGTCAAAATCTATGCCTATATGAGGTTGATGCCAAGGATCTTTAGGTCGACGCATAGAAGTAAAAATGCTTATATGAGTTGACACACTCACTTTTGAGGTCGACGCATGCTTGTTTAAAACTCCAAACAAGTAAATTTTCTAAATTATGTATTTCTGGTTTTTTTTGCTCACACACACACACACACACACACACACACACGCACATGCACATGCGCGCACACACACACACACACACACACGCGCGCGCACACGCGCACACACACACACACGCGCACACGCACACCACACGCACACGCACACGCACACACACACGCACACGCGCACGCACATGCACACGCACATGCACACACACACACGCACACGCGCACACACACACACACACAACAATTACACATAATCATTTTTGTTAGGTGTCATCTAAATACAAGCTTCATATGGACAATTTCAGGATTCATATAATTAAATTGGTTTGGGATTTCTTTGGGGGTTTTATTGATAAAACCAGTTGGAGTTTTCCCTCAAAGATCAAGGATGATTTGGAGGGGTTTAGCACAAGTTTTTGCAATTTGAATTCATCCCAGCGAAAGCTTTGAAGTAAAGGGTGTTTGTTAAAGAAGTAGAGGAATCGGAAGATCAATTGAAAATATTAGGACACTTGATCTTTCTTAAGATCAAGGTAAAAGAAGAATATATAATCAATATAAAATTTAGGATTTGGGGTTTTAGATCTCTCTCTCTCTCTCTCTCTCTCTCTCTCTCTCTCTCTCTCTCTCTCTCTATATATATATATATATATATATATATATTATATATATATATATATATATATATATATTATATATATATATATATATATATATATATATATATATATATATATATATATATATATATATATATATATATCCCTCTCTCTCTCACTCACTTTCTTTACAATTTATGAATTCATTTAGTGTGCAATTTCATACACTGATAATTTTGTTTGTGTTAAAATATTTCAAATTGTTTTGTAAAATAATCGCAATCTATAAAGTTGCAATTAATTTTCACATCAATAACACAAAGAAAAAATTAGCTTGGTGTTTGTTGCACATCATGTGTTTGATAAATTGTCTTAGTCAATTTTTGTATCTTAATTTCATTGAAAATGATTACAAAGTGTAAAATCTTTCAAACGTTATTTTGAAAAACACATTGATTTTCTTTATCATTATTGTTATACATTTATTTCATTTTGTTACGGTTTAATACACATAATTGATTCTTCTGATAACGGTTTCAGATTGACGAGTGTCGATCCGAAATCGTTTTCGCTTGCCATAGTAAATATTTATAAAAATAGATTTTTAATCCAAATTTCATTTGCAATCTATCCCCCCCCCTCCCTCTAGATTGTTGTTCTCGTCTAACAAGTGGTATCACGAGCACCAGTTTATCGTGTGCTTTGAAATCACATATTAGATTATGGCTCATAAACCTAAAGGGGAGTATAATAGAATGCATGTTTTCAATGGAAAAAATATGGTTATTGGAAGGATTGTATGCATGTCCATATCAATTCTATTGATAGAAATGTTTGGAAATCCATCCAAAATAATCCTTTTTAAATTACTATGACCAATGCAGATGATGTTATTGTACCTAAACCGAAAGCACAATGGAATATAGATGATGAGAAAAAATGGTTATGTGATTGGAAATCAAGGAATATTCAAATATCCGTTTTAGGAGTTGATGAATATTACCATGTTTCTCATTGTACAACTGCTCAAGCTATGTGAGACTCATTGCAAGTTGTCCATGAAGGCACAAGTGAAGTTAAACAAGCTAGAATGAATATTTTGAACCAAGAGTTTAAACTATTTCATATGAAGCATGGTACTGCTGATATGCATATGGGATTCACTCATCTTGTAAATCATTTGAATGCACTTGGTAAGCCGATTTCCGATGAAATTGCTACTAACAAGATTTTAAGATGTCTTAATAGGGAATGGCAACTGAAGGTCATTGCAAACAAGGAAGCCAACAACCTCTTCACATTATATATTACTGATTTGTTTGTAAAGCTTGAAGAACAAGAGAAAAAGCTCATTTTCTTTGAGAAGCATGAGAACAAGATTAAGAAGGAAAGGGAGGTCGACAAGAAATTAATTGCTCTAGTGGATTCTAGTTTTAAGTTCTCTAATATAGAGCAAGATGATAGTGGAACTAATAATGGTGAGTGTTCAGATGATGAAGAAATGGGGTTGGTTTTTTAAAAGGTACCATAAGTACATTAAGAGAAATGGAGTGAAGCATTCTAACAAGAATCTCATAAATTATAAAAGGCAATGAAATACCTTAAGGACCGATGAGAATAAGATGGTCAAATCAAAAGGTTCATGCTATAATTATGGAAGAGTCGGTCATTACAAGTCGGATTGTCCATTGCTTAAGAAGGATAAAGGAAAGGGCCAACAAAATAAGTCTAGCAAGCCTAGAAGAGCATACATCGCATGGGAAAGTGATAGTGAATCCTCAAGTGAGGGTAGCTCAAGTGAAAGTGGTGAAATGGAAAATCTTTGTGTCATGGTCAATCACAAGAAAAAGAATGTAAGTCATTCCAAATATGAACCTATTGATAAAATGTCTTATTCTGAGTTTCAAAATGCTTTTGAAAATCTACATGGTGAAGCGATAGAAGTTTTAAAAGGTTGGCTTCAAATAAAAGAATATTTTCATACTTAGAAGCCAAAGTTTTAGAAATGGAAAAACAATGGAAGCTTTAAATAAACCATGTTAGAGGTTACAAAAGTTAAAATTGAGGATGAGAAGTCTTCTTGGTTTGGTTGTGAAACTTGTCATATTTGGTAAAAAGAGGTTATTACTCTAAGATAATGGTTGTGTAGTAGAGGCCCGCAAGGAGCATTCCTCGTTGGGACGATACGAAGATCCCACCTAGAGTAGATTCTCTTCGAGATATTATTGCTCGAATATCCTTCGTTATGGAGATAATGTTTTCAAGTTGGATCGATGACTCGATGGACCTTTTAAAATCTATTTTATTTATGATGGTTGTGTAGTGTTGACCTATGAGACATCAGACTCGCTGGGTTGATGCGAGAACAACAGTCAGATGAGATCCATTAGAAGTATTACTGTCTTACGATTAGTCGTTCTGGTGGTAATATTTTCAGCCTCGACCCATAATTCTAAGGACCTTTGAGAACTTGTTTCACCTTTGGTGGTTGTGTAGTATTGATCCCCAAGGAGCACACTTTATATGATCAATGCAAAGACCCCGCATATAGTAGATATTTTTCATGAAGTTTGTCATAAAACAGTTTATATGTTGCCTGGAAAAATTCTGATTAAGGTTTGTGACGGTATGAACCCTTTTATCCAAAATCTTAGACCTAACCTAGTGACTGAGTTTCATGGGTACACAAAACTTAGAGTTATCCCGGTATGAGAGATCCACCTATTTAGGTTGTTTTGTTGTTACCAGTGTTACCCCTTATCGTTACCTGCACATGACATTTCATTGCATCCATATGTGGCATGGCATTGTATTTTTTACATATCAAAAACAAAATTATGCATACACATATCATTTGCATCCAATATGCATCATTCATGTCATTTACCAAAAAAAACTCATTCCACTTCCTGTCCATAATCAACAACTGATTTCTCGGCATTCATATCGAGCTTGAAGCAATTCTCTAAGGATCATGGACCTGGGGTGCAAAGCCAAGTTATGTTAAGAGAATATGTTGACCCGATGAAGAATCAGATAGATCAACTAGTGGAGGCCATGTCAGTTTTGACATAGAGAGAAAACAATATTCAATAGACCGATGTCACTAAGAATGTCATTCCACCTCAAGTAGGCGATCACGCTCAACCTCAGTTGGTACTGAACCAAGTTGAGAATCATGTTATACAAGAGCACCACATTGTCTGAGATAGGTGGCATACCCCGAATTTACCTTACTTTCTATCCAACTTCCATATCCCTAATGCATAGGCATACATTCATCATCTCATCATCTTATCATCTCATTTGCATTTTACGTTCACAACAAGAAAGTATGTCACATAGATTCAAGGCATGGTGTTCATATCTGAGGATCACCAGGATCTCTTGATCATGTTGAGGTGTGTCCAATCCACCCTAAATCCTAATTGTTATCTTCAAGAATTCTTCGACCTTATGGGATTGCACAAGTCGCCCCATTCACTTCTAAAACCCTAATTGAAGGATGAATCTTGTTTGGAAGCATTACTTGATCATCTAATAATCCATGAGCCTCAACCCTAATCCTTTTATCCACTATGACTTGTCTGAGTCATCATTTGACTGTATACCTTGTTCTTTGACATTGGCCTTAATGAACCCTTTAGCCCCAATCTAGGGCATGCTTCAACCTTGTGAAACTACACCATGAGACCTCATGCACACTTAAACCCTAGTTTGTATGACTTGAATCTTTGAGGAATCTTCTAGCCCATGAAACCCTATTTAGGGTTACTCAATATTGTATGTTCACTTGATCATTTCCTTGGGTTTGCTTGATGCTTGTTGCCTGTGTCCTAAAACCCTAGTTGTGCCCATATGCTTATATGCTTTGGTTTGTAAGCTAAAATCCTACTTTATGAAGTTTGTGCTTGATCATTTCATCTGGAAATTTCTAGACCTTGTTTCAATCATGCTTGTCCATGTATCCATTAAATCATGCACTTCATTCCCATTCATTTCACTCTCCATATCATGATGGATGACCCATTAAGATTTGATTCATTCAATCAAGTCTATTCATTCATGTCATTCCATCCAGTTCATTATCCATTCAAGTGTTTAGATGGTTAGGTCATACACTTGGATCATTGGATTTTCAGTCAATCAAGTCATTCCATTCCATTAGTCCATGCTTCCATTTATATCAAGCCCATACAATTCAAGCCACCTTCATTTCAAATGCATCTAATACAATATCATTTCAAATTCAATACTATTCAATTCAATCCATACATCTTATACAATTCAAATTCCATTCAAACTTCATTTCCATAAACCAAATGTTCATTCAAGTATTCATTTCATCATACAAATCACAAGAAAGTCCATACATGTATTCAAAACTACAAATTTGACCATATTTAACAATCGTTGACTTTTGTCAACCAGTTGATCAAAGTCAACTCACCCCCCCTCTTGACCACCTAAGAACTAATCACATCCATCTTGCCTTGATTAATCATTCAAAGGCCTTGACTATTTACTATCCGATCTTCCTCGTATTGCTTCTGTTATCGATTTGCTTCTGTTACGCTTCGTTGCGATTTATGATCGTTCAGCTCAATGTGTTGCAGAATTATTGTGGTGATGTTGATTGGAAGTTTGAAGAAGATGAGGTGAGAATCATGTTAGCAAAAAAAAAAGAGAGAGAAGAGGAAGAAGCTTAGTGCATGAGTTCTGGAAGAAGAAGAAAGAGGGGGAAGAAGAGATTCTGGAAAAATTGGAGAGGAGACAAATTTCATTATTCGCTCTTGTATTTATAGATTGAATTTGAAGTTCACTTTGATTTGCAAATGCTGCGTTTTCTGTTCATGCCGTTTCGTTCTGTACCGTTTTGGCCTTGCATTCTGCATTTTCTGTGTTTTGGATTATTGTATTTGCGTTACATTTTGAATTGGTTCTGTTGGCTTGCGTTTATACTGCATTTGTGTTTTTTGTGTATAGCCTTGCATTTTGTTTCTGCAACATTCGATTGTTGTGATATTGTTCACATGTTCTTCCATGTTGCACTCCTTTGCCCCATTTGGATATGGATTGTAAAATGGATAATTGGTTAATTGGATTAATATTGGCTAAGTGGATTTAATGGATATGGAATAGATTATGGATAAGGTAAATGGACATTTGGATATGTATGGGTTTATGGGCCTATAAGTGGATATGGATATTGGATAATTGGATTAATTAAATTAGAATTGGACAATGGGTTTGAAATTGGTAATTGAACCATGGGCCTATGCTTGGGCTTGATGGATTGTAAACTTATGTAAAAAAAATTATGATATAAAAAATGGTTAAATGACCAACTAACAAAGAATACCACTGTGTCCCATTAATAAGAAACAATTTAAATTTCTACAATTAAATCAACACTTCTAAAAATAATTTGAGAAAAAAATGATGAAATAATTTCCAAAATTAATCTAATTCTCAAAATCAATTAGAATCTCCAAAGTCAATTTTGAATTAAAATCAATTTGAACTTCAAAAATCAATTTGAAACTTCTAGAATTAATTTGAATTTCCAAAATCAATTTGAAAAAATGATGAAATGATTATGGACATTTATGCTAAATGGGATGATCAAGTATGGTTCCACATGGAAATTTAAACAAAATCAAATCCAAATTAGAACACGTATCATGAACCATATATCATGCAATGGATGACACAACCAATGAATCCAAGACTTTTATAATATGCATCATAATGGATGAATGGCCTTGACTGAAAATGGACCATGGCCAAAGAAAATGAATGGAAGTATGAATGTGATAATGAATCAATGCATCATGATATATGGAATCAAGAATCAAATGGATGACTTTGGATGAGCCTGGATCCATGAGTGAAGTGAGGTATGAAACCCAATGAACACCTGGTTAACAGGGTATGTGTGTCATACCCCAAAATTCACCCTACCCCCAAACAACTTTCATCAGATCTATGATCCTATTACACATACATTTATTCATTGCTCCATCGCCATATTTACATTAACATTCATAACCAAATGCATATTGCATGGGCTCAAGGCATGAATTTTTTTACAAAAAAAAATTTAAAAAAAAATTGGGAAATCGATTTACACAATTAGGTAAATCGATTTCCACTGCGCAGACACCAAAAATAAGCTTTTCTTTTGCACAAGGGATATTTGGTTCCCCCCACTTACCCACTTGCTTTCCCTATAAATAGATGCACTATTCCTCCCTCATTTTTCATGCTCTCTAGCCCCCAAAAATTTTGGAAAAAATCATTCAACACCCCTATTCTCCAAACCTAAATCAAAACAAAAAACTTGTCTCTCCCAAAAGTCACCCCACCAACTTTTCTTCCATTTTCACATTTTTTCCTCAAAATTTCTCACTCTCTAACACTCATAACTCATCCCCTTTACTAAGCTATCACCAAAAATATTTTCATCACAAACCCATTGCTTCACATTCAAGCTCAACACCATTTCTACCTAGCTTTTTTCACATTTTTTGAGTAATGATTTTAACTTAAACTTTTTAACTTTTGGGTTCTGTTTTTTGATTAAAAATGGTTGCTTGTTCTTGGTTGGTCTTTTGAGATGATTCAGATTCAAGCTTGCAAAAATGATTAACTTTGGTTTACTCACTTTTTTTTTTGATATTTTTTACTCTTACTATCTTTTTGTTCATCTTTTTGTGGTTGCTTTGTGTGTGTTAGCATTTTCTTTTATTGTGGACTTGTTGCTGTATTTGTTTGGTTGATGAAGTCTATTAGATCATGACCATGGTTGTTTAGAGTTGATTAAATCTTCAATATTACAAACCTATTAATGGTTGATCAATAGATCATTCATGATACTTTGAGGTATTTATAGATTGCCTCTATTTTAACCATATTTGGGTCATTTGATGCATAGATGAAACCATATTTTTACATTAACTTGCTAATACATTTGCTTATTGTTACTAACTATTAATTACTAACTCCTAACATTTATATTATTGCACTTTAATTCCTTGCAATTTATTTTATTGTTCATTTTATTTCATTTACTTTATGTTTATGTTCACTAACTACTAACTTCTAACATTTATATTATTGCATTTTATTTTATTTATTTATTTGTAATTTACTTTATTGTTCACTTTATTTCAAGTATTTTATGTTTATGTTTATTGTTGTCTAACTATATCATTTACATTATGCTAATTTATTTACTACCTTATTATCTTGCTAAATAAAAGAGGAGTAAAAATAAAAGAAAGAGAACAAATCACTTTTTTTTTGAAAATATTAATAGATGGACTTAAGGTTGCATAACTTTCTTTGTTACAAATCTATTATTAGTTGATTTTTTAAATCATCTTCAATACTTTGCATCAATGATAAGTTATCTCTTAATATGTCATATTTTAAGTTTTTTTGGCCTAGGAAAATAGTCTTAAAAAATATTCATTTTTGTACATGTTACTAACCACTAATTGTACTTCATTAATTTTGTTTATCATTAACCTTTGTTATTGTAATTTTGGTATTATTGACTTATATTTGTTTTATATCATTTATATTCACTAACCATTATTATTGTGATATTGTTTCTTTATCTTATAATTTACTTTTATGTCATTACCTTGTAATTTACATTAAAGTACTCATCTTCATCATCATTGTACAAATTCATCATGCATGTTTATTTACTTGTTATTTATTTTATTGTCATCAAACATTAAAAACAACAAAAAACATGATAAAATGATAAGACAAAAATATTCATTCCATTCTTAATCAACTGGGACTTAGAGGATTTCATTTTAGGACCCTTGCTTGGAGGCATTTTCCTTATCTTTGTGATACTTTGTAAATGTTAGATTTTATTTGTAACTTACATTCATGTTGTAAGAATGGCATCACGGCACCACCTTAGGGGGACATGTTTGTAAGACCATTATCCTTTGTTTAGCTTAGGTCACTTTCGCACACAAAAGGCTTTCTCTTGGGCTACCTTACAATGAGACCCCTTTAATTTCTTGTCGGTTACTTTGCATTCATGTTGCATAAGCCAAATTTCATAATAAAATAAAACAAGCCCTTGATTCAACGTCAAGCGGTATTTTCATAACCAAATTCAAAAATACTTAATAATTACGATTGTTATTGTGCGCCACGAGCCTTAAGTGGTGGAGAATGAGTAAGAATGGAGCATTCCTACCATTACTCTGATTATTTTGGACGCAAGATGATTGGCTTGTTGTCTAGAATAATCACCTCCGCCCATAGACTTTAGTACAATATAATCACAAACACTCATTTCATAAAACCCTTATTCAAGATAAAAATAATACAACTCATCAAACTTATTTTTGTGCCTTAGGGCATCATCCCGAAAACCCTTTTTTCAAAGGTAAAATCAACCAACACACAAACATTTTCTACTCCAAACTACGGAGCTCTGATTCCTCATCCCTGAATGAGTGATACGTAGGCACAAGGGCCCCAATCCTTGGCGAGCACTATAATAACAAAAACACCCCCTTTTTCACACACATTCTTCTGAAAATAAAACAATGATAGATAAATCTCATGTATGTAAAACAACCCAAATGGTTCTCATGGAGTACCATGGACGTAAGGGGTGCTAATACATTCCTCTTACGTAACCGACTTCCGAATCCAAATCTCTGTTGTGAGACCGATTCCTTATTCTCTTTTAGCGCTTCCCGCGTGCGCCTCCTTTCTGAGGGTTTTATCGACTATTTCCCCTCTCCTCTCCGATAGAGGTAAACTAAATAAAATTCGGAAGCGACTCTTCTGACTTTGCCTCTCTTTGGCATCTCTTTAGTCCCGATTTCGTTATGGTGAAATCCCGGTAGCGATAGTTGGTGACTCTGCTGGGGACACCAAAATTCCCTAAGCAAGTCTAGCCTAGTTTGGGTTGTTTCTCTTTTACATACGTAGAGATTTATCTATTATCTATTTCTTTTCTATATATACTGCTTCTGTTGCTAACCTGTACATATTTTCTTTGTTTTCCTGTTGGTCCGAAACTTTAGTTCTGTGACGAAGAATTTTTGGAAGCAATAATGATTGCAAAGGAAAAAACCTTGTGTGAAGGACTCCCCACCCGAGTCTGAGAGTTTTGCTTGAGATATGAGAGGTTGAGTAGTATTGATCCGTGAGGTGCCTTCCTCGTTAGGGTCGTACGAGAACCTCACTTAGTGGTAGATTCTCTTAAGGGGATTGATGACCGTCGTGCTTTCGGCGTAAGCATCTTTTCTTTTACTAGAGTCAATGACCCTAAAACCCCTTTTAGAATCTTTAAAACTATAGCTAGCCTAGACCGATGGACGCATAGTATAGGCCACCAAGGTGCCTTCCTCGTAAGGGTCGATACGAAGATCTCACTTAGAGTAGATGACTTTGATGGAGCAGTCGCCTGGCAAGTAAATTGACATAAGCGGCTGATAGTCAAGGAAGTCCATGACTCTAGGGGTAGTGTCTTACACCCAATTTTCCAAAAGCCTTAGATCATACAAAGCGAGAACCTTGGTTTACTAAGCAGTCATTATTAACTTCATGCTTCGTTACGATGGTCCAAAACTATGAACCCATGCCTAAAATCCAGTGGAAATAATAAACCAATCATTCATTCATACATACATTCATCATCAAAATAATAAGCAAAGCTCTTAAAATTTTCATTTGTTCGGACGCAGAATTACAAGACTATTTTCCGACACAATCATGGATACTTCAACAAGGAAAAGCACTTCTACTTTCCGCTTCAAGAGTCCCGACATCAGTTCATTAAAGGTCCTCTGTTTAAAGGTCGTAGCTCTCAAAGGCAACAAGTTTAAAGCCAATTTTGGGAACATCGCAAATCTTCTAATCGAGAAGGTTGACTATGGTGTTATCACTATAATGTCCCAATACTATGACGTCCCTTTAAGATGCTTCACTTTCACCGACTTCCAAATCTCTCCCACCTTGGAATACCTCGAGAGACTCCTCAATCGACCAATCAAAGAATACAACCCTTTCCCGAAATTGGAAGAAGGCTTCTGTTTGACCGAGCTCTCACTCACCTTGGGTATCAACGCCAACAAGCTAGTGGATAATTGGGGCGTTAAAGGATCCATCAAAAGTTTAACTCAAAAGTTCCTAGAAGCCCATGCTTTGGAAATGATTAAAAAAGGAAGACCCGACTTTTGTAGTGCAACCTTGGCACTTTTGATTCATGGAATTGTCCTCTTCCCAAATGTGGACAAGTTTGTAGATCAGTTAGCAGTTGAATTCTTTTTAACAAAGAATTTGGTGCCTTTTTTACTTTCCGAATTCTACCATACCTTCCATACAAGGCATGAGAAGAAGGGAGGTACTTTCCTTTGTTGCGCTCCTATACTGCATCTTTGCATGAGGGCTCGCATGCCTCAAAGTGGACCCTTCACCGAAAAAAACTGACATGGCCGCAAAGGTTCGCATCTCTCTCTGCCAACTCAATTCTATGGTACAAGAGGGAATGGGATACAAAGGACGTCATTGAAAGATGTGGAGAGTTCTCTAAGGTACCCTTAATAGGAACACAAGGTTGCATCAACTACAACCCTGCTATACTCATGAGACAATTAGGGTACGCCATGACGAGTCCCCCCGAGGAAAGAGATTTCATTCCATTTATCATTAATATCGTGGATCGGTTTGATTCAAACGTGAAAAGAGTGAGAAAAGCTTGGACAAGCTTAGTCCGTATTGACCATGAATGGGGTAAGAAAAACATCCTAGTCAAGGAACCCTACTATGTGTGGGTAAAAGAGAGGGCTAGGGTGGTTAAGATGCCATTTTTGCTTGATCCTTCTTCATTCCTGTTGATGCCCGAGCCTGAGCCTATCCTACAAGAGGACATGGACAAACATACCAGCCAAATCAAAGAGCTCGAGTTGGAAAACACTCAACTACGAGTCCAACTCAATCGTGCCAAGGAACGTAGCCACATCTTGGAGGATAAGGGTAAGCAAGTCTGTGAAAAATTTGAAGATAGCAAGAAAAGACTCTGATTATCCGAGGGACAAAGAGTTTGGGTTGGTGGAGCTCTACAAGGAGCTAATTCTGAGCTAGACTTCCACAACGAAGAGTTGGATCGAGCGTCCCGAATCATCAAGGACCTTGAAAATATTGTCGAGAGGTCTAATGCCATGAAGAAAGAAGCGAGGGAAGATTACGAGGCCCAGATTCTCGAACTAAGGGCCACTCTAAAAGAGTATAAGGACTTCCTAGCCAAGGAGCAACTAGAGAAAGAAAAGATTCACCGAAGCTTCATGCGTGAGCAGTTCAATCTTGGACGAGCTTGCAAGGAAATCAAGAACTTGAAGAGGGGAATCTATGACCAAGCCTATGTAGAGTTGCAAAATAACTGTAGACATTGGGAGGAGCGTTGCCATGGATTCGAAGCTACCATTGCTCAAAGGGACGAAATCATCCATAATCTCCAAGCCCTTTACGAAGAATGGAGGGACAAGTACACCAACATGACGGTATTGACTAACTATGCCCTTCAAGACTTTCCCGACAAGTTGAAGGAGGCGGATCTGATCATGTGCCCAGATAATACCCCCGAAGAGGTCTACCACTTCATCAAGTTCTGCAAAAGAACAATGGTCGAACTCATCACCGATATTGAGGCTCTCCGCAAGTCTCAAGGGGTCACTTTTAGGGTGGATATCTAGTTGTTTTATTTGCTTCCATTACTTGTATTTTTCAACTTCTATGTATTGCAGTCTATTTTCCCTTCAAAGGATGAATGAAAGTTATGATTTTTCTCTATTGTGTTTTCCTTTATTTATGATTGTGAACGTGAACCGTCAAGTAGTTTTTGCAATGAATAAACACAAATAACTAAAAACAGTTTTGCTTTAACACAAAAAAATCATGCATCATTTGCATCCTTCGAAACACAAAAACATAAAAAACTCATCCATCCACCTTTTTCTTCTGACCAGAACCACTCTCCAAAGCTGACTTTTCGGTACGATACACGAGGACGTCGACAAGCTGTCATGGAGCAACTTCAAGAGAACCAAGTTGTCCTTCAGAAAGAAGTATCCCAGATGTGGTCCCAAATGCGGAAGTTGATGGAGACTATTCAAGCAGTCGCAAGAGGCCAAGAGGTTATGGCAAAAATGCAAGAAGAAATGAACCAACGTGCCAGTACTGCGAATCCTCTTACCCCTCCAGTGGTCGAGACTCCGACTCTAGTTCCTCAAGTTGATCCTCCAATTAACATTAATGCATCCGGCGGTGTTCCAAACGATAATCCTCATCCTCATGTTTTTGAGATAGACGACTAACACGATGCATTCTTCAACCCAAGGGATGCTTCTCACGATGACGCCTTCGGTTCAGCAACCAACGAGGTGGAGAGGAAGGTGAAGGTTATCGAGGAAAAGCTCAAGGCAATGGGGAACACTGATGTTCTTGGCCTTGATGCGGTAGAAATATGCTTGGTACCTGGGGTCATCATTCTGGCCATGTTCAAAGTTCAGGACTTTGAAAAATATAAGGGAAATAGCGACCCTAAGACGCACATTAGGGCATACTGCCGAAAGATGGTTGCCTATTCCAGCGATGATCAACTTTTAATGCATTTTTTCCAGGATTCCCTTAGTGGGGCATCTTTGGATTGGTACATGCAACTTGAGGGCAACCATATTCACACATGGAGGGAAATGGCCGAGGCATTCCTCAAGCACTATCAGTACAACACTGATATGTCACATAATCGCATGTAGTTGCAAAATCTGACTCAGAGGTCTGAGGAGTCCTTCAAAGAGTATGCCCAACGGTGGAGGGAATTAACTGCTAGGGTACAACCCCCTTTACTAGAAAGAGAACTGGTAGACATGTTTATGGGAAACCTGCAAGGTCCATACCTTGATAGAATGGTAGGGAGCACCTCTTCGGGCTTTTCAGACCTGGTCTTAGCCAGTGAAAGGATAGAAAATATGATTAAAATGGGAAAGATCCAGAACTCTGCCAGTACTTCTAGTGCATATAAGAAACCTTTTATTCCCTACGGTAAAAAATGAGAAGGCGGGACCAATGCCGCCTCCATCATTCGAACAAGAAATCCCACTTATCCACAAGTAGCCGTCATAGCTCCCATCCAACCAAGTTAACAACAACCATTTTCAATTCCTGTTCAAACTCAACAACAACAACGGTATCGACAACAACCGCAACGTCAGCAACCACAATATCAATAACAACAAAGGATGTGAAGGCCCGAGAGAAGATTTGACACAACTCTCATGCCTTATAGCCACATTCTACCATATTTATTAAGGGGATCACTTGTACCACTAAGGGAGTTAGGACCCCCACCAGCGGTTCTTCCTCCCGGTTATGATGCAAATGCTTGGTGTGAATTTCATTCTGGCGCTCCTGGGTATTCGATCGAGAATTGTAAAGCATTAAAGTACAAGGTTCAAGATCACTTCTCCAACTAATTTCCACCTCCCCTTCACCGCCCGATTATGTTTTGAATGTACAAACAATATGGCCGAATATGAGGCTTGTATCTTTGGTATTGAAGTTGCTATCGATCTTAGAATCAAAATCCTGGAAGTCTATGGAGATTCAACCTTGGCAATCAGCCAAGTCAAAGGAGATCGGGATACTAGAGATCACAAGCTCATTCCTTACAAAGAGCACGTCTTGAAACTAGGCCCCTACTTCGATGAAATTACATTCCACCACATCCCTCGAGAAGAGAATCAGCTAGCTGACGCTTTGGCAACTTTGGCGTCCATGTTTAAAGTTAAGTGGAAGAACGAAGCATCGTCCTTTCACTTGAACTACTTAGACAAACCTGCTTACTATCTGGCAGCAGAAGACGAAGCTGACGGTTATCCTTGGTTCTATGACATCATGAAATTCTTAGAGAACCAAGAGTATCCTGCGGACGCGTCCATGACCGACAAGAAGTATCTTCGAAAACTATCATCCAAATTCTTCTTAAGTGGAGGGGTATTATACAAGAGAAATTATGATTCGGTTTTGCTTAGATGTGTGAACAAGCAAGAAGCAAACCAGAGTATAATGGAAATTGATGAAGGATCCTTTGGGACGTATGCCAGTGGGAGCACTATGGTAAAGAAAATTTTAAGGGTCGGATACTACTGGATGACTATGGAGATTGACTGTCATCGCCACGTCCAAACCTGCCACAAGTGCCAGATCTACGTCAATAAGATCCATGTGTCGCCAATGCCTCTCAATGTCCTAACATCACCTTGGCCTTTCGCCATGTGGGGAATGGACGTGATTGGACGCATAGAGCCAACTGCCTCAAATTGACATCGCTTCATCCTTGTAGCCATTGACTATTTCACGAAATGGGTAGAAGCAGCCTCGTACGCCAACGTTACCAAACAAGTGGTGACTCGATTCCTTAGGAAAGAAATCATATGCTGTTATGGGGTCCCCAATAAGATCATTACTGATAATGGATCTAACCTCAATAATAAAATGATGAAAGAGTTATGCCAAAATTTCAAGATCGACCACCACAACTCATCGCCTTATAGGCCTAAGATGAATGGCGTTGTTGAGGCAGCTAACAAAAACATCAAGAAGATCGTGCAAAAGATGGTGGAAACCTACAAAGACTGGCATGAAATGCTCCCATTTGCATTACACGGCTATCGTACTTCCGTACACACTTCCACTGGGGCAACTCCATTCTCTCTTGTGTACGACATGGATGCAGTCTTACCGGTTGAAGTAGAGATTCCTTCCTTAAGGATTTTGACAGATGTTAACCTTGATGAGTCTGAGTGGGTACAAGCTCGATTTTACCAACTAAACCTCATTGATGAGAAGCGCTTAGCAGCCATCTACCATGGCCAACTCTATCAAAAGCACATCAAGAGGGCACATGACAAAAAGGTTTTCCCCCGCATCCTAAAGGCGGGAGACCTCGTATTGAAGAAGATTCTTCCAATCCATACTGACCCCAGGGGAAAATAGACGCCA
The DNA here is from genome assembly GCF_024323335.1 of Lathyrus oleraceus. Lineage (NCBI taxonomy): Eukaryota > Viridiplantae > Streptophyta > Magnoliopsida > Fabales > Fabaceae > Lathyrus > Lathyrus oleraceus. The sequence continues at coordinate 448,078,075 of NC_066585.1, read as the reverse complement.
AACTACGAAGGCCCGTATGTTGTAAGAAATGTCTTCTCTGGAGGAGCCTTGATCCTTACAACTATGGATGGTGAAGATCTTCCATCCCCGGTGAATTCGGATGCAATTAAAAAATACTATGCTTAAAAAAAATATGTATATATATATATATATATATATATATATATATATATATATATATATATATATATATATATATATATATATATATATATATATATATATATATATATATATATATAATATATATATATATATATATATATATATAATATATATATATATATATATATATATATATATAAATATAAAAAAAGAGAAAGTCTGATATGTTGAAAACCCGAAAGGGCAACTTATGCAAAAATGGGTATCCCGGTAGACTGAAAACCCGAAAGGGCGGTCTAAGCAAAAATTAGGGATTTAATAAGAGTAAGAGGCTGCATCCCGCAAGGAATCCTTCTTCATTCCTTGGCGAGTCAATTATGTGGGTCCCCCAGTAAGTCAATCCTATCACCCTCCTTCAAAAAGCAAGATCAAAGGGCGACCAAAGGCATAGAGGTTATAGCAGAGTTGGAATTTGGTGGAAACTCGAGATGTTTCATTACCATTACAATTATCATTTTCTTTTCGCAATCATCTCTTTTAGGAATTGCTTACTTTGTACAAAATCCCCATTTTTTTGGTACCACTTATTAATATAATCAGTTCCCTCACATGTGTTCCATATTTTTACTTTTCTTACTTTGTCTGCGAAATATGACTTTTTTTCTAAATAATATTACATTCGAAATTTTTTCGATTAAAAGACCCTTTTCAAAAAAAGACTATAAGGGACACAACATCGAATTACAACTCTTTCCGAAATTTGCTAAAGGTAACCAAGACGCATTTGGAATTTCCAACCCGAGGGTTCCACACAGTCCCTTGGACTTGGCCAATCATTTCTCCCCCAGTAGGAATTCTCAAACATTACATTCAGCGCTTGCTTGAACGTCGAGTTCCAATTTCTCAAGTATCGGAAAGTCAGTACACTTTCCTCAATCACCCTTTTTAAGCCCAATCGACATTGGCATTCCCCAAATACAATCCTTTGCAAAGCCCAAACATACTTGGCACAACTTGCAAACCCTACATTTCATATATTTCCCACGAAAGCCCAAGCACGCATTGGCATACATAACATCGCATAATAATTATCTCCTTAACTTACTCAAATTAACTCGCCAGAGTTCGGAATTTTCCAACCGTTGTTAGGAATTTTCCCCAATAAAATCAATGTTCACCCTCAAAAACATTCCCCAAGCACAGCCACACATTCCAGTCATTACTGGGAATCGTCGCTAAGCTGTTTCGTTTCATTGTCAGGTTTCCCCAGAGGAGTCGAGTATTCTATCCATTGTTGAGAAAGATCGATGTACTTCTTCTATCCCTAGAAAATCATCAACACATTTTCCCTGCAGAGTTAGGTATTCTTAGCCGTTGTTAAGAATCGTCACTGAATTCTCATTTTTTTAGACTATAGGCCTTTTGGGCTAATTCCCCAAGCCGAGTCAGACATTCATAACCGAGAATCATCCCTGAATTCATTTTCTCCAGTAGATGTCCAGTTTTCCAGCCATTTCTAGGAATCGTCACTTGATATATGTATTCTCCTCAGCAGAGTCAGATATTCTAGTCGTTGCTAAGAATCATCACTGAACTGTTTGATCTTTCCGACGGATTTTGAGTATTCTAGTCGTCACTAAAGATCATCATTGTACCGTCATGAAGTTGTATCTCCAGTCGATTCGAGTATTCTAGCCATTGTTGAGAATCTACATTGAACAACCCCTTTTTCCCTCAAGAGTCGGGTATTCTAGTTGTCGCTAGGAATCGTCACCGTACCTTATCTTTTCTCCCCAACCGATTTAAATGGTACAGTCGTCTCCAGGCATCATCATTTGAAATCATTTATCATCCCTACTAAGTCGGGTATCCTAGTCATTGCTAAGAATCATCACTGAATTCGTTTATTTGACCCCTAATACATGTTAGGTGTTCCAGTCGTTGCTAAGAAACACCATGTTGTTTTTTCCTGGCCGTTGCTAGGAGCGGTCACCATTGTTCTCATTCCCTAATGAAGTTTTATTCCCTTAATTTTTTTCTTGGGATTTTCGCATCAAAGTTTTCTCATTAAGAAGATACTTAGGGTGCATACATCACATTGCATGCATAATCATCATAAGCACACATAATCCCCAACAAATTCTAACATTCTCCGGCAGAGAAAATTTCTGGTTACTCCCATTAGTATTTAATCCTCTCTTACCTTAAACACATTGGAAGTCGTCGCTATCCATATATTCAGGTCCGAAAAAATTAAATAAGGGCAGCTGTCATACCCCAAAGTTCACCCTACCCACAAACAACTTTCATCAGATCTAAGATCCTATTACACATACATTTATTCATTGCTCCATCACTATAATTACATTAACATTCATAACCAAATGCATATTGCATGGCCTCAAGGCATGAATTTTAAAAAAATATTAAAAAAAATTAAAATAAAAAATAATAGGGAAATCTATTTACCCAATTAGGTAAATCGATTTCCACTGCACAGAGACCAAAAATAAGCCTTTTTTTTTGCACAAAGGATATTTGGTTCCCCCCACTTACTCACTTACTTTACCTATAAATAAATGCACTATTTCCCCCTCATTTTTCATGCTTTCTAGCCCCCAAAAATTCTGGAAAAAATCATTCAACCCCTCTCTTCTCCAAACCTAAATCAAAACCAAAAAACTTTTCTCTCCCAAAAGTCACCCCCACCGACTTTTCTTCCATTTTCACATTTTTTCCTCAAAATTTCTCACTCTCTAACACTCATAACTTAGCCCCTTTACTAAGTTATCACCATAAATATTTTCATCCCAAACCCCTTGCTTTACATTCAAGCTCAACACCATTTCTACCTAGCTTTTTTACATTTTTTGGGTAATGATTTTAACTTAAACTTTTTAAATTTTGGGTTCTGTTTTTTGATTAAAAATGATTGTTTGTTCTTGGTTGGTCTTTTGAGATGATTTAGATTCAAGCTTGCAAAAATGATTAACTTTGGTTTACTCACTTTTTTTGAGATTTTTTACTCTTACTATCTTCTTGTTTACCTTTTTGTGGTTGCTTTGTGTGTGTTATCATTTTCTTTTATTATGGACTTGTTGTTGTATTTGTTTGGTTGATGAGGTCTATTAGATCATGACCATGATTGTTTAGAGTTGATTAAATCTTCAATGTTTCAAACCTATTAATGGTTGATCAATAGATCACATATGATACTTTGAGGCATTGATAAATTGCCTCTATTTTAACCATATTTGGGTCATTTGATGCATAGATGAAACCATATTTTTACACTAACTTGCTAATCCATTTGCTTATTGTTACTAACTACTAATTACTAACTCCTAACATTTATATTATTGCACTTTAATTCCTTACAATTTATTTTATTGTTCATTTTATTTCATTTACTTTATGTTTATGTTCACTAACTACTAACTTCTAACATTTATATTATTACATTTTATTTTATTTATTTATTTGTAATTTACTTTATTGTTCACTTTATTTCAAGTATTTTATGTTTATGTTTATTGTTGTCTAACTATATCATTTACATTATGCTAATTTATTTACTACCTTATTATCTTGCTAAATAAAAGAGGAGTAAAAATAAAAGAAAGAGAATAAATCATTTTTAAAAAAATATTAATAGATGGACTTAAGGTTGCATAACTTTCTTTGTTACAAATCTATTGTTAGTTGATTTTTTAAATCATCTTCAATACTTTGCATCAATGATAAGCTATCCCTTAATATGTCATATTTTAAGTCTTTTTGGCCTAGGAAAATAGTCTTAAAAAATATTCATTTTTGTACATGTTACTAACCACTAATTGTACTTCATTAATTTTGTTTATCATTAACCTTTGTTATTGTGATTTTGGTATTATTGGCTTATATTTGTTTTATATCATTTATATTCACTAACCATTATTATTGTGATATTGTTTCTTTATCTTGTAATTTACTTTTATGTCATTACCTTGTAATTTACACTAAAGTACTCATCGTCATCATTGTACAAATTCATCGTGCATGTTTATTTACTTGTTATTTATTTTATTGTCATCAAACATTAAAAACAACAAAAAACATGATAAAATGATAAGACAAAAATATTCATTCCACTCTTAATCAACTTGAACTTAGAGGATTTCATTTTAGGACCTTTGCTTGGAGGCCTTTTCCTTATCTTTGTGATACTTTGTAAATGTTGGATTTTATTTGTAACTTACATTCATGTTATAAGAATGGCATCATGGCACCATCTTAGGGGGACATGTTTGTAAGACCATTATCCTTTGTTTAGCTTAGGTCACTTTTGCACACAAAAGTCTTTCTCTTGGGCTACCTTACAATGAGACCCCTTTAATTTCTTGTTGATTACTTTGCATTCATGTTACATAAGCCAAATTTCATAATCAAATAAAACAATCCCTTGATTCAACGTCAAGCGACATTTTCATAACCAAATTCAAAAATACTTAATAATTACGATTATTATTGTGCGCCACGAGCCTTAAGTGGTGGAGAATGAATAAGAATGGAGCATTCCTACCCTTACTCTAATTATTTTGGACGTAAGACGCTTGACTTGTTGTCTAGAATAATCACCTCCGCCCATAGACTTTAGTACAATATAATCACAAACACTCATTTCATAAAACCCTTATTCAAGGTAAAAATAATACAACTCATCAAACTCATTTTTGTGCCTTAGGGCATTATCCCGAAAACCCTTTTTTCAAAGGTAAAATCAACCAACAAACAAACATTTTCTACTCTGAACTACAGAGCTCTGATTCCTCATCCCCGAATGAGTGATACGTAGGCACAAGGGCCCCAATCCTTGGTGAGCACTATAATAACAAAAATACCCCGTTTTTCACGCACATTCTGAAGGAGAATGGCGATCCAAAACGCAGCGAAATGTAAAATTTTCTCCTTTAATGATCCTTACGAATGGGCATGATCAGTGATAGAATCGTTACCTCTTGTGGCGATCATGAACGTTGAACAATGACAACGCCTCTACTCAGTCCACACGAACGGATTCCTTCAATCTCAGTGCTAGACGCTACGAATGAAGGCTTTGAGTGAGAGAGAGAGAGAGAGAAACGAAATGCAAGAGTGACAATGCTTCTACCCAAGGGTTCTATTTATAGAACCACTTGTGTGGGCTTCAAGCTAAAAAGCCCACTTAAGTGTATTTTGGCCCATATCTTATAATATGCCCAAAATCACTTAAGCGTGTGGTACCTTACCATATTTCATACTCCATTTAAGTGCACCGTACCCTACGGTGTTCCTTAGTTACTCTATCTCTCATCAATCCGTCCTTTGTGTGTGACCCTGTAGGTTTTCGCGACGTTGGCAATTATATTATATCTCGCATTTAACATAATAAACAGTGAGCGGTATCTAGCAACACATCACTGCTATCCAAGACACGAAAATGTCATGTGATCTGACAAATCCTTCTGTGATAATAATTATGTGTATAATTACCCTTTTGCCCTTATGTCTATATTGAACATAAGGCATAGACCGTGTCATCCTTGTCCAGTTCAATATTAGGCCCATAGACATTTATCCTGTTACGCAAGATGGGCAAATTCCATCTAGGTCACTCATGTCCCTTAGCATGCTTTGTGGAGTACCCATCAACTGTCTTTATGGTTATCCAGTTACGGACAACGTTGGATCAGCAATAAAGCACTCGACTCTACATCTAGGGTCCATAGTGGTTTCAGGTTGAAGAGTGGTATACACCATTATCACCATGAGAATAACTTATGACACTTTGCATAACATTCTATATAGTATTCTCATAGCGGGTCAATCCAGTATAAATATTACTCTTAATATTCATACCTATGTTTGAGACTTGATAACTCCTTATCCATGATCCATGAGATGTGATCATCAGTCTATAAACATAATAGTCTCCATGCTTTAATGTTATCCCACTTCACAATAAAGCTCGACTACGGATACTTTAAGAATAGTGTCCTTATGTTTAATGTGCTCTCATGATTAAGTCACACTTGATACATTAAACGGACTATCTATTCCAGGGACTTTATTAAACAAACATAATAAATAAAAAGTCTTTTATTATTAATAAATAATTCGATACAAGTGCCAAAAGTATTGGCCTCTAGGGCTTACACCAACAATCTCCCACTAGCACTAGAGCCAATCAGGCATACCCTTAATGCCCATAGATCTAGTATGACCATCATGCTTCTGCTGGGCAAGAGGCTTTATCAGTGGGTCAGCAATATTGTCAAGTGTAGGTACTCTACATATTTTCACATCTCCTCTATCTATTATCTCTCGAATGAGGTGATAACGCCTAAGTATGTGTTTGGATCGTCGGTGAGATCTAGGCTCCTTAGCTTGTGCGATAGCACCATTATTATCACAATAGAGACCAATGGGATCCACAATGCTAGGAACTATGTCAAGTTCACTAATGAACTTTTTGATCCAAACAGCTTCCTTTGCTGCACTTGAGGCAGCAATATACTCGGTCTCGGTTGTAGAATCAGCAACTGTATCTTGCTTTGAACTTTTCCAGCTCACAGCGCCACCGTTTAAGCAAAACACATAACCAGATTGCGATCTAAAGTCATCCTTATCTGTCTGGAAGTTGGCATCGGTGTATCCAATTACAGCCAACTCTTCCTGACCTCCATATATCAAGAATGAGTCCTTAGTCCTTCTCAAGTACTTAAGGATATTCTTGACAGCTACCCAATGGGCATCACCAGGATCAGATTGGTACCTACTCGTTGCACTTAAAGCATACGAGACATCTGGTCGAGTACATAACGTGGCATACATGATAGATCCTATTGCAGATGCATATGGAATCTTATTCATGTGATCCCTTTCTTCCTTAGTTGAAGGGGATTGTGTTTTTGATAGACACAGGCCATGTTGCATAGGTATGAATCCTTTCTTGGAATCATGCATGTTAAAGCGTCTCAGCACTTTGTCTATGTACGTACTCTGACTTAGGCCAAGCAGTTTTTGTGATCTATCTCTATAGATTCTGATTCCTAATATATAGGCTGTTTCACCTAGATCCTTCATAGAAAAGCATTTCCCCAACCAAGACTTTACTTGTTGCAGGGTATGGACATTGTTTCCAATGAGTAATATGTCATCTACATATAATACCAGGAACACGATCATGCTCCCACTAACCTTCTTGTAGACATAAGGCTCAACTTCGTTCTTGATGAATCCATATTGTCTTACTGTTTCATCAAAACGAAGATTCCAGCTTCTGGAAGCTTGCTTCAATCCATAGATTGACCTTTGTAACTTACATATCTTTTGGGCTTCTTCTGGTATATCAAATCCTTCAGGTTGTGTCATGTACACATCCTCAAGAAGATTCCCATTAAGGAAAGCAGTTTTGACATCCATCTGCCATATTTCATAATCATGATATGCAGCGATAGCAAGTAAAATCCGAACAGATTTAAGCATTGCAACTGGTGAAAAGGTTTCATCATAGTCAACCCCATGAATTTGTTTATATCCTTTTGCAACCAGTCTTGCCTTATAGGTATGTACCTTACCATCCATGTCAGTCTTCTTTTTGAAGACCCACTTGCATCCTATAGGGTTAACTCCTACAGGAGGCTCTACCAAGGTCCAAACTTGGTTTGTGTACATGGAATCCATTTCAGATTTCATGGCTTCTAGCCACTTCTCAGACTCGGGACCAGTTATGGCCTCTTGGTAGGTCACAGGCTCATCTTGATCCATGAGTAATACATCACCTTGATCTGTTATGAGATATCCATATCTCTCAGGTAGGTGACGTATCCTGCTTGACCTACGCTGGTCTTGTTCTACTTGAGCAGGTTGCTCTTCCACAACCACTTGTGTTTCCTTCTCTAATTCCTCCATAGGTGTATCGATGCTTTGTGATTCTTGAATTTCTTCAAGCTCTACTTTCCTCCCACTGATTCCTTTGGAAATAAAACCCTTTTCTAGGAAAACTCCAGTTCAAGCAACAAACACTTTGCCCTCAGAAGGATTGTAGAAGTAATACCCTCTTGTTTCTTTAGGATATCCCACAAATAAGCATTTGTCAGATTTGGGCTCAAGCTTAGTTGAAATTTGTCGTTTCACATAAACTTCGCAACCCCAAATCTTCATGTAAGACATATGTGGTTTCTTACCACTCCATATTGTCGCATCCGCGAAAAACAACCGGCGGGCTAAAACAAAAACAAACAGAGCCGCCACCGTGCGTTATTTATCCCAAAAGAGGGAAAGGAAACGCTCAGAGTAAACCTGGAAAAAGCATGGTCTCGCGACCGAAGAGAATGGGATCGGGAGTCGGTTATGCGAAGGGAAGGTATTAGCACCCCTACGCATCCGTCGTACTCGACGGGATCCACGCTCTAAAAGAAAGAAAAGGTTGCTAAAACAAACATCACACACACACACTGAAGACAACACAGGTGGGAGAAGAGGGGAGAGGGCTCGCTAGGACGTCGCATCCTATGCCTACGTATCTCATCTAGAATGAGAATCAGAGCTACCGTAGTTCGGCTCACGCACGCCGAAGCAAAACAAAACACAAAAAGGCAAACATGGAACCCGAACGCCAATCGCTGGACTTACATCAGCTTCCGAACCAAACAAACCCACACTGGAAACCAGATGCCACTTGATGGACTTATACCGGACTCCAAGCACACAACAAGAGGATACGGAATGCCAATTGATGGGCTTACATCCATCTCCTACACACACAAGAAGAAACAAACAACAAGTTACTAAGGAGTCGGGAACTCGAGCCTAGCAACTGTCAAGCAAACACACACAAAAAAAGAAAAGGGTGAACGCACAGACTAACAGGGAGTCGGGAACTCGAGCCTGATAGCTGTCAAGCACAACACACGCAAAAAGGAAAAGGGTGCCCGGAGAGATCTCGTGCGACCTCCTGCCTACGTACCTCATCTGGTATGAGGATCAGGGCAACGTAGTTCCCCTGAACAGGGGAGAAAGACTAGCCTAACCAGATACAGAGGGAGACACAACTAGGGAGACTATGACTCGAGCCTAGATGTTATCATGCATATCATCCCTAAGTTAAGGTTGCTATCTAACTTGCTCGGCAGCAAGCTAATCCTAAACAGGCAAAGCAAAGCATGCAAGCATAATCAAAACAAAGCAAACATTCACAATTAGCACACACTATATACAGACAGAAGTGGCTCAAACAAGGGTTAGACTGCCAAAGCAAGTCAACTGTATCAGGGTGATGTTAGCTCTTAACCCTAACATTGAGAGTTAGGGTGAAGCAGATGAAATAGGAAGTGAGGGGTGTGCCTCACAGCTCTTATCCCTGGCCAGGGAGAGCTTCAGACAAAGAAGTGTGGGTTCAGAAAGTGGGAACCCTTCTACACTTATGACTCTGACTCAAATGTACAACTGTACAAGGATCTTGGGTTAATGTCCACAATGCATCAACACCAGTTGTGTGAGCAGAGGGACGACTCAACAGAATAGCAGGAGATGGATTGCACATCTCTTGTATCTGCCAATTACCTTATTCAAAGGTCTTTTCCTGCTTGGGGACAAAAATAAACAATCACAAGCATTGCCTCTTAAGGCGGACTTTAGACAAGTGCCTGGCCAAGTAACAGGCCAGGTCTTCCAGACTACATGGAGTTAGTGATTCTACCTCAATTGGTTAACACAACCAAGCAGCAGCACAAGCAAGTTCACAATGAACTATAGCAACTAATGTACCTGAAATCAATCCAACATAATCAGTACACCAGACAAACAAAAAGTCAAACAGAAAATTACAAGTCCACAACACAGACAGATAACAAGCATCAATGCACAAAGGTGCAAGCCACAAGGCCTAAGCATAAGTCTCAATGCCTACAAAACAAACTCAATTTAGTCATAAACAAGCAATAAACCAATCCTAATTGAGTGCACATCATCAAGCATAAGCAATTGTGCTCTTTGACCTGAAACAAAGCTCAAATGTGAGAACACAAACCACTAGTACAAGACTAGGGTCAAAATAGGATCAATAAGTCAAAACAGAACATGAAACTTATCCAAAATCAAGATCAATCAATTAATAATCAAATCCAATTGTTCTCATGTTCATATCATCAACCATTATCATTTCATGAGGCAAAGAGTACAAAGCATGCAATTTAGAACCTCATAGGACCAAACAGAAAGATCCAATTCAAATCAACTCACAAATAATTCAATAAATTCCCAAAATATTCATGTCTAAACAGAATTAACAACATGATCTACACACCAAATTTCAGGCCATTTGGACAAAGGGAAGCAAGTCAATTAAATTCATCAAGCCAAAGCATACTCAAACAAGCTCATACAAGGCATTAAATCATGCATCACTTTCAAGCAATCATAAAACAGAATTGGCATAAGATAAATGAACCAAATCAAAGCCATGACAAACTTCAAGATGTCTATAATCACTCCACAAAATTTCAAGTCCATCCAATACATATCAAGAATTTCACAAAACATTTAAGATCATGACTCACAAAAGGTCCACATTTGGTCAAATAGAGGAGAAATTCTTCAAACAAATAGGAAATGCACTCAAAAAATCCACAAAAATTCACATTCAAACTTAACATCCAGAATATTCAACATGCAAAAATTCACATCATTTTGAGTTCATATGGCATGGTAACAAAAATCATGAATTTGCACAAGAAATGGTGTGACACAAATTGTCACACCTACAAAGATCATAGCATATCTCACAATCCAGGAACTCAAAAATTACAAACTACATACCAAAATGCTCCTTAAGCTGTCTAGATCATGCACACAAAGTTTCAGGATATTCCAATTAAGCATCATCATTTCATGATCAAAATACCAAGCAAGGTGCAACAAATGACATGTATGAGCAAACCCTAGGTCATTCCAAAAATAACACGTGCACAATTTCCACAAGAATCACCAAAAAATACTAGAGATTACAAGGATCATGGTGGAAAAAATTTCAGTTAATTTGGACAATTATTTCATGAGATATGATTTTTTCAATTGGAAGAAAAATAAAAAAATAAAAAAAAATGTATGGAAGCATGTGAAATATGTAAGGCATGGTTGAAATAAATGTCAAAAAGGCAAAGTGAAATTGCCTCAGCACGGAATCGAAGCCAGGAGGTTTTCAAAATGGGAGCGCGCGCAAACACCAACTACCAGGCCAAACGCGGAAATGAGGATCAAAGCCTATTTCTGGAAAATTTCTCCAATGTTCTTGAACACATTCATAGTGTTCATCAACAAATTTCCAGCATGAACAAATTTCCACCAAATTCAACAAACTTTATATCAATAGAAAGGTCTCACAATGTACATCGTGAATCACAAATTGATTTGACCTAATTCATCCTAATTTAAGAGAATCGAATGCAAACATAATCATGCATCAAAGTTCAAATCATCATAACTTCCTTGTTTCTTAACCAAATTCAACGATTCCAATTGCAGATTATTCTACTATGCAAGATCTATCCAAAACACATATCAATTGCAAGAATCATCAAAGTCAAAAACTCACCTTAATTGAAGCACATTGATGAATTTGCGCGTTTCAGGCTATGGCGAGGCAAAACAGATGCTCCTTAATGCTTGAATGATTGAATGGAGCAAGGTTTGGATGCTAATGGTGCACGATCTTGATGAAAATCCAAATTGCCATTGTTGAAGCTTGATGCAACAGTCCACGATTTGGCTTGAAAATGGTGATTCCTTGCTTCAATTAGCTTCCAAAATGCATGTAGATGATGAATTGATCGAAGGCAAGGCAAAAAGAATGAAGAAAATTGATGAAGCAAGTTGAGAGAAAAATGAAAAAGTTTGAGATCTAGATCTAGAATTCACAATTCTGTTATGGTTAATCAGAAAACAGTTAGGATTATGTTTATATATGTGATGTTAAACATGTTGTTAATCCTAATTAGTGTAAATGCAATGGTTTAAGTGAAATCAAGTTTTGGTGCATTTTAGCATTTTGGCCAATTCACCCTTCACATGAAAATCAATGTAACAGTGCAGGTTTCTGTACCAATTCACATCAGAAATGTGGTTTCTAGGCCAATGCAAGTGGAATTATGTGAAAACAATGAATAATTTTCAAAATGACCTTTTTTCCCTCCAAATTCAAATTAAGTCCACTTGAAAAATGCACTTTTTGTGTGATGATTTTTGATGAAATGTGATGATGGATTATGATAGAGGACATCAAAAGAAACTTGCTCAAAAAAACCTCACTCCATTTGGCCTTGTGAATCAAAAGTTATGCAACTTTGAAATTCAACTTTTCTTGACAATGATTTGATCATAACTTGCCAACCACACATGAGAAATCCATATTCTTGGACTTTTTGGAAAGTTGAGAGCAAGATCTACAACTTTCATGTTGAACAAAATTTCATTTGAAGCATTTTTGGACATATAATTTTGAGGTGAAAACCTTTCCATTTTTGGCAATTTTGAATTACAAGTCACTTTCTATTTTTGGAAAGTTTTCATCTGACTTTATTTTCTTCATTCTTGATGTTTGAAATGTCAAATGAAACTTGTTTGGACATGAATTAAGTGTCTCTAACCCTCTCCCACCTCCAAATCCATCAGTTGACCTTTGGTTGACTTTTGCTGACTGATAGATGAACTGGCTGTGCATTGATCAACTTGAGCTTCAAACTCCTGATGAAATGGCTCAACCATGAAACCCTAGCTTCCATAAGCTCAATATAATCATATGATGACCCCCATATCAATGAAGACCTCATCTTCTTGACAAGCCCTGATTGGCACAATTCAGATGATTAGGGTTGACCAGAGGCCAAAACCCTAATCTCAAGGAATCTGATCAAGCTCAATGAATCTCTTGGTGATGACAAAACCATGATGATGATGATGTACCATTGCTACCAAGATAAATCTCAACCTCTTTGAAGAACCATGAAACCCTAATTTGAAGCACCAACCCTCAGATGGCCAATGATCAATCCAATGAAACCCTAGCTTGCACCTCAACCTCTTTATCTTCTGATCAAGACCTAAGAGGATGACTTGCTTGTTGCCACATGATATGCAAATATGCAATGACTAATGACCTAAAAATGATATGCAACATGCTAAGCTAGTCCCAAGAGAGGAGGGCAAATTTTGAGGTGTTACAGCTGCCCCTATTCAATCCACTGTGAACCTGTCGATATGAATAGCCTCGGCTTTCAGATGATCAGGATGAAGAGTGATTGAATACCAAGAACAGACGAACAATTTGCACTCTGATGGGAAAATAAATAACAATGCCTGTCAGAATCGGCAAAGAAACAATCTTGAAAGAAAAACCCGTCTGGTACGGAGAAAGTCGGCCTGATCACCGAAACAGAATGTCGACCTGGATACCAAAATAAATGGTAACGCAGGGATAACCATGGCCTGAACACCATATCCGCTGGGGATTATTATCCTCTTCTTTTTTCTTTTCTTGAACCCCGAAAATTTTCTCTCTTTTCGTTTTCTTGAATCCCGAAATTTTTCTTTCGCGCGAATGATCCCGGATCACCGCATTTGAACCCCGACATCTTGTTTGCCAAAATAATGAACCCCATTCTCCATTTGAACCCCAGTCGCCTGACGATAACTCGCGATCGCCATTGTGAACCCCGTTCTCCAGAAAACACCCCGTGTCTCCTTTTCTCCATTTGAACCCCACTCTCCAGAAAATGCCTCAACATTTCCCTTTCTCCATTTGAACCCCGTTCTCCGCTTTCTTGTGATAATTCCGCTGGCAACGTCGGAAATAACACCAAACACCACTCTGAGGGCGACATATCAGAGGGTACACCTTCACAAAAGGAAGGTAACATGTGCATCTCTTCCTCAGAAGACACCCATAACGACCTCCGTTGGCCTCAGCCAAAGTCTAAGGTGACACATGAACAGAAGATAATCCTGAGGACCTCATCCCGGATATAATCTTCAACTCCAATCTCTATTTGGACCCCGTTCTCCAGAAAATGTCTCAACATTTCCTTTTCTCCATTTGAGCCCCGATCTCCAGAAAATGCCTCAACATTTCCCTTTCTCCGTTTGAACCCTGATTGTCGCGCTGATCGCGTAACGTCCTTTGATTTCATTTCCATCTCCTCCCGACGGAAAAGTTTCCTCCAGTATCGCACTACTGGGGAACATTGCTGATCTGACGTCATGATGTTAAACTCCTCAGAGTAACATCTTCCAACTTCTGTCTCGCACGGCAGAAATCTCCTCCAGTATCGCACTACTGGGGAATATTGTTGATACAGTACCAAACTCCTCAGAGTAGCATCTTCACCTTTGGGCAAAACCACCTCTCAAACGATGACCACGGTTTGAGACTAGCTTATGCTTGTAATATGATGCATGATTGATTTTTCTGCGTAATGCTCCATAATTATAGAAATGCTATGCGATTCATTATGCAATATGCTATGCTTATCTACATGATGAATGTATAAAAAGTATCCCCCTCAAGGGACTCTTCTGGGGAGCTCGAGGCACTCTGCTGAGGAACTCGTCAACACTCCGATTTCCGCCCTGTTGGGGAGTAGCACCGCTGCTAGGAAAAGGCAACCCTTGCTGGGGAAAAACCTCCTTTGCACCCGATCCGCTTGAGGACCTCGCTGGGGAAAGACCCACCAACGCACTCTGTGGGGAAACAACAGTCTTTGACTTGCTGGGGATATAACACCCCAGACTCTGCTTGGGAAACCCTCACGGATACCTCCGCTGGGGAAACAACAACCTTCAGGCCTGGCGACTAGGGAAGCATTAATCTCAAACCTGCTGGGGATAACCATCCTGACCCTGCTAGGGAAGCCACAGACCTTGGATCTGCTGGGGAATTAGTCCTCACGACTCTGCTTGGAGAGATAAGGAAATTCTGGTTCTGAACACCCTACGACTCGTCGAACCATGGTATTCATATCTAACTCTCATGTCTGCTTTCCAATTTTGAGAACTCCCCGACTCGTCTGGACTTTTCTGATTCATCACCTTGTATTCCCAACCGCTCCGTACTTGACGAAGAGCGAACTCCTGGGATTTATACAAACTTTTCAATCTTCAGACTTTGCAGAGTCTTCTTGATTAATTCTCAAGGATCGTCGTACGTCTCGTCGTCTTTTCGCCATTTTTCTATCCATTCGTCCCTGACTGGACTCCGTGGGGATTGTTTGTCAAAAGCTTCCACATCACAACCTACAAGTGAGTGAAAATATCTAACAGCACCTGCAAAAGAGATCGTTAGATAAAACCATGCCCCAGGCGTGCCAAGATTTCAACACTTGGGTCACTCAACCTTCCAAATAAGATTTCAAGCTTTCAATCTTATAAGCATGCATTGGAAGGGACCTGTATGTCTTAAAATGCAAGATTCTTTATCAAAAATAATCTGGATGTTTTTGCAATCAAAGCGGTAATGAAAACAAAAACAAAATTATTTGACTGAATATGCATTTTATTGATTGAAAAAGTGTGGCTCAAATTGAGCAATACAAAGGAAGCAATTCCTGAAAAGAGGTAATTGCGCACAAAAGGAAAAATCTATCCTAATGGCAATGTGAAACCCGTGATCTCATCGAGTTCCAACTCGGTTACACCCCATATGTCCTCAGACTCTCCGTGCTTTCTTCCTCCTGAACAAGACGATTCCGACTGATCCCTACCGGGTATTATCCATGATGCCTTAACCAAAGCGCAAACGATCATGCCAGACGCAGTTGTTCGTTTCAATCCCTCTTTTGCCTGGACCGCCCTTTCGGGTTTTTAGTCCACCGGGATACCCCTTTTTGCCCAAGTCGCCTTTCCAGGTTTTCGACTTGCCGGGTGTACAGTTTTTTTCATTTTATCCCTAATTTTTGCCCGAACCTTTCTTTCTGTTTTTGGTTCGCCGGGATGCCCATTTTTGCCTGGACTATTTTGTTCTTTTCGTCCAACGGGTCTCTTATACAAAGTATTTTTTAACTGCGTCCGCATTCACAGGGGATGGAAAATCTTCACCATCCATGGTCGTTAACAACAAGGCTCCGCCAGAGAAAACCTTCTTGACCACGAATGGACCTTCATAGTTGGGTGTCCACTTACCCCTACGATCATTTTGAGGAGGAAGGATCCTTTTCAGCACCATATCACCTACGTGATATACCCGAGGTCGCACCTTTCTGTCAAAAGCACGTTTCATCTGCTGCTGGTACAACTGCCCATGACAGATGGCTGCCAGCCTCTTTTCCTCTATCAGGCTCAACTCTTCGTACCGAGTCCTTACCCATTCCGCCTCTTGCAACTTTACGTCCATCAGGACTCTCAGAGAGGGAATTTGAACCTCAACTGGCAACACGACCTCCATTCCATATACCAATGAGAAAGGCGTTGCCCCAGTAGATGTACGCACCGACGTTCGATACCCATGCAATACAAACGGCAACATCTCATGCCAGTCTTTATAGGTTACCACCATTTTCTGCACAATCTTCTTTATATTCTTATTGGCTGCCTCAACCGCCCCATTCATCTTCGGACGATAGGGAGAAGAATTGTGATGTTCAATCTTGAATTCCCGGCACAATTCTGCCATCATCTTATTGTTCAAATTAGAACCATTATCAGTAATGATTCTCTCGGGAACCCCATATCTGCAAATGATGTCTCTCTTGAGAAACCTGGCCACGACCTGCTTCGTCACGTTCGTATAAGAGGCTGCTTCTACCCACTTGGTGAAGTAATCAATAGTCACTAATATGAACCGATGCCCATTTGAAGCTGTAGGCTCGATCTTTCCGATCATATCAATGCCCCACATAGCAAACGACCATGGAGACGACATCAAGCTCAACGGATTTGGAGGCACGTGCACCTTATCAGCATAAATCTGGCATTTATGACACTTCCGCACGAAATTGAAACATTGGGCCTCCATTGTCATCCAGTAATAACCTGCCCTCAGCAGCTTCTTCACCATCGCATTCCCACTGGCATGGGTACCGAACGATCCTTCATGAACTTCTTTCATCAATTGGCTTGCCTCTTTATCATCAACACATCTAAGTAAGACCCAATCAAAATTCCGCTTATACAAAACCCCATCCTTATTCAGATAGAACACCATGGCCAACCTCCGCAGAGTCTTTCGGTCCTTCTTAGATGCTCCCTCAGGATACTCTTGAGTCTCTAGATAGCGCTTGATATCGTAATACCACGGCTTCTCATCATCAGGCGTTGTATCAACAGCAAACACATAAGCCGGTCTATCTAGACGACCTACCTCAACACTGGGGAACTAATTCCACCACTGTACCTTAATCAAGGCGGCCAGAATAGCCAAAGCATCTGCCAAAGGATTCTCCTCTCTGGGCACATGATGCATCTTCACCTTGGTGAAAAACGTCAACAATCTCCTCGTATAATCCCGATATGGAACTAAATGAGACTGATGCGTATACCATTTTCCGTTAACTTGATTTACAACCAGAGCTGAATCTCCATATATGACAAGGTTCTTGATTCTCAAATCAATCGCCTCTTCAATCCCCAATATGCAAGCTTCGTATTCAGCCATGTTGTTGGTGCACTCAAATGTTAGTCGGGCAGCAAAAGGAATATAGGATCCTTTCGGCGTAACCAAAACAGCACCAACACCGCTAGCATTCACGTTAACGGCCCCATCAAACATCAGAATCCATTCGGATTCAGGGTCAGGCCCCTCCTCCGGGATCGGTTCCTCGCAATCTTTCGATTTGAGAAACATGATGTCCTCATCAGGGAATTCAAACTTCATCGATTGATAATCCTCAATGGGTTGCTGGGCGAGGTAATCAGACAATACACTCCCCTTGATTGCTTTCTGAGAGGTATATTGTATATCGTATTCTGTCAAAATCATTTGCCACCTCGCAACCCGTTCGGTCAATGCTGGCTTTTCAAAAATGTACTTGATTGGATCCATCTTGGAAATCAATAAAGTGGTATGAACCAGCATATACTGCCTTAGCCGGCGAGCAGCCCAGACCAAAGCACAGCAAGTTTTCTCGAGCAGTGAATATCTTATTTCACAGTCGGTAAACCTTTTGCTAAGGTAGTATATGGCATGCTCTTTTCGACCAGACTCGTCATGCTGCCCCAATACACACCCCATAGACCCCTCGAGGACCGTCAAGTACAGAATTAACGGTCGTCCCTCCACAGGAGGCATCAGAATCGGAGGCTCCTGCAAATATTCCTTTATCTTTTCAAATGCCGCTCGGCAATCATTATTCCACCTGACCGTCTGATCTTTCCTCAACAACTTGAAAATTGGTTCGCACGTGGCTGTTAGGTGAGATATGAACCGTGAAATGTAGTTCAATCTACCTAAGAAACCACGAACCTCTTTCTCTGTTCTCGGTTCAGGCATTTCTCTTATCGCTTTTACTTTAGCAGGATCAACCTCGATTCCTTTCTCACTTACAATGAACCCCAGCAATTTACCGGACCGCACCCCGAAAGTGCACTTGTTCGGATTCAACCTCAGTCTGAACTGTCTCAGCCGGTCGAACAACTTGGCCAGATCTACCAAATGCCCCTCTTCTGTTTGGGACTTTGTTATCATGTCATCAACATAGCATTCAATTTCATGATGAATCATATCATGAAACAAAGTCACCATGGCCCTCTGATAAGTAGCACCGGCGTTCTTGAGACCGAATGGCATCACCTTGTAACAAAAAGTGCCCCATGGTGTGATGAACGTTGTTTTCTCCATATCATCTGGCGACATTTTGATTTGATTATAGCCAGAAAAGCCATCCATGAAGGAAAACACCGAGAATTGAGCTGTATTATCTACCAACACATCAATGTGAGGTAATGGAAAATCATCCTTCGGACTAGCTCTGTTCAGATCTCGATAGTCCACACACATTCTCACCTTCCCATCTTTCTTCGGGACTGGCACGATGTTCGCAACCCATGGCGGATAATTAGTGACAGCAAGGAAACCAGCATCCCATTGCTTCTGCACTTCTTCTTTAATTTTCATCGCCATGTCAGGTCGAGTTCTACGCAACTTCTGCTTCACTGGAGGACAATCTGCTCTTAACGGTAGCTTGTGCACAACGATATCGGTATCTAACCCTGGCATATCTTGATAAGACCAGGCAAAGATGTCGACATACTCTTTCAACAGTGCCACCATTCTGCTCTTGACACTTTCCTCCAAAGCAGCCCCGATTTTCACTTCTTTCTTGACCTCGTCGGTACCCAGATTCACAATTTCAATCTGCTCTTCATGCGGTTGAATCACCTTCTCCTCTTGTTTCAACAACCTGGCTAATTCCCCTGGCAGTTCACAATCTTCTTCGCCTTCTTCTTCGGCTTGATAGATTGGATTGTCGAAGTCATATGAGGGTGTAACAGGATTGTTATTAATGAGATCCGGAGAATGATCGCATCTGCATGAATGTGGATTCATGCATTGCTTTAGAACCGGTGTGAGACAAATTGAAAAGAAAAATGAAAACATTGCCATTTTTATTTTGTTTTTATTTTTAAACTGCAAAAATAAATGAAAAACAGGGAACACCGCTTTTTAATTGAAAAAACATCCATTTATTGATAATGCAAAATTTTGCAAAATGAAACATGAGGTGGCCCTTACAATGAACCATTACGTGTCGGGCAACACGCATGGCTTTCATGCAGATAAAATTGAAACAGAAATTATTACTCTTCGAGCAGAGTGACCCTGATGATCTTTTCAGCCTTCCAGTTCTGGATTCCCATCCCTGGTGCGCACGGCTTTATCCACCGGTCCATCTCACAGTCGCTATCAGTTTCATCACCCACCATGCAGATGTGATTCGGGTCCAGCATTCCGGCACTGGTGAATGTGACTGACGTACGGCGTCTTCTGCCTTGTCCCAATGAGCCCCTGTTCGGCTGATAACCCACTCCGAAGCGGTCTTTCTTGGCGGAGATATCCATCATCCTACCCCAACCAGGAGCCTCTCCACTCTTTACCACCTCGGCGGCCTGTTTGTACGAAGATATGGACGGTTTCTCCTCCTCTTTTGCAAAAAGAGCATTCTCCACCTTAACGGTTTCGAATGCTTGACTAGGCGTCTCCCATATTTCGCCGTCCATCTCAACGTATTTGAATGAGGACAGGTGGCTGACAAAGATGTCTTCCTCCCCACAGACGGTGACAACCTGCCCTTCCCAGATATATTTCAACTTCTGGTGCAAAGTCGAGGTCACTGCCCCAGCAGCATGGATCCATGGTCGACCCAACAGGCAACTGTATGCCGGCTGAATATCCATGACATAGAAAGTCGACTTGAACACCTCAGGGCCTATCTTCACTGGAAGCTCAACCTCTCCGAATACAGCCCGCTTCGACCCATCAAAAGCCCGCACTATCAGATCAGTGGGAGTTAGGATCAACCCTTCACAATTTAGCTTTGCCAGAGCTTTCTTTGGCAACACATTCAAAGAGGAGCCGGTATCAACCAGCACATGCGAAAGCACGACCCCCTTACATTCCATTGCGATGTGTAGGGCCCGATTATGATTTCTCCCATCTACAGTCAGATCCATGTCGGTAAAACCCAACCCATGGCTGGCATGCACATTAGACACTACCGTCTCCAACTGGTTGATCGTTATCTCCTGAGGAACATAGGTTTTCTTCAGAATCTTCATCAAAGCCTCTCTATGCCCCTCAGAGCTTAACAGCAAAGATAGAATGGATATTTTGGAAGGAGTCTGCTGCAGATGGTCCACAAGCTTGTACTCAGACTTCTTGATGATTCTTAAGAATTCTTCTGCATCATCATCAAGTTTTTCTTCCGACCCAACAGGTGCCGGTGTCACTACTGGAGTACATTCACTGACTACTGCTTTCCCTTTCGCCCTGGCTAAAGCCTCAGCCTTTTCTTTTTTCTCTTTTTCTCCTTCCCCACCCCTCAACGCATCAGGAGCGAACAGTCTTCCACTGCGAGTGAAACCACTGGGTCTGGCATTATCCACCTTTGAAACGGTGGTTTCATCTGCAGTCTGCTCTTCCACCTTCTCTCCATTGCAATAAACCTCTCCACCATAATGCCACGGCACGGCATCATCTTTGTCATATGGAATTGGTCCAGGTACCGTGATAGTAACTGGAGTCGCCTCCGCCAGAGTTGACAAATCCACCGGATCAAAGTAAATTGTTATGGTGGAGACCTCATCTTTCCCCACATCAGCCCTTTCAAACTGGATACTTCCATCGTCCATCAGCCCTTGGACAGTCTGTCTCAACAATGTACACCCCTCAGGGGTAACAGTGCACTCAGCACAATCAACACCGCAGCCCGGGTAAACCCCATTCAACAATAACTGCCGCTTGACCTCAGCCAACGGAGTCTTCAACTGATCAACACTGGACAACCCGATTTGGCCCTCCTCAGAGACAGCATTCACCCCCCTCTGACCATGCGCGGACATGGGATTAGCATTGACGTTGGGAAAAGGTGCGAAGTTGATAGCTTTTGAATCCACCAGGTCTTGAACCACGTGCTTAAAAGCTTTGCAGTTCTCTATGTTGTGCCCGGGAGCACCCGAATGGAATTCACACTTTGCATTCTCATCGTAATTGGCTGGCCTCTGATCAGGTCTCAAAGGTGCCAGAGTTCTCAGTTGTACCAACCCCAGACCTTGCAATTTCTTCAACAAGAAAGAGTAAGTCACAGGCGGCCTATCAAACTGCCTATCATTCATCCTCCCCCTGACCTGATAACCAGCCCTCTAGGGCCTCTGCTGAAATGGTTGCCTTTGCTGTTGAGGTTGTTGCTGTTGCTGCTGCTGTTGCTGATGCTGATTATCAGCAGGAATAGTTACCGCAGCAGTGTGCTGAAAGTAACGATCCCTACTGGGTCCTCTTTGAGCATATACAGCACTGGTATCACCCTCTTTCTTCCTCTGGCCGTTACCGAAGGGCTTCTTCGATCCTGAAGACGAAGCATTACCCTAAATCTTTCCGAGCTTCAGCCAGCTCTCTATCCTCTCACCAGCCACCATAATATCTGAAAAGTTGGTCACCGGACAACCGACCATTCTCTCGGCAAACGCCCCTTGCAAGGTACCCATAAAGAGATCAGACATCTCCCTGTCCACTAACGGAGGTTGCACTCTGGCAGCCAACTCCCTCCACCTTTGAGCGTATTCTTTAAACCCCTTGTTATTCTTCTGAGACATACCCTGCAGCTGGGTACGACTCGGAGCCATATCAGCGTTGAACTGATACTGTTTAAAGAATGCGTCACCAAGATCTTGCCAGCTCTTTATATCGGAGGACTTAAGCTTGGTATACCACTCCAAGGACCCTCCAGACAAATTGTCCTGGAAGAAATACATCCATAGCTTTTGGTCCATAGTATATGCAGAGATCTTACGGACAAATGCTTGAAGATGAGTCTCCGGGCAGGAACTCCCATTGTATTTATCAAAAGCGGGCGCTTTGAACTTCTGTGGGATCACAATCCCCTCGACTAGCCCCATATTTGACATGTTCACGACCCCGGGAGTGGCATAGCTCTCCAAAGCTCTGATCTTTTCAGCCAGCAGCTGAATCTCTTTATTCTGTGGTTGGGCACCATACTGGCCGAACGGCTCGTTGTGCATGGAGAACTGATCTGCTTCTCGGTCCTCCTCTCTGTCGTCATCAATCCCGAAGAAAGGAGGGAACAGACTGTCTTTCAGATTCTGACCCATCGGACCAGGTTGACCACCAGCAGCACCAAAACCAGCAACATTATTTACTATCCCCACAGTCGTCCTCTTTTCACCATCTCGAGAACCGCCCAGCCCCTGGTTGGAGACACCATCCAGGTTCACACCACTATTAGCAGTTGAAGCCCGCTCGAGCTTCTCAACTTTGTCAGCCAAAGCTTTCTGACCAACTGCAAAACCCTGCATGATGTTGATCAGCTCATTCATCTTGTCCTTCATCTCGAGAATATTTGAATTAGGGAGATCCATCAGTCTGGGAGTATTGCGTCGAGTGAAATATCTGTGAGGACGTGTTGAGTGCAAAGGTACAACTCTACGAGCACGAGCAATGATTCCTGAAACAATCAAGCATGTTAGAACTGATACCTGCAAAATAAAAACATGTTATTATGATCATGCATGAATGCAGTGTCTATCCATATGAGGAACACTTTATCTCTCGATCCTGGCTTCATCGAGACAGATAATAATCCGGCAGCAATATTCTGACATTCAACATTCGATTTCATCATACAGATCAGAGATATATGATTTAGAAAAATACTCCCAACCATGTGTGTGCTGTGTGAGTGCATACAGTAAAGCAAATAAAGCTTGAAGATAGATCACTGAATGAAAATAACCATCGCATATCAAAATGCACAATAAGTGCCATAGTCATACATCAAAGCTGATACGAATCAAATACAATTCTCCAGAATCAGGAAGGAAATACAAGCAAATGAATTCCGTCAACAGGCCTGACGGTAATTCAACACAAATGAAAGTCTAGCCTGACGAAGGTCCCACAGAAGGCCCTATATCATCAACCATCTTCGCGAACTTCGCGGCGAACCTAAGCTCGGTATTCTCCTGCTGTAATCTCCCCACCTCTTTCTGGTGAATCTTCATCTGTCTGAAGTAATGATCTCTCTCAGCAATATAATGATCTCTCTCAGCAGTGATCTTCACACTCTCTGCTTCCTTAATCTTCAACTTTGCTTCCCACTCAGCGACGAGAATTCTGACTCTGTCTTCCCTCTGATCCCTCACGAGGATTTGCCTCCTCTTCTCATCTTCAATGACCTTTGAGGCTCTGGCTAACTTCTCCTTCGTGATGTCGTGCTCCTTTGTCGACGACGCTAGGGCTTGGCTGATCTTTCCATAGTAGGCAGTATCCATCTCAAAGCGCTTTTCTTCCAAGGCATGTCGCTTATCCTGATCTTCCATCCTCACTCTGATCTCCTGATTAGCCATCTGAATCCGAGCAACACTCATCTCCAACTCAGCTTTCTCTGCAAGACTCTGATCTCTGGCTCTCTTCATCTCGAGGAATTCTTCCATACTGACAGAAGAACGCGGACCCTCAATCATAGGACACCAAGGATCACCTCCAGGAAAAGGTAGATACGTGAGCTCAATTCTCTTCTGAAGCCAATCATCGAATAGAGGAAAAGACCGGCTGTTGACCTGCCAAAAGGAACCTTACCCTTTCTCTGAATGCTACGCCATGACCCAGACACTTGTCTCAATTTGGCCTGATTGCCCTCAACTGGGAAGTAAAAAGACTCCTGAATCTCGCACTCGAGAGGAGGAACCTCCATAGCAAACCCCAATTGTCTCCTAAGAAGTGTTGGATTGTAATTGATGCAACCCTGAACTCCCATGAGAGGCACATTAGGAAAACTCCCACAGCTATATATGAAATCCCGTCCAGCCATACCATTATGAGTCCAAGCTATATCAGCGGCTCGCAAACCCATCAATCTGACCGACCACTTGACCGTTGGATCAAGAGAAGCAAAAGCACCTCGGGAAGGCAAATACCCCATAAACCATTTGAGCAACAGCTGAGCACAACACCTGATCAAACCCCCACGCCGCTTCTCGTTCCTGTTATGAACCGAATAATAAACATCTCCAATCAGAGTAGGAATGGGATTCCTCTGCATGAACAATCTGATAGCATTATGGTTCACAAAACTCTTCTGATTAGGAAACAGGATGATCCCATAAATGCTCACAGCAATCAAGGCACAGACCGTCTTCCAATTACCCATAGCAGCATGTTCCTTGGCCTTAGCCTCCAAGAAACTCAAGTGAAAACCCGGTAATTTTCCTTTCTCCTTCAAACCCTCCTTGGTCACCTCCGGACTCAAATAAAGAGCGCGGGAAATCCCAAGGATGTCAGGCTCTCCCCTAACGGCACAGAAAGGAATCTGATCTCGGATCTGCATACCCAAAATGCTGGCATAGTCCTCCATCAGAGGCCCCAACAAATAGTCCGGGAACACAAAACATCTCAGACCCGGGTCATAGAACTGGAGAAGAGTATGAATGGCGCTTCTGTCGCTGTCAGTGAGTCTAAAAGCCATCTTCAGAATACCACCGTATGCCTCTCGGAACATCCCCACATGGTCGGGTGTAATCAATGCTATCATATCTCTCAACTCATCAATCTCTGGGTTGAAGAAACTGTAAACAACATCGTCCTTCAAACCGGTCCTCATGTCTGAGCGAAGAAGTCTCTCAACCAGGATCTTGATCAAAAATGTCCCTGCATATGGATAAACATGTGTTAGATGCAGGTAAATGCAAAATGTGATGATGTTGATGAATGAATGCAATGCATTGCCATCCTCCAAGTCATCTGAACATCTG
The DNA here is from genome assembly GCF_024323335.1 of Lathyrus oleraceus. Classification (NCBI taxonomy): domain Eukaryota; kingdom Viridiplantae; phylum Streptophyta; class Magnoliopsida; order Fabales; family Fabaceae; genus Lathyrus; species Lathyrus oleraceus. The sequence goes on along the minus strand of NC_066585.1, from coordinate 448,052,482 downwards.
TTGCTCTGAAGCCCGATCTTTGAACTAATCACAACCATCTGAGGTACTGATTAACCATAAATCCAACTCAAGGATTCCGAAATAAACGGAACTGAAAGATACATCACCATCATCATCGGACAATCTCTGAGCAGATAACCACAATCCTCTGAATCGGCCCGGGGAATCCTGAAATAAACGGATCCCCACTGATAAATAACACGGACAGCACTTCGGCGTCTCAGCAATAAATGACCATAAATCCGACTTATAAATATGACTCTGATCAACGGAACCAATAGTCACCATCAAAGTCACCAACAGAACATGCATCCGAAAGAATCACCCTCCCCTCACAGGTAAATTCTAATCAGGTCATCCTAAGGCGGATAATAGTCTCGACAATCGGGCAGAGATACTCAATGGGTTTGCCCTTTCGGGTGTGCCATTGTAGCTCTCCTGAGATCGTCTAAACCAAAGATCCGGGAAAGAACGGTCACCGAAGTCAATAGTTCAGATGAAGTGACACAACCAAAGTGGATACTCCACAAAGGAAGGGCACTATCAAATGAACCTCGTCCGGCTTATGGTATGTCACGTTGCAACAATATGCTGATAAAGCAAATGAGGAACGTGAGACCACACTAATCCTAGGTGTATACTCGGGCCTGGGTTTTAGCCCCACTCAGAACACCCACCCCAAAACAGAAGAACCACCTATACAGAGGACAGCAACATGATAGTATGATGCATGCAAATATTTATGCAAATATATACACAATCAGAATAATAAATGCAATAAATAAAGCGGCACAAGCAACCTAAACTATCCTAGAACGCTAGGAGAGACTCGCTTAGGGAAGATGGACCAGCAATAGGTCAACTTCTATGGGTCCCCAGCAGAGTCGCCAGCTGTCGCATCCGCGAAAAACAACCGGCGGGCTAAAACAAAAACAAACAGAGCCGCCACCGTGCGTTATTTATCCCAAAAGAGGGAAAGGAAACACTCAGAGTAAACCTGGAAAAAGCATGGTCTCGCGACCGAAGAGAATGGGATCGGGAGTCGGTTATGCGAAGGGAAGGTATTAGCACCCCTACGCATCCGTCGTACTCGACGGGATCCACACTCTAAAAGAAAGAAAAGGTTGCTAAAACAAACATCACACACACACACTGAAGACAACACAGGTGGGAGAAGAGGGGAGAGGGCTCGCTAGGACGTCGCATCCTATGCCTACGTATCTCATCTGGAATGAGAATCAGAGCTACCGTAGTTCGGCTCACGCACGCCGAAGCAAAACAAAACACAAAAAGGCAAACATGGAACCCGAACGCCAATCGCTGGACTTACATCAGCTTCCGAACCAAACAAACCCACACTGGAAACCAGATGCTACTTGATGGACTTATACCGGACTCCAAGCACACAACAAGAGGATACGGAATGCCAATTGCTGGGCTTACATCCATCTCCTACACACACAAGAAGAAACAAACAACAAGTTACTAAGGAGTCGGGAACTCGAGCCTAGCAACTGTCAAGCAAACACACACAAAAAAATAAAAGGGTGAACGCACAGACTACCAGGGAGTCGGGAACTCGAGCCTGATAGTTGTCAAGCACAACACACGCAAAAAGGAAAAGGGTGCCCGGAGAGATCTCGTGCGACCTCCTGCCTACGTACCTCATCTGGTATGAGGATCAGGGCAACGTAGTTCCCCTGAACAGGGGAGAAAGACTAGCCTAACCAGATACAGAGGGAGACACAACTAGGGAGACTATGACTCGAGCCTAGATGTTATCATGCATATCATCCCTAAGTTAAGGTTGCTATCTAACTTGCTCGGCAGCAAGCTAATCCTAAACAGGCAAAGCAAAGCATGCAAGCATAATCAAAACAAAGCAAACATTCACAATTAGCACACACTATATACAGACAGAAGTGGCTCAAACAAGGGTTAGACTGCCAAAGCAAGTCAACTGTATCAGGGTGATGTTAGCTCTTAACCCTAACATTGAGAGTTAGGGTGAAGCAGATGAAATAGGAAGTGAGGGGTGTGCCTCACAGCTCTTATCCCTGGCCAGGGAGAGCTTCAGACAAAGAAGTGTGGGTTCAGAAAGTGGGAACCCTTCTACACTTATGACTCTGACTCAACTGTACAACTGTACAAGGATCTTGGGTTAATGTCCACAATGCATCAACACCAGTTGTGTGAGCAGAGGGACGACTCAACAGAATAGCAGGAGATGGATTGCACATCTCTTGTATCTGCCAATTGCCTTATTCAAAGGTCTTTTCCTGCTTGGGGACAAAAATAAACAATCACAAGCATTGCCTCTTAAGGAGGACTTCAGACAGGTGCCTGGCCAAGTAACAGGTCAGGTCTTCCAGACTACATGGAGTTAGTGATTCTACCTCAATTGGTTAACACAACCAAGCAGCAGCACAAGCAAGTTCACAATGAACTGTAGCAACTAATGTACCTGAAATCAATCCAACATAATCAGTACACCAGACAAACAAAAAGTCAAACAGAAAATTACAAGTCCACAGCACAGACAGATAACAAGCATCAATGCACAAAGGTGCAAGCCACAAGGCCTAAGCATAAGTCTCAATGCCTACAAAACAAACTCAAGTTAGTCATAAACAAGCAATAAACCAATCCTAATTGAGTGCACATCATCAAGCATAAGCAATTGTGCTCTTTGACCTGAAACAAAGCTCAAATGTGAGAACACAAACCACTAGTACAAGACTAGGGTCAAAATAGGATCAATAAGTCAAAACAGAACATGAAACTTATCCAAAATCAATATCAATCAATTAATAATCAAATCCAATTGGTCTCATGTTCATATCATCAACCATTATCATTTCATGAGGCAAAGAGTACAAAGCATGCAATTTAGAACCTCATAGGACCAAACAGAAAGATCCAATTCAAATCAACTCACAAACAATTCAATAAATTCCCAAAAGATTCATGTCTAAACAGCATTAACAACATGATCTACACACCGAATTTCAGTCCATTTGGACAAAGGGAAGCAAGTCAATTAAATTCATCAAGCCAAAGCATACTCAAACAAGCTCATACAAGGCATTAAATCATGCATCAATTTCAAGCAATCATAAACCATAATTGGCATAAGATAAATGAACCAAATCAAAGCCATGACAAACTTCAAGATGTCTATAATCACTCCACAAAATTTCAAGTCCATCCAATACATATCAAGAATTTCACAAAACATTTAAGATCATGACTCACAAAAGGTCCACATTTGGTCAAACAGAGGAGAAATTCTTCAAACAAATAGGAAATGCACTCAAAATATCCACAAAAATTCACATTCAAACTTAACATCCAGAATATTCAACATGCAAAAATTCACATCATTTTGAGTTCATATGGCATGGTAACAAAAATCATGAAGTTGCACAAGAAATGGTGTGACACAAATTGTCACACCTCCAAAGATCATAGCATATATCACAATCCAGGAACTCAAAAATCACAAACTACATACCAAAATGCTCCTTAAGATGTCTAGATCATTCACACAAAATTTCAGGAATTTCCAATTAAGCATCATCATTTCATGATCAAAATACCAAGCAAGGTGCAACAAATGACATGTATGAGCAAACCCTATGCCATTCCAAAAATCACACGTTAACAATTTCCACAAAAATCACCAAAAAATACTAGAGATTACAAGGATCATGGTGGAAAAAATTTCAGTTAATTTGGACAATTATTTCATGAGATATGATTTTTTCAATTGGAAGAAAAATAAAAAAATAAAAAAAATGTATGGAAGCATGTGAAATATGTAAGGCATGGTTGAAATAAATGTCAAAAAGGCAAAGTGAAATTGCCTCGGCACGGAATCGAAGCCAGGAGGTTTTCAAAATGGGAGTGTGCGCAAACACCAACTACCAGGCCAAACGCGGAAATGAGGATCAAAGCCTATTTCTGGAAAATTTCTCCAATGTTCTTGAACACATTCATAGTGTTCATCAACAAATTTCCAGCATGAACAAATTTCCACCAAATTCAACAAACTTTATATCAATAGAAAGGTCTCACAACGTACATCGTGAATCACAAATTGATTTGACCTAATTCATCCTAATTTAAGAGAATCGAATGCAAACATAATCATGCATCAAAGTTCAAATCATCATAACTTCCTTGTTTCTTAACCAAATTCAACGATTCCAATTGCAGATTATTCTACTATGCAAGATCTATCCAAAACACATATCAATTGCAAGAATCATCAAAGTCGAAAACTCACCTTAATTGAAGCACAGTGATGAATTCGCGCGTTTCAGGCTATGGCGAGGCAAAACAGATGCTCCTTAATGCTTGAATGATTGAATGGAGCAAGGTTTGGATGCTAATGGTGCACGATCTTGATGAAAATCCAAATTGCCATTGTTGAAGCTTGATGCAACAGTCCACAATTTGGCTTGAAAATGGTGATTCCTTGCTTCAATTAGCTTCCAAAATACATGTAGATGATGAATTGATCGAAGGCAAGGCAAAAAGAATGAAGAAAATTGATGAAGCAAGTTGAGAGAAAAATGAAAAAGTTTGAGATCTAGATCTAGAATTCACAATTCTGTTATGGTTAATCAGAAAACAGTTAGGATTATGTTTATATATGTGATGTTAAACATGTTGTTAATCCTAATTAGTGTAAATGCAATGGTTTAAGTGAAATCAAGTTTTGGTGCATTTTAGCATTTTGGCCAATTCACCCTTCACATGAAAATCAATGTAACAGTGCAGGTTTCTGTACCAATTCACATCAGAAATGTGGTTTCTAGGCCAATGCAAGTGGAATTATGTGAAAACAATGAATAATTTTCAAAATGACCTTTTTTCCCTCCAAATTCAAATTAAGTCCACTTGAAAAATGCACTTTTTGTGTGATGATTTTTGATGAAATGTGATGATGGATTATGATAGAGGACATCAAAAGAAACTTGCTCAAAAAAACCTCACTCCATTTGGCCTTGTGAATCAAAAGTTATGCAACTTTGAAATTCAACTTTTCTTGACAATGATTTGATCATAACTTGCCAACCACACATGAGAAATCCATGTTCTTGGACTTTTTGGAAAGGTGAGAGCAAGATCTACAACTTTCATGTTGAACAAAATTTCATTTGAAGCATTTTTGGACATGTAATTTTGAGGTGAAAACCTTTCCATTTTTGGCAATTTTGAATTACAAGTCACTTTCTATTTTTGGAAAGTTTTCATCTGACTTTATTTTCTTCATTCTTGATGTTTGAAATGTCAAATGAAACTTGTTTGGACATGAATGAAGTGTCTCTAACCCTCTCCCACCTCCAAATCCATCAGTTGACCTTTGGTTGACTTTTGTTGACTGATAGATGAACTGGCTGTGCATTGATCAACTTGAGCTTCAAACTCCTGATGAAATGGCTCAACCATGAAACCCTAGCTTCCATAAGCTCAATATAATCATATGATGACCCCCATATCAATGAAAACCTCATCTTCTTGACAAGCCCTGATTGGCACAATTCAGATGATTAGGGTTGACCAGAGGCCAAAACCCTAATCTCAAGGAATCTGATCAAGCTCAATGAATCTCTTGGTGATGACAAAACCATGATGATGATGATGTACCATTGCTACCAAGATAAATCTCAACCTCTTTGAAGAACCATGAAACCCTAATTTGAAGCACCAACCCTCAGATGGCCAATGATCAATCCAATGAAACCCTAGCTTGCACCTCAACCTCTTTATCTTCTGATCAAGACCTAGGAGGATGACTTGCTTGTTGCCACATGATATGCAAATATGCAATGACTAATGACCTAAAAATGATATGCAACATGCTAAGCTAGTCCCAAGAGAGGAGGGCAAATTTTGAGGTGTTACACATATCTCATATGGTGTCTTCTCAACCTTTTTGGATGGAACACGGTTAAGTGTGTGAGTTGTTGTCAATAATGCATGTCCCCAAAAGGATTTTGGAAGATCGGCGTGACTCATCATGGATCAGACCATGTCTAATAGGGTTCTATCGTAACACGAAAAACAACCGGTGGGGAAAAATACAGAGCCGCCACCGACGCTATTCATCCTATGACGAAAAGGGAGCACATGACTAACCTAAGAAAGGGAAAGGAACGGTCTTACGACCAAAGATTACTAGGTACGGGAGTCGGTTACGCAAGGGGAAGGTGTTAACACCCCTCACGTCTGCCCTACTCGACGGGATCCACGCTCAAAAGATAGCTCAAAGGAAAGGAAAGGGTTGCTAATAAACTGCTCAAAGAAACTGCACAAACTGGAACAATAAACAGGTGGGGAAGAGAAAGAAAACGGAGGAAGTGGACTCGGCAGGATGTCGCATCCTGGGCCTACGTAGTTTGTCAGAAACAAACATCAGAGTCAACGTAGTTCGGGAAAAGGAGACATGCTCGCTAAGACATCGCGTCCTATGCCTACGTATCTTCTCTATCCAGAGGAGAATCAGAGCACTCGTAGCTCGGCTAACGCACGCTGAAACAAGACACCAAAAAGGGACGCTGAGACGTCAAAAGAAACACCCCAAAAGGAAACAGAGTGCCAATACATGGACTTACACCCGACTCCTAACAATAACAAAAAGGAAACAGAATGCCAATACATGGACTTACACCCGACTCCTAACAATAACAAAAAGGAAACAGAATGCCAATACATGGACTTACATCCGACTCCCAACAATAACAAACGCTAACCAGCGAACACCAAAGAAAAGGTTATCCGAACGGACCCCCAACAAAGTAACCAAATATCCGGGGAATAAGCTCCCGATATGTACAACCAATCACCACAAATGAACCCCCAAAGATGAACCCCAAGTGAATAACAATCGTCACAAATGAACCCCGAAGATGAACCCCAAATAATAACAATCCTCACAAATGAACCCCAATATGAACCCCAAATGAATAACAATCCTCACAAATGAACCCCGAAGATGAACCCCAATATGAACCCCGATATGAATCCCAAGTAATAACAGAAGAAATCCCCCAAGGTATGAACATACCACACACACACACGCTTGAACAAACGGGTACTCACACCAACGCCAGCAAATGCCGGAAACAAAGGCTCGAAACGGTAAACACAAGTCGAGAATAAGGGTGAACACACGCGAAAACGAAGAAAAGGGTGCCCAGAGAGATTGCTCTCAACCTCCTGCCTACGTATCTCATCTGGTATGAGAATCAGGGCGACATAGTTCCCCTTACCAGGGGTAAAACACTCTCCTAACCAGAGACCGGGGAAACAACAAACTAATAGGGAGACTAATACTCGAGCCTAATAGTTGTCATGCAATCAAATATCCCTAAGCTGAGGTCTCTAACAAGAATTTGACTCAACCTGGACGCGGGTCAACTCAAGTCTAAACTCTACATACGGTCAACCTCCTCAAAAGTTAATCGTACGACTCCTACAGAAATGGAGATGAGAAAAGGAAAGCAAATGAACACACCAACACAAGTAAACAAACATCACACACTATATCCATACAAGAGTCTCAAACAATGGGTGGGCTTTAGTCAAGAGGGGTCATATCAACCTCAACAAACAAGCCAAACTGCAAGGGTAATCAAATGGGCTCTTAACCACTGACATTGAACGTCAGGGTGAGCAGATCAAAATGATAATGAGGATGAGACCTCATAGCTCTTAACCCTGGTCAGGGTGAGCTCATGACACCGAAAGCGTGGGGATCCAGAAAGTGGGATCCTTTTCCACTTGATAGACTCTGGACAAAAGATCCGGGGCACATGTTCAGAAGCATCAGCACGTAGTGCGAGCATAAAGAACGACACACTGAATAACGGGGAATCGGTTACAGATCCCTACCTTCCGTCAATTGCCTCTTCTCTTGGAGGTCTTATCAAATAACACATGCCTCTTCTTGGAGGTCTTTGGGCACAATTTTAAACAATCACAAACAGAGCCTCTGAAGGAGGACTTGCCAGCAAAATGTCTGCCAAAAAGGTGACAGGACTCCAGGCTACATGAAGTAAGAATCTAACTACCTGAGTGGTGTGTCAACCATAATCCAATGCTCAAGAAAGAGCTAAAGCAAGTAAGCAACTAAGGTACCTGTACAAAGACTAAACAGTTAATACTTCAGTTGTAAAACCAGAAAACAAGCAGTGAAACCCTCTAACAGTTACACAATTCAATGCATAAGTGCTCTAGCACTCAAATAAGCTCATAAGCTCACCACATCAATTAAAACCCTACAAAACAAAATAGGTCAGAACTCAATGCATTTTGTATCTCACAAGGTGAGAACAAACCCAATCATCAATGATGAGTATCCACCTGAAACAAGCGACAAAGTTAGTTTATGTATATCCAATCAAACACAACAAAGCATAAACAAACAATGGCATGAGATGAATTGAATCACAAATCAGGGATCAAACCAACGTAAAAGAGGCAAAGGCTCACACCACAAACAAAACCGCAAACCAAGTCAAAGAATGGACCAAGAACAAACCCTAAAATTGGGTCAAAACTCTAGTACAAAGACAAGACTCAAAACCTAACCAAATGACCAATCCAGGACCTATCGTTTTTCACATCACACATTCAAACACTCCCTCCAATGTCCTCAAAAGGACCAGCATCAAATCAATAACCAAGTATCTCAACTTGCTTATGTAATGTAATGACCAAAAAAATGCACAAAATGAACTTCCAATTTAGAAAATTCATATCAAATCAGAAACGCATGCAATGACTTTCGGATTTTTTGTATAAGTTCCTTATGCCATGAATGTTCAATATGCAAAATATTAAGTTCAGAATGATGCAAATGCTATGTGAACAAAAATGCACCAATTCAATGTCAAAAATGTGACACAAATTGTCACATTTTTCTCTATGTGTCAAAAATGATGATAACATGTGAGAAAAAATCCAAACCAGTGACCAATAATTCATGTCATGTATGAATGTCATGTATGCAAAAGAATGGATCAGAAGCTTCAAAATTGAAGATTTCACAATGCATTAAATGCACTAGATCAATTTGGCACAATATTGATTCAAAAATTCTCACATAAAAATCCAGACATCAAAAATTCTTGAATTCAACACCATAAAAAAGTAGACACAAATACAAAACTATGAAAAAAATTGGGACTCAATTGGACAATTTTTGGATTTTTTATGAATTAAACAAAATGACCAAAATAATGGAAGTATAAAATAGAAAATGGAGGGAAACGAATTATTTAAATAAATCAGAAAAAAAACACAAGCCATTGGATCTGGCGCGCTTTCGAAATCAACGGTTCCCATTCAAACTAATGAAACGCACCGTTTCATTAATCCAGTCACCCACCCAGTCAGCGTTCAACGCACGCGTGGCCTTGGTCAAAGAAATCTCATCCAATCACTCTGCCACGCCTTGCACCACATGGCGCCCACTCATCCAAACCCTAAAATAACACAGACGTCGGAGCTCTGCTCCGGTCGTCTTCCCCGACGAGTCCCCGGTGGCTCCCACGGCGGCGCCACCATACAAATTCCCATAAATTCACCAGACCACCACCATTCCACTCATTTTTCCATGCTGGTTCCAAATATCATCTTAGTTTCTCCTAATTCCTCCTAGATTTTGAAATTTGAAGAGAATAAATTTCTAGATCCAAACTTTCAGTCGCCATGAAATCCTTAATACTCACTCAATCTCAATTCTAATCATATATTCATGACCTACACAGCAAGATCTTCAATCCTATAACCTAAAATCAGCAAAAGGAGAGAGTGAAAAAGGAGTCACCTAGAAATGGAGATCTCTGAAATCGCGATCTCACGAGCTCAGCTGCTCCAGATCAACTCCTTTGAACCTCCTTTGAAGCTTTATGCAAAAAGAAATGGCTGAAACCTCTTGAATGTGCCTCAATTTCCAAATCCGTTCATCATGATAATGCACTTGAACTGCTTGATTTCTTGAAAAATTACACCAAACGATGGATGATTCTTGATCAGTGAAGCATGAGGATCAAGAATCTGCAATAATCTTTGAGGTTTGTGTGAAGAAAATGCAAATTCGAAGAGAGAGATTTTGAGAGAGTTTCTTGAATTTTAGATCTGAAAATGCAGTTATGGCAGTTATGATTAGGGTTTCTCTATTTATACTTCTTGCTAATGACACTGCTAATCATTTTTAGCCTTTACTAATCATGATTAGTGATTTATTATGCAACTTGCAAAAATGAAAATTGAGCTCCCATGGCCATAATGCACGTGTTCAGTTCCATGCTAGGATCTTAATCCACTCAAGAACAACCAAGGGTCAGGATTTGAAGATTATTTTGCTTGCATCTTAAGCCAAGAATGAATGGTGAAGATTTGCTTCATTTTGAACATGTGTGAAACAAGGAACATACACGCCTCTTTCATGCATGGCAAGGGCTCATTTTTACTCAAACATGGTCTATGAAGAAAGCTGAAGTGAAGCCTTGCCTTGGTTCTTTGTGAATTTTGATTTGTAGCATGATATCATCCTTAGAACAAATGTGAAATAATGTGACTTTTGACCATGATTCCTTTGCAAAATTGAGCCAAATGATGTCATTTTGAGATGCCTTGAACATGAGGAGCACTTTTCAAAAAGAATGACCCAATTTGGAGCATTATGTCAAAAGTTATGCCATTTTGAATCTCCATGCACACTTTGTGATCAAATGACCATAACTCCTCAACCATCCATCATATGTACATGAATTAGGACTTTTTGGAAAGGGGAGACAAAGATCTACAACTTTCATGTTCACCAAACATCCATTTGAAACTTCCTTGATATTTACAAGTCAAGTTGAAAGTGGACCAAAAACTTGCCAAATTTGGAAACTTTGAATTATAGGTCATTTTCCATTTTTAGTAACTTTTGCCATGACCTTTGAATCTTCAAGATAGATGTTTAGAATGATGAATAGACCCCATTTGAACATGATTAAGGTATCTCAACTCATTTCCCCACCTCATAGCCCTCAGTTGACTGCACAGTTGACTTTTGGTCCTCAGATGACCTTGAAATGTCTTGATCAACTTGAACCTCTATCATTTGGGGAAATTACTTCAAAATGAAACCCTAGATCATGTAAGCTCCTTATAATAATCATTTGATCCTTATCCCAAGAAAATACCTCATCTCTTTGAGAAACCCTAGTTGGAAGAACTGCATTGATTAGGGTTGACTAGAGGTCACAAACCCCAATCAAGAGGAACTTGAGGATGAACTCTGACACCTTTGATGATGATAGAACCATGATGATGGTGATATGTCCTTGCAGATAAGATTATGCTCAAGACCTTTGAAGAATCAAGAAACCCTAATTGGAGCCCATACCCTCAGATGGTTGATGACCAATTCATAGAGACCCTCAGGCTTAAATCACCTAACTTCCCCATCTTTTAAAAAGACTTTGGAGGATGACCTTCACATTCTCATATGAGATGCAAAATGCAATGCCTAATGTCCTAAAACATGAAATGCAATGCCCCAAACTAGTCTCAGGAAGAGGAGGGCAAATTTTGAGGTGTTACAGGTTCGATTTCTTCTCTCAGATACACCATTCCATTGGGGTGTTCCAGGAGGAGTGAGTTGGGATAGGATCCCACATTCTTTCAGATGGTCATCAAACTCTAGGCTTAAATACTCACCACCTCGATCTAATCGAAGAGTTTTAATATTCTTACCTAGTTGGTTTTGTACTTCATTCTTGAATTCCTTGAACTTTTCAAAGGACTCTGATTTGTGTTTCATTAAATACACATAACCATATCTACTGAAATCATCAGTGAATATGATGAAGTACTGAAAACCTCCTCTGACTGGTATGTTCAGTGGTCCACATACATCAGTATGTATGAGGTCCAAAAGATCATTAGCTCTTTCACCTTTTCCTGTGAATGGAGACTTTGTCATCTTTCCAATTAAACAAGATCTGCATGTCTCATATGATTCATAATCAAAAGAGTCCAAGAGTCCATCTTTATGGAGTTTGGAAATGCCCTTCTCATTTATGTGGCCTAATCGACAATGCCAGAGGTAAGTTGGATTTAACTCATTAGGTTTCATCCTTTTAGTATTAATGTTATAAATAGGCATTTCAAGATCAAGGACGTATAATCCATTGTTCATTTGTGCAGTAGCATAGAATATATCATTCAAATAAATTGAGCAACAATTGTTCTTTATTATAAATGAAAAACCAAACTTGTCCAAACAAGAAAAGGAAATAATATTCCTGCTAATTGCAGGTACATAATAACAGTTCTCTAACTAATTATTAAACCACTAGGTAAAGTCAATACATAAGTTGCTACGGCTAAAGCAACAACCTTTGCTCCATTGCCAACTCGTAGGTCGACTTCACCTTTTGCCAAATCTCTACTCCTTTTTAGTCCCTTCACATTTGTACAAATGTGAGAACCGCATCCAGTATCTAATACCCATGATGCAGAAGTAGATAAATTAATTTCAATAACAAAAATACCTGAAGTTGAAGTCTCTACTCCATTCTTCTTATCTTCCAGGTACTTTGGGCAGTTTCTCTTCCAGTGTCCGGTCTTACCGCAATGGAAGCAGGTACCTTCTTTTGATATGCCTCCACTAGGCTTTAAAGCAGCAACGGTGGGTTTGGGTTTGGAAACTTCCTTGCCTTTCCCTTTATCACCCTGCTTGGTCGCCCTTTTGTTCTCTCTCTTTCCATCTCCGATCATCAGAATGGACTTCCCTTTTGACTTCAGGTTCTGCTCAGCAGTTCTTAACATGGCGAGCAGTTTAGGAAGAGATTCATCCATATCATTCATATTGAAATTTAGGACAAATTGACTGAATCTATCTGGAAACGATTGCAAGATCAAATCAGTCGCAAGTTCCTTTCCGAGGGGAAAACCCAATCTCTCAAGGTTCTCCACATACCCAATCATCTTGAGCACATGGGGACCTACAGGGGCTCCCTCAGCTAACTTGCCTTAAAAAAGGGCTTTTGAAACTTCAAACCTCTCATGCCTTGCTTGCTCTTGATAGAGCATCTTCAGATGTTTGATCATATCGAGCGCTGCCATGTTCTCATGTTGCTTTTGCAATTCTGAGTTCATGGTAGCTAGCATGAGACAAGCAGTTTCATTGGCATCATCGATATGCTTCTTATAAGCATCTCTTTCTGCCTTAGGTGCAAAACTAGGAGGTTCCTCTTCAGGAACAGGTTTCTCTAAGACATACAGCTTTTTATCATGTTTGAGGACAATCCTCAGGTTTCGGTGCCAATCCAGAAAATTTGTCCCAGACAATTTTTCTTTGTCAAGGATTGATCGCAAGATGTTGTTAGAGGTGTTTGTTGTCATGGTAATCTACATAAGAAACAATGAAAATATAAGTATCATTGACATATTTAATTAGGCCTTTAATTAAATATGCTCCCACTATTTTACTCAAAACAAATGACCCTCATCATTTGATTCGGAAAATCCCGTTGGAAGATTTTCTAGTGGGTCGAGATCCATATTTCACTTTGTTCTAAGTCCGCGTAGGCGGATTACACAAAACTAGGTTATTTAGGTAGGAACTCCTTCCAATTGTATCTCATACAACTCTCGAAAATTTCAGTTGGGTGAATAACTCCTTATTCCAATCCATCACATGGATAATTTCCAACTCTTGCTTCTAAACATATATAATCTTATTATAATTTGTTTAGTCAAGTTTGATCCATTGTTTTAACAATTGGATATTACAATTATCCCATCGCACCTTACTAATATAGAACATGCACCTCACGTAGGCGAAACCTACATTATCCGATACTAGTCTTGATGAGTGTTAAAACTTGGAAAGCATAAACTTAATATTTAATTTGAGGGAATTTGCAATTATTCTGATCTCACCGACTTATTTATCATATAAATCGTCTCTCACATGCATCAACATACATACATATGCATCAACATACATATATAATGAAACAGTTATGGCCCCTAGCGCAATTGTTCTCCCAAGCCAATAAGAGAACCTAAGCTAACCTAATAACGATCTAAGCTTCTCCAGGCAAGATCTTCAAGGTTGTCCTCCTTTGGCACTGACTTCTTTGCTTTCTTCATAACATTACATTACATAAAGAAACTCGTTTTACATACGAGGGAGTGAGATGAGAAAAGAAGTTACATTGAGAGATTAAAAGAGAGGCACGACACGCAGGTCATATTTTAAAACCCAAAACAAAATAAAGGAAAACTAAGGCCATAACCGATCACCATAAGACAATAATAAACACGTTATTATTATTATTAATTTTAATTCTTTTAATTAATTAAAACCAAATTAAATTTCGAAGACCGATCACACTACGCAGAGTTGGCCGAACAGGTGTATTCTGTCTTGCGTTAACCGGTTAACCATATACGTTAACCGGTTAACACTGTTTGAAAATCTGTTCATAAGTTGTATTCTGTTTTGCGTTAACCAGTTAACCAAATACGTTAACCGATTAACACTATTGAAAAACTGTTAGAAAGTTGTATTCCGTTTCGCATTAACCGGTTAACCATATGCGTTAACCGGTTAACCTTATGCATTAACCGGTTAACACTATTCGAAAAAGTGTTTAGAAAGCACAACTCTTATGCAGTCACAATCCCAATCGTATAACTCTCTGACAACACAACCCTTGTGCCGTCACTAACCCTAATGCACCAATTTCAGACCGTCAAACACATCTCGATTGTTGATTCAGTATGATTGATCAACACGTCATTGCTTCACCATACTAATGTCGGATCAAGAAGCAAACGACCATTGATCGCTCAAAGGAAAACAACCATTAAGTGTTTGAATGAATGAAACAAGAACACTATATCATATATAATGTATTTTGCATCAGGATTACTTATATCGTATATATATAACTTGATCGATCTCAATTTAATCTTTGATTCATTCTGTCTTTAATCGTATTAATACAGAAGGAAAAAAACAGTTATCAGATTCATGGTTTCGTAAGTGGCTCTGATACCACTGAAGGAGAATGGCGATCCAAAACGCAGCGGAATTTAAAAAATTTCTCCTTTAATGATCCTTACGAATGGGCATGATCAGTGATAGAATCGTTACCTCTTGTGGCGATCACGAACGTTGAACGATGACAACGCCTCTACTCAGTCCACACGAACGGATTCCTTCAATCTCAGTGCTAGCTGCTACGAATGAAGGCTTTGAGTGAGAGAGAGAGAAACGAAATGCAAGAGTGACAATGCTTCTACCCAAGGGTTCTATTTATAGAACCACTTGTGTGGGCTTCAAGCTAAAAAACCCACTTAAGTGTATTTTGGCCCATATCTTATAATATGCCCAAAATCACTTAAGCGTGTGGTACCTTACCATATTTCGTATTCCATTTAAGTGCACCGTACCCTACGGTGTTCCTTAGTTACTCTATCTCTCATCAATCTGTCCTTTGTGTGTGACCCTGTAGCTTTTCGCGACGTTGGCAATTATATTAAATCACGCATTTAACATAATAAACAGTAAGCGGTATCTAGCAACACATCACTGCTACCCAAGACACGAAAATGTCATGTGATCTGACAAATCCTTCTGTGATAATAATTATGTGTATAATTACCCTTTTGCCCTTATGTCTATATTGAGCACAAGGCATAGACCGTGTCATCCTTGTCCAGTTCAATATTGGGCCCATAGACATTTATCTTGTTACGCGGAATGGGCAAATTCCATCTAGGTCACTCATGTCCCTTAGCATGCTATGTGGAGTACCCATCAACTGTCTTTATGGTTATCCAGTTACGGACAACGTTGGATCAGCAATAAAGCACTCGACTCTACATCTAGGGTCCATAGTGGTTTCAGGTCGAAGAGTGGTATACACCATTATCACCATGAGAATAACTTATGACACTTTGCATAACATTCTATATAGTATTCTCATAGCGGGTCAATCCAGTATAAATATTACTCTTAATATTCATACCTATGTTTGAGACTTGATAACTCCTTATCCATGATCCATGAGATGTGATCATCAGTCTATAAACATAATAGTCTCCATGCTTTAATGTTATCCGACTTCACAATAAAGCTCGACTACGGATACTTTAAGAATAGTGTCCTTATGTTTAATGTGCTCTCATGATTAAGTCACACTTGATACATTAAACGGACTATCTATTCCAGGGACTTTATTAAACAAACATAATAAAGAAAAAGCCTTTTATTATTAATAAATAATTCGATACAAGTACCAAAAGTATTGGCCTCTAGGGCTTACACCAACACATTCTTCTGAAAATAAAACAATGATAGAAAATCCCATGTATGTAAAACAACCCAAATGGTTCCCATGGAGTACCATGGACGTAAGGAGTGCTAATACCTTCCCCTTAAGTAACCGACTTCCGAAACAAAATCTCGGTTGCGAGACCGATTCCTTATTCTCTTTTAGCGCTTCCCGTGCGCGCCTTCTCTCCGAGGGTTTTATCGACTATTTCCCCTCTCCTCTCCGATAGAGGTAAACTAAATAAAATTTGGTGGCGACTCTTCTGACTTTGCCTCTCTTTGGCATCTCTTTAGTCCCGGTTTCGTTATCGTGAAATCCCGGTAGCGACAATGTGCTAAATTTCAAAGATCAAGGCATGATCATGTTTGATTAAATGCATTAAAAATAAGTGATTTACCATGAAAATGAAATTGTCCGCAAATGTTATAAACCAAGAGATTAGTGTTTTATTGCTTGATCCACCTAAAATTGCTGATGAACCCTAGTTTCCACTAGGTGTAAGCCCAAAGCCATGAATTCAAGTCGCTTGTGTCCTCGTGTTGTACCATGCTTATGCAGATGAAATGAATGCTTATGATGATATGCAAATGGTTGATTTTAGCGACCTATATGATCATTGTGAAAGGTAGGGTGAATTTTGAGGTATGACAGCTACCCCTATTTAATCTTCTCAGACCTGCATGTAAGGATATCAATGGCTCCTGGACAATCAAGGTGAGAGGGGATTAAATACTAGAATATCGGAAAATTTTCCCATCAAGAACAAATGTAATGTAATGTGAAGATAGGTCGCAAAGAGTCTCTTCACTGAGGGTATAGGATGAATAAGTTGATCTTTGTGCAGGGTAGCTGCTGGGAATTGAAATGTTATTTGGTAAATGGGTATTTATGAGAGGTTGAATGTGCATGACATATGCAATAGGCTAATGCAGTATGATTCGTTTTTTTTTTGTCTTTCTCTTAGCTTTCTGTCTTCCTCATTCTTTTCTTTTTCATCTTTTTCTTTTTTTCTTTTCTTTTTCATTCTTGCCTCCACTAACAAGTTTTGGCATGTAACTGGTGATCGAGGTATTCGTGTAGGATTCTGTGACGGTAAAAGAATAAGGTGTTTGCAAAAAGCAAGTACCAACTGGTGTAAAGAATTGGAATGAGATCTTTTGCAAAAGTCATAGAGACGTCTTGCAAAAGGCAAACAACTCAAATGAGAAGTGACATTCTCGTGCAACAGGTAGCAACGGCTCCATAACAAGAGAAATGGAATTTTTAAACAAAGTTAAGAAGAATGGTGAACAGACTTCTCACATAAAAGATGGTGTGAACTTATTAACAAAAGGTTAAAAAGAAAATGGGAATAAGGGACGACCTAGCTGGGGAAATATGATTTTTCTCGTATAACAGGTAGCAACGGCTCCTTAGCACAAGAGATGGGATCTTCCAAGCAAAAGGTTGAGAAGAGAGACTGATATATTTCTCACACAAAAGGTAGTGAAAACTCCTTAACAAAAGGTTAAGAAGAAAATGGGAATGAGATTCTCGTACAAAATGTAATGAGAGCTCCTAGACACAAGGTCTGATGGGGATTCTCACACAAAAGGTAGTGAGAAACTTCTCAATAAAAGGTTAAGAAGAAATATGGATTTCTCATACGAAAGGTAATGAGAAACTTCTCAACAAAAGGTTAAGAAGGCGCATGAAGATGGATATGATTTCTCATACAAAAGGTAATGAGAAACTTCTCAATGAAAGGTTAAGAAGAAAGCTGGAAAGGACAATCATCTCACACAAAAGGTAACGAGAAACTTCTTAATGAAAGGTTAAGACGAAAGGTGAAAAGGATGGTCATCTCATACAAAAGGTAGAAACGAATCCTTTGCACGATAAAGTTTCCAATGCAAAAGGCAAAGGGTACTTACAAAAGGTAAGAAGGTTTAGGGATAGAAATCCTCGAGCGAAAGACTGAGGAGACTTACAAAAGGTAAGCAGTTGGGGATAATGTTTTTTTATGAAAAAGGCACAAGGAGGACTCGCAAAAGGTAAGCAAGAAGGGGAAGACCTCCCATGCAAAAGGCAGGGGATACTTACGAAAGGTAAGTAATGGGCAAAAGGTCACAAACATTTGCACAAGGAAAAACAAAGAGTGAGACGAGATTGCTAGGTAAAACCTAGACTCGAGGGGATTTTCCAAATGAATCTGGGCTTCGGCTCACTTTGAGAGGTGGGGGAGCTTTGCAAATAGGCACAAAAACCTCATCTCCTCTCTCAGGCACAACAACGGGGAGGAAGTTCTCAAACAACGGTTGCCCAAACCACATGACTCACCAAACCTACTTCAAGCGTTTAAACAAACGGGAAGCAAAGATCTGACAAAGGTACCCTACTCGTGCAAAAGGAAATGAGGGAGAGACATGATTTCGTGCACAAAGCAACGAAATAAACTCACGAAAGGTAAGTTATCTCAATTATATTCTCCAAGCGAAAGGCAATGAGGGCTTGAAAATACCAAAAGAGACTAGACTCGTAAAAGGTAATTACTTGACGGAAGGTCACCAATACTTGTAAAGTTCTGAGGATATTTCTCCAGGCAAAACCTAGGTTGAGAGAATTTTCCAGATAAAATCTGGGCTTTGATACACTCTGTCAAGCGGGGACCTTGCAGTAGGCATGAAAACTTCATATCATCTCTCAGGCACAAATTGAGGGGATGAAGTTCTCAAAACAATGGTTACCCAAACTCTAGGACTCACCAAACCTATATCAAGTGTTTAAAAAGAACATGATGCAAAGATCTGGCAGAGGTACCCTACTCGTGCAAAAGGCAACGAGGGGGAGACGTGATTTCATTCACAAAGCAACAAAATAAACTCACGAAAGGTAAGTTATCTCAATTAATCATCTCCAAGCGAAAGGCAAGGAGAGTTGGCATAAGGCCGAAGGGAACTTACTAAAGGTAAGTGACTGATGAAAGATTCAAAAGGTACTTGCAAAAGGCAACACAAAGGAGAGATATTTCGGGAAAACCTGCTGGGAATACCACTCTAGAGTTTCATGATAATATTCTCAACTGCGGAGGAAGAACGTCTCAATGGAGGATTCTTTTATGCTTTCGAGAAAGACTTTCATGCAATTATGCATGTTTATTTGGATGGGGTAATGCTCTATCATGATGGAACATGATATGCGCTTCATGGTGCAATGATATGTAATGCAAGATTGTTCATGCAAAATGTGGATGCAGTTTAAGCAATGGTATGGATGCATTTGGTGTTGAATATGCTAAGTATGATTGGGCTTTTTTAAGGAGCGGGACAGGTTAAGCCTGATGGTGGTATATCACCTTCAAAGTGTTGATGGAACAACAATTATCATCATAAAAGGGTTGACGAAAAAGGAATATCGTCATCAAAGGGTTGATGGAAAATAGTGAATAAATAGTCATGTCACCAAGGGTTGGCGGAAAAGGAAAATATCACCGCCAAAGGGTTTACGACAAAGGAATATCGTCATCAAAGGGTTGATGGAAGAGAACTTGTCATTGTCAAAGGGTTGACGGAAAAACCACTTAGGTAATATCGTCATCAAAGGGTTGATGAGAGAGAGTGAATGTCTTTATCAAAGGGTTGATGAAACAATAAGTATCATCGTCAAATGGTTGACGAAAAAAGAATATTATCATCAAAGGGTTGATGGCATCATCAAGGGGTTGATGGGAAAGATAGTCATCATCAAAAGGTTGATGGAAAGGGTTGGATTTTGCATGCATATGATGCATGTTAATTTGATGAAATCTTCTCGTGTCGGCGAGAGAGCTTTTTTGATATGGAACTTCCTGCCTTAGCATGAAAGTTATGCATGTATGTTATATATAGTGCATTTGGAAATGCGAGCAGGTGATTAGTTTTTGGATTCGTATCCCTTTCTTGAAGGTGAGATCTTTTGAGTACCAATATTGATTGGATTTGAATTTATGATGATGCCACCAAAGTGGATTTTGGTTTTTTTTGGGTAGTTGCCAATATGGATTGGACTTTTGGTTTGTGAAAGGATTTGACTTATCGACACTTAGTATCTGACGATGCTATGATCGGAGGATAGATGCAGATGCTCTTGGTGGCCCAAGTTTGATCCTCTATTGAAGCCGCGTCTTTGTTCTTGAGAGAACTTCCATATCTTTGCATGATATGCCATGATATCTTACAAATGATTGTATGAGCGTAGCAACGTAATCAATGCAAGATGATTATGATCTTGCTCTTCCCTAAGGCCTCTTGTCAAGATATAATGTTGTACTAGTGTAATATTTTGACACTCGTTATGAACTCAATTGTTACTAATGTCTGACACAGTCTGCTTGACTAACTTGAAAGCATGAAGAGAATACACCCCTCTGCAACTTGTCCGCCCCAGTTTTTAGGGTATTCAAAGGAATCCTCGTCGAAAGGAAACCTTGGGAAGGATTATACCATGACATGGTCTGATATGACTTGCCCCGGTGTCTGAATATGTAGTGGTCTGCCCTTGCATGAGCCCTTGAGGGAATTGCCCCTGATTAAGTGAGTATTTATGACTTGTCTCCCTGATCATTGATGCCTGGAGATTTGTTTTAGAATACCTAACTCTTAGGTCAACATAGTCATTGGATGACATGCCCCTGATCCATAGGGTTATGAGTGTTGGTGTAAGCCCTAGAGGTCAGAAATTTTGGTACTTATATCGAATTATTTATTAATAATAAAAGGCTTTTTCTTTATTATGTTTATTTAATAAAGTCCCTAGAATAGATAGTCTGTTTAATGTATCAAGTGTGACTTAATCATGAGATCCCATTAAACTAAAGGACATTATTCTTAAAGTATCCGTAGTCGAGCTTTATTGTGAAGTGGGATAACATTAAAGCATTAAGACTATTATATATATAGATTGATGATCACATCTCATGGATCATGGATAAGGAGTTCTCAAGTCTTAAACATAGGTATGAATATCAGGAGTAATATTTATACTGGATTGACCCGCTATAAGAATACCATATAGAATGTTATACGAAGTGTCATAGGTTATTCTCATGGTGATAGTGGTGTATACCACACTTCGACCTGAAACCACTATGGACCCTATGTAAGAACAAAAATTGTTCTACAACAGATTCCATGATTTTGATGATAACAAAGGATGAAACCAAAAATGGCACCCTAACGAAAAGTTTCTAAGTGTGCAGGGTTCTAAGGAAAGAAGGAAGAAATCATCAGATACAGAATCATATCAGATACAAATTATCAGAAGACCAGAAGCATCTGAAGTAGAAACACGTTCAAGAAAGTCTAACTCTGAGCAAAACATCAAAATATCAGAAGCATCTGAACAAGAAGTACGCTCTAGAAGTTCTGACTCTAAACAACCGTATGTCAAACTCCAGAAGTTCTCAGCGCTATCTGAAGAAACCATCAGAACTCAAAAGAGATCAACAATTAGATAGCAAGATTCCAAGATCTCCAGAAACACGAAGACTCTGATTATGGAATTGCTAAATAAGGAAGAGTAACGTTAACTTCAAATAAAGTTATGGAAATGGACTTCCTAATACAGAAAGAGACGTTAACTCCAAATTCAAATGAATAGGAACTATATTTGGAAAGTAGTCATTCAAGGAGAAAAAGTTGTTTTGGCAACAAACAACATAAGTTATGGCACTAATTATTATTCAAGAGTTATTATCTGCTATGATTTTTCAACGGCTCTTTCTCTCCTATATAAAGGACAGCAATCAACTTTGAGAGGTTAGAGAAACCAAATATACACAAAAACATTCTTCATCTCTCTCAATATTTCACAAAGCTTTTGCTTGAAACGTAAAACACTTTGTTCTTACTGTTGTAATATTTGCTTATCTTAGAAGCACTCTAGATTACATAAGTTTTTATCTTTGTTGTATTTCCTCAAGTGACTCTGTGTAGTCTGTATACTTGAGAGGACTAAGAGATCTTTCTCTTAGACGTTGTTTGTAATCAATCTTTCAAGATTAGTGGATTAAGTCCTTGTTGAAGGCGAAATCACCTTGGCCGGGTGGACTGGAGTAGCTTTGTGTTATAAGCGAACCAGTATAAAAATCCTTGTGTGATTTTCATTTTGAAAAGGCGCTTATTTTCCAAACAATTCAAACCCCCCCTTTCTTGTTTTTCTCACCTTCAATTGGTATCAGAGCTCCGGCTCTGTTATTGATTTTCTAATCAAACACTTAACAGTGTAGAGAGATCCATAACGAGAAAAACTATGGCCCACACAAATGAAAAGGATAGTTACAATGCTAAGCCTCCTGTCTTTGATGGAGAGAAATTCGATTACTGGAAAGATAGAATCGAAAGTTTCTTTCTAGGCTATGATGCTGATCTCTAGGACATTGTCACAGATGGATACAAACCTCCTGTCACAGAGGATGGAGCTGAAGTTCCCAAAAGTAAGATGTCAGATGATCAGAAGCGAGTTTTCAAGAATCATCACAAGGCCAGAACCATACTCCTCAATGCTATATCTTACAACGAGTATGAAAAGATCACCAACAGAGAAACAGCCAAAGACATACTTGACTCTCTGAGGATGACTCATGAAGGAAACTCTCAGGTCAAAGAGACAAAGGCTCTGGCGCTTATCCAGAAATATGAAGCTTTCAAAATGGAAGATGATGAAGCCATAGAGGCAATGTTCTCTAGATTCCAAACTCTGATTGCAGGTCTCAAAGTTCTAGACAAAGGATACACAACTGCAGACCACGTCAAAAAGATAGTCAGAAGTCTGCCAAAGAAATGGAGACCCATGGTTACTGCTCTGAAGCTGTCAAAGGATCTGAACAATATCAGTCTTGAAGAACTTGTCAGTTCCCTCAGAAGCCATGAGATAGAACTAGAGGAAGATGAGCCTTAGAAAAGGAACAAGTCCGTAGCATTAAAGTCCAGATATGAAAGACGCAAACCTGACAGAACCAAAGCTCTCCAGGCAGAAACTGAAGATACTGATGACTCTGAACTAGAAGATTCTGATGATGAAGAAGAATTGTCCCTCCTGACCAGAAGAGTTAAACAACTCTGGAAAAAGAGGAACAACAACTTCAGAAGACCAAGAACCAGAGGGGATCGATCAGAATCAACCTCAAAAGGTAAAACTAACAAAGATATTACTTGTTATGAATGTAAAGAAACAGGTCACTACAGGAATGAATGCCCCAAGCTAAAGAAAGACAATTCTAGAAAAGAAAGTTTCAAGAAAAATACCTTCAGGACAAAGAAAGGATTGATGGCTACCTGGGATGATAGTGAATCTGAGTCATCAGAATCTGACTCTGATGAAAAGGCCAACGTGGCACTTATGGCTACCACATCCAGGAGCAGCTCAGATGAAGAATCTGAAGAGGTATTTTCTGAACTCTCTCGATCTGATCTAGAATCATGCTTGTCAGAAACTCTTAGCTCATATCAGAAATTAAAACAAAAGCTTAAAAACATAAAAGGCTGTTTCAAAGCAAAATTTGAAGAATGTGGCAAGCTTGAGATGACAATTCTAGAGCGGGAAGATACAATCAGATCTTTAACATTAGAAAGAGATGGAGCCAAAAGAAAAAGCTTAGAATTAGAAGAAGCGTTGTCTCAAGCACCACAAACTTCAAATAAATTAATTTATGAATACGAAGAAGCCTTTCAAGAATTTCTGAAAAATGGAATAGGTAGGAGTATTATGGCATCCATGATTTATGGAGTCAGTCAGAACAATAAAAAGGGAATTGGGTATGATCCTAAGGAAGTTAAAACTTCTTCTAGTGACCAAATTAAATCTCCATTTTCATATCACTACACACACACACAAGAACAAAAATTTGAAAATGCTAGAAAACCCAAAGTTATAAGAAACTCTGGGAAGACTAATCAGAAAGGACCCAAGAGATTCTGGGTACCGAAAGATAAGATTGTTTATGTTGCAGATATCCTATGCAGCAAAGTTCAGACACCAGTCATGGTACCTGGACTCTGGATGCTCGCGACACATGACGGGAAGAAAGTCTATGTTCCAAAGTCTGGAACTTAAAGACGCTGGATTTGTAGGTTTCGGAGGAGATCAGAAAGGAAGGATCAGAGGCTCCGGAACTATTGGTAACGGTACTCTTCCCTCTATATCTGATGTCCTTTACGTAGAAGGATTAATGCATAACTTGTTATCCATAAGTCAATTAAGTGATAACGGTTATGATGTAATCTTTAATCAAAAAACATGTAAAGCCATAAATCAAAACAATGGTTCAGTCCTATTCACAGGCAAGAGGAAAAACAACATTTATAAAATCAATCTTTCTGATTTAAAAGAACAAAATGTTAAATGTCTGATGACTGTTCACGAAGAGCAATGGGTGTGGCATAGACGCTTGGGCCACATTAGCATGAGAAAACTTTCTCAGCTAAATAAACTCGAGATAGTCAGAGGCCTACCTAAACTGAAGTTTTCTTCAGATGCTCTGTGTGAAGCATGTCAGAAAGGAAAATTTTCAAAAACATCCTTTAAAAAGAAAAATGTTGTTTCTACCTCTAAGCCTCTGGAACTTCTCCACATTGACTTATTTGGTCCTGTGAAAACAGCATCAGTCAATGGAAAGAAGTATGGACTAGTCATTGTTGATGATTACAGTCGCTGGACATGGGTGAAATTCCTAAAGCACAAGAGTGAGTCTCACTCTGTATTCACTAGTTTCTGCTCCAAAGTGCAAAAAGAATTTGATTCTAAAATTATTAGAGTCAGAAGT
This sequence comes from Lathyrus oleraceus, assembly GCF_024323335.1. Classification (NCBI taxonomy): domain Eukaryota; kingdom Viridiplantae; phylum Streptophyta; class Magnoliopsida; order Fabales; family Fabaceae; genus Lathyrus; species Lathyrus oleraceus. Next base: position 448,027,342 of record NC_066585.1, on the reverse strand, counting down.
GATCATGGTGGAGAATTTGAAAACAAAGATTTTGAGGAATTATTTGACTCTAATGGAATATCCCATGATTTCTCCTGCCCTAGAACTCCACAACAAAATGGAGTTGTAGAGAGGAAGAATAGGACACTCCAAGAGATGGCCAGAACCATGATCAATGAGACTAATGTGGCAAAGCACTTTTGGGCAGAAGCTGTAAATACAACATGTTACATTCAGAATAGAATCTCTATAAGACCTATTCTGGAAAAGACTCCCTATGAACTGTGTGAAGGAAGAAAACCAAACATTTCATATTTTCATCCTTTTGGATGTTCTTGCTTCATCTTAAACACTAAAGAACATCTGAACAAGTTCGATTCCAAAGCACAGAAAGGTATTATGTTAGGATACTCAGAACGCTCTAAAGGCTACAGAGTATACAACACAGAAACAAAAATTGTGGAAGAATCAATTCATGTCAGATTTGATGATAAGCTTGACCCTGAAAAGTCAAAGCTAGTTGAAAATTTTGCAGATTTAGAAATCACTCTTGCAGGATCTGATAAAACTCCAGAAGCAACTGTAACTCAGAACTCTGAAGAAATTAAATCCCCAGAAATCCCAAAGAAAGTTAAAAGTCGTATCAATGTATCTGAAGATTTGATTCTGGGAAACAAAGACGAACCTGTTAGAACCAGATCTACCTTCAGGACCTCTGAAGATACTCCTCTGGGACTAGTGTCCCTGATTGAGCCTACGTCCTGTGATGAAGCACTTCAAGATAATGACTGGGTTTCAGCCATGCAAGAAGAATTAGATCAATTCACAAAGAATGATGTCTGGGATCTTGTTCCAAAGCCCAGAGGCACTCACGTTATTGGAACCAGATGGGTATTCAGAAACAAGCTGAATGAGAAAGGAGAAGTCGTCAGAAACAAAGCTCGACTGGTAGCTCAAGGTTATAGTCAACAAGAAGGTATTGATTATAATGAAACTTTTGCTCCAGTCGCAAGGTTAGAATCTATTCGTCTTCTTGTATCTTTTGCTATTAACCATTCTATTAAATTATATCAAATGGATGTCAAGAGTGCATTCCTTAATGGTTATATATCAGAAGAAGTGTATGTCAACCAACCTCCAGGTTTTGAAAATCCAAATTTTCCAGAACATGTTTTTAAACTTAAAAAATCTTTATATGGACTTAAACAAGCTCCCAGAGCTTGGTATGAACGTTTAAGCAATTTTCTTCTGGAACACAATTTTGTCAGAGGGAAAGTTGACTCCACACTTTTCTGTAAGAACCTTAACAATGATCTCATGATATGCCAGATATATGTTGATGATATTATTTTTGGTTCAGTTAACGCCTCTGTTTGTCAAGAATTCTCTAAGTTAATGCAGGCAGAATTTGAAATGAGCTTAATGCAAGAACTAAAGTTCTTTCTGGGAATTCAAATTAACCAAACTTCAGAAGTTACATATGTTCATCAAAGCAAATATATTAAAGATGTTCTGAAGAAATTTGACATGGCTGACTGCAACTCTGCAAAAACTCCAATGCATCCGACATGCATTCTTGAAAAGGAAGAAGTAAGCGCAAAGGTTTGTCAGAAGCTCTATCGAGGTATGATAGGCTCTCTTCTCTATCTGACTGCTACTTGTCCTGATATTCTCTTTAGTGTCTGTCTCTGTGCCAGATTCCAATCAGATCCTAGAGAATCTCATTTAATAGCAGTTAAGAGAATTCTCAAGTATCTGAAAGGAACTCCTAACCTGGGCCTGATGTATAAGAAAACATCAGAGTATAGACTTTCGGGTTACTGTGATGCAGATTATGCAGGAGATAGACTAGAACGAAAAAGCACATCTGGAAATTGCCAGCTTCTGGGAAACAATCTGATATCCTGGGCTAGCAAAAGACAGTCAACTATCGCTCTATCAACTGCAGAAGCAGAATATATCTCAGCATCACTGTGCACAACTCAGATGCTCTGGATGAAGCATCAGTTAGAAGATCTGCAAATCTTTGAGAGTAACATTCCTATCTTCTGTGATAATACTGCTGCCATTTGTCTAAGTAAGAATCCCATTCTACATTCCAGAGCTAAACACATTGAAATAAAACATCATTTTATCAGAGACTATGTTCAGAAAGGGATAGTAACATTGAAGTTCATTGATACAGATCATCAATGGGCAGATATCTTTACTAAGCCTCTAGCTGAAGATAGATTTCTTTTTATCTTAGAAAATCTGAACATTCAAAATTGCCCTGAATGAAGTATGGCTCTGAAGATGTAAAATGAGACTCTGACATAAACAAATGTGTTTCTGCCTCTGACTCTGATACTTCTACCAGTTAAGAAGATATCTGAGTTAGAAATCTCCAGGAACCAATCCTTTGGTATTCCTGAAGATCAGATACATCAAAACACGTGGAGCACTTAGCGTTTAACCCTAGAACTTCTAGACAGCTGTCCAGAAGAAAAATCAAAGGGCAAACGTTTGAGATCTCCTCGAGCAGTGTGCATACTGTTGGGATTAGACATTCATTAATGAGCCTTAATCATTTTTCCCCCAAGCGTGCTAACTTGTGCTTTGTGCTAACGCTGAATAGTGTGTCGTTTTGCATGTGTTTTCATCTAGGGTATTTAAACACTTTTCTCACATTTCACACACTTATCACTCTCACTCACTCTCAAACCCTCTCTGAAGCATTTCTACAAACTCTTCATCTTCACCTTCATCTTCATCAACTATGGATGCTCAACAACAACAAGTTTTCAACTTTTCTCAGCAAATGGAATCCAACACCACTGCCCAAAGTTCAAGCATTCCAACTCCAACGGTTACAGGCGTTTCCATTACTCCAGTATACAAGGAACCCCATATTCTTGATCGTCAACCTCATATTAACCTAGCAACTCCCTTTGAGGGACTGGATGTGTTATGTGAAACACTGGTGGATTTCGACAACATGAGGAGAAATGGAGTAGATCTTACTGAAGAACTCCGTCTACAAGGGTGGGAAAACTACTTCCAAAGACTTTATGGCCCTGTTTACCCAAATCTCATCAAAGAATTCTGGAGATTTGCTGATGCTGATGACCATTTCATCGTCTCCTTCGTATTGGGGGTAAAGATAGTGATTACTGAAAAGTCAATTGCTTCTTTACTAAACATGGAGAAAACTGGAGGAAAAAGGATTTACAACATCAACCCTAGGTCAAGGCGCATTGCTGAAGTAATCAATCCAACCATCTTCAAACTCAACACTGAAGGAAATCCTTCAAAGAACAAAGAACTTCATCAGAACCTCAGAGTATGGCTCAAGATCATTCTGGGAACCATTCATCATCGCCCAGCATCAAACTCCTCTGACTACATCAATGCAGATCAGAAGTGCATTTTGTATTACATTCAAAAGGGTGTGAAGCTCTGTCTTCCTGCACTTCTCTTCAGATATCTCAGAGACTCTGTAAGGGAGACAAGAAACAACATGAAACCCAGATCCTACATTCCTCTGGGAAGGCTTATATCTAATGTCTTCATTGAGAATGGGCTGGTAGATCATCTAGAGAAGAACAGACTGATGGAAGATCTGGCGATAGATACTGGAAAGCCTCTGAACGCCAGAAATCTGAAAAGCATGGGAATTCTGAAGAAGATTCAAGTCAGACCCACTATGGACACCTCCTGGGATGCCTTGACAGATCAGAGGAAGCTGCCCCATGGTCTTGCAAGGTTCTTCAAGAATGAACCTGTAGATGCAATCCTCCACTATATGCAGCGTCTGAAGGATGAAGGAGTCGACATCTCTGACTTCAGACTGGATGAGTGTTTAGATTCAGAAGAAGACTTTGTCAGATTCAAAAGAGGTCCCCCTAAGAATAAATCTTCAAAGGCAAAGAGAGCAAGGATAGGAGAAACCTCTGAAGTAAGATCTCCAGCACCTCTGCAAATATCTACTGGTACGTCTGCTCCCTCTATTCCCTCTGAACAACTTATGGCTTCTTCTAATCCTCTCCCAACACCACCTATATACACATCCTCTGAAACCCCACCTTCTACAACCAGAACCTCACAACCTTTACCAAAATTCAATATTGCCAATACCTCTTTACCACGTTCTGAAGCTGAAGAAATGAACCAAACCACTTCCTCTTCATCATCTTCAGCCCCAGAATCACCTCCATACCTTGACCTCTCCTCTGACCAAGAATACTCTGACCCTAACTCTCCAACCTTAGCCCAAATTCAGGCTCAAAACCTTGCTTCACAACAACCAACACAATCTGAAGCAACTTCACCTCCCCCAGAACAAACAACCAACATTACTTCTGAAGACCAACCTTCTGAAACTCAACCCTCTGACCTCCACACCTCTGATATCACCCCTCCAAACACCTCCGCTGAACCTGAAGCTGAACCTGGAGCTGAACCTGAAGCTGAACCTGAAGTTGAACCTGGAGCTGAACCTGAACCTCTAACATTAAATCTCAGCCCTCCAACCTCTTCACCTCAAACCTCTGAACCTAACCTTTCCGTACCTACCCTTGAGGAAGCCATAATGCTGGTCGCAGGGGCTTCAGTACAAAAGGTCAAGTCTCTGACCATTAACTCTGAAGTCAGTGATGATCCTGACTCTGTAAGGACACACTGGAACAGAGTCATTGGCTGGATGACCTCTGAGGCTTTTAAGCTGAAGAACATCTCTGAGCAAGTCAGAAATGGCCACATCAGAGATGCTGAGGCAAGACTCCAGGAAAGACTTGCAAGAGAAGCTGAAGCCAGAAGGCTTGAGGAAGAGAGACTAGCAAGAGAGGCTGAAGAAGAAGCCAGAAGGCTAGAGGAAGAAAGGGCAAAGGAAGCTGAAGCTAAAGCTCTGGCCGATGCTGCTGCTGCTGCCGAAGCTGAAGCACAGGCTGCTGCCAAAGCTGAAGCACAGGCTGCTGCTGAAGCTGAAGCAAAGGCCGCTGCTGAAGCACAAATGGCTCTGACTCAAGGGGAGTCCTCTTCTGTTGTTCCTATGGTTCTCCAGACGCTAGAAGAACTGAAGAAAGATCAGAAGGAACTCCGTGCCAGAATGGATAAACAAGACTCTGTCAACGACAACATTCAGAACATGCTGGCTCTACTGCTTCAGAGAATGCCTCCGCCTCCCAACCCTTAGGCACTTAGGATTTTGTTGCTTTGCTTTCTTTGTTTCTGATGTTTACTTGTTCCTTTTGCCTCTGTTGTTTTTTTATCTGAATACAATGTTTTTCTCTTGAATTATTATTTTTTGCTATGTCTTTTTGATTCTGACAAAAAGGGGGAGAAGTCATTAATAGCTCTGATGAAAATACTGTCTAAATACCGTAAGCACTCTGCAACATATTTTTCTTAAAAATAAATTTATCTAACACTAGACATAAGAAATTGCAGAAGGTATCAAGAAACCTCATTGCTTGGAAGCTCTGGTAAGAACTTCTGAACTCCCTAGCCTATCTCAGGGGGAGCTCTTATCTATCTGATCTGATATTGTTTATGTTTCATCTGCTAATTAAGTTTGTTTTGTCATCATCAAAAAGGGGGAGATTGTAAGAACAAAAATTGTTCTACAACAGATTCCATGATTTTGATGATAACAAAGGATGAAACCAAAAATGGCACCCTAACGAAAAGTTTCTAAGTGTGCATGGTTCTAAGGAAAGAAGGAAGAAATCATCAGATACAGAATCATATCAGATACAAATTATCAGAAGACCAGAAGCATCTGAAGTAGAAACACGTTCAAGAAAGTCTAACTCTGAGCAAAACAGCAAAATATCAGAAGCATCTGAACAAGAAGTACGCTCTAGAAGTTCTGACTCTGAACAACCATATGTCAAACTCCAGAAGTTCTCAGCGCTATCTGAAGAAACCATCAGAACTCAAAAGAGATCAACAATTAGATAGCAAGATTCCAAGATCTCCAGAAACACGAAGACTCTGATTATGGAATTGCTAAATAAGGAAGAGTAACGTTAACTTCAAATAAAGTTATGGAAATGGACTTCCTAATACAGAAAGAGACGTTAACTCCAAATTCAAATGAATAGGAACTATATTTGGAAAGTAGTCATTCAAGGAGAAAAAGTTGTTTTGGCAACAAACAACATAAGTTATGGCACTAATTATTATTCAAGAGTTATTATCTGCTATGATTTTTCAACGGCTCTTTCTCTCCTATATAAAGGACAGCAATCAACTTTGAGAGGTTAGAGAAACCAAATATACACAAAAACATTCTTCATCTCTCTCAATATTTCACAAAGCTTTTGCTTGAAACGTAAAACACTTTGTTCTTACTGTTGTAATATTTGCTTATCTTAGAAGCACTCTAGATTACATAAGTTTTTATCTTTGTTGTATTTCCTCAAGTGACTCTGTGTAGTCTGTATACTTGAGAGGACTAAGAGATATTTCTCTTAGACGTTGTTTGTAATCAATCTTTCAAGATTAATGGATTAAGTCCTTGTTGAAGGTGAAATCACCTTGGCCGGGTGGACTGGAGTAGCTTTGTGTTATAAGCAAACCAGTATAAAAATCCTTGTGTGATTTTCATTTTGAAAAGGCGCTTATTTTCCAAACAATTCAAACCCCCCCTTTCTTGTTTTTCTCACCTTCACCCTAGATGTAGATTCGAGTGTTTTATTGTTGATCAAACATTGTCCGTAACTGGATGACCATAAAGACAATTGATGGGTACTCCACGAAGCATGCTGAGGGACATGAGTGACCTAGATGGAATTTTCCCATCCTGCGTAACAGGATAAATGTATGTGGGCCCAATATTGAACTGGACAAGGATGACACGGTCTATGCCTTGTGTTTAATATAGATATGGGGGGAAAAGGGTAATTATACACATAAGTATTATCACAAAAGGATTTGTCAGATCACATGACATTTTCGTGTCCTGGGTAGCAGTGATGTGTTGCTAGATACCACTCACTGTTTATTATGTTAAATATGTGATTTAATATAATCGCTAATGTCGCGAAAACCTACAGGGTCACACGCAAAAGGACGGATTGATGAGAGATAGAGTAAATAAGGAACACCGTAAGGTACGGCGCACTTAAGTGAATTGTAGAACATCGTAAAGTACGGTGTACTTAAGTAGAATACGAAATATGGTAAGGTACCATGCGCTTAAGTGATTTTGGCATATCATAAGATATGGGCCACATACACTTAAGTGGGCTTTTTAGCTTGCAGCCCACACAAGTGGTACTATAAATAGAACCCTTGTGCATAAGCATTTATGCAGTTGAAATTTTGTTTCTTTCTCTCTCACACTCAAAGCCTTCATTCGTAGCAGCTAGCACTAAGATTGAAGGAATCCGTTCGTGTGGACTGAGTAGAGGCGTTGTCACCATTTAACATTCGTGATCACTCCTTATAGGTAACGATTCTATCACTAATCATGCCCATTCGTAAGTATCACTAAAGGAGAATTTTTTTAATTTCCACTGCGTTTTGGATCACTATTCTTCTTAAATGAGGTGGTCTTAATTCGGGTTAGCCTTGGCGAATGTTCAAGCTCCTCTTTGACTGATCCTTGGAATTTCCTTGATGTCAAGTACTGACTTGCAAATAAAATTGTTCATTTAAAAATGGTAATTTTAATATGACATTCATGCAAGTTTTAAAAAGAATAACTTATTTGAGATGATGTAGTGACATGTGACGAGTGGACCATTAGTCCAAACATAGTCTTGATTTGGCTAGTGTGAAAGATACATCAAAAATCAACATAGAAGATTAGCAAACATCTAGGAGTCAGTTTACACAACCTTGTTGTAGTATTATTTTCATAATAAACCATGTTTAAATTAGGTCTTTTGAGGGTTGTAACGTGGTTTGGTTCACGGTTATCGAAACAAAGGATATAAGGCTCAAATTTGATTTTAACCCACCCCTTCTTCGTGAGTTTCTCCAATCTTATGTTCGACTAATTTAACATACGCATTCGTCTTCCAAGAGAGTTTAAAGGTGTAAGAATGAAGATGATGATTCAAGGTTCGCTTGAAATGGAAGTCACCTTATTTTTCTATGGATATTAGTGACCTTTGGATTCCTGATATGGTGGTCACCGAATCTTGCTTTGCCTCTATTGAGGATTTAACGACCTCTATTTTTATTCTTTTTTTTTGTTTTTTTTAATCCCTAATTTTTTCCAGGACCATTTTTTCGAAGTTTTTGGCCCACTGGGATTTCCCTAATTTTTTCCTAAGTCACCCCTTTAGGGGTCCGACTTAGCGGGTCTTTGCTTTTCCCTTCTTTTCGATTTTGCTAAAGGGTTGTGACTGCCAAGTCATTGATCATTGAAGAACCACTTTCATAACTTTTGGATATCTTATGGTTCTTTCGACACTTTAGGGCATCTACGAAGAACATCATGTGGTTGATCCCTAGACGGGATATTTCGTCTTGTAATCCGAATGCATAGTCAAGTTAACCGAACACTACCCTGCCCCAGGTTAATCGTAAGGCTTTTTTGATCCGAAAGAAACACGTACTTCTAGGCTCGAAGTGGTTAACTAGGGATTAAATCCTTATCTCTCTAGTGTTTAGGGATTTCAAACAATGCATGTACATCCTCAACAAGGTTTTATCCAAAAGCATACTATTAGCAATTATGGGTATCTTGATTTTGTCATCCTCCCTCCAATCTTTGCTAAAAAAATAGTTTGATCAAGGAAATGGAGAGCTATTTTTTGTGATTTTTGAAAATAAATGAGAAAATATGAGTGAATACGAATGGATTCGTTCAAAATATGCATGCTCATTTTATTAACAATACCATTTATAAACAACAATGTTTAAAATCAAGTAGAACTTAACAGAAGAGAAACTACAAATACAAAGTAATGATATGATCTATACATTTCCAGTGTTGGGAAACTGGGTTTTCCTCTTTTGCTTGGATGTTGGGCTAGCTTTCTTCGTAGTTGCTCCTTGAGACCAATATAAGGAATAACATGCACTGATGGACCCTCATGAGCAGGTGAAGGATTATTGTTGATTCGAATACCTTGAGGAGCAAACGAGAACATCTTGGAGTCAAGCAAATTTTGTACCTAGATCTTCAGCACTTTACAATCTTCAGTTGAATGCCCCGGTGCCCCAGCATGGAAGTCACATTAGGCATTGGCGTCAAAGCCTGGTGGGCATGAAGGAATCACTAGACATAGTTCCTTCGGAACTATCAATCCACCTTTTATCAAACATGGTAGTACTTGACTGTACAATATTAGAAGTAGATCAATATGCCTCTATAGATTTCTTGGCCTTTGTCAAGTGTGTGGACGCTGCTGATGGGGAGCTTGTCTTTGATACCAAGGAGATCCTCAGTTCTCAGGAGGGTATTGACCATGTGGAAGGAATGACGTATGATATGGAGCTTGTGGAGCTTCCCAGATTGCATTAACTTCCCCCTCATATTCCTCTTAGGAACTAACAAGGGATTCACTCTCACTAGCTTAGATGTTCGAGACGTCTTGGATCTTTCCAATTTTGAGCATGCTCTCGATGCGTACTCCAACTGAAACTAAGTGAGAACAATCAGATAAAGTACTTCCTATCATCCTTTCAAAGTACGGACCCTGCAAGGTATCCATGAATAAGTCAACCAATTCTTTCTCTAAAAGTGGGGGTTGAACGCGAGCAGCTAACTCTCTCCATATTTGAGCATATCCTCTGAACGATTCGTTGCTCTCTTGAGATAAACCTTACAATTGCATGCGGCTGGGAGCCATGTCCAAATTGTATCTGTACTGCTTCAAAAAGGCGTTAGCCAGGTCCATCCATGATTAGATGTGGCACCTTTTTAGCTGCATATACCAACTCAATGATGCCCCACTCAAATTGTTCTAAAAACAGTAAGTTATTAGCTTATCATTATGAGCATATGAAGTCATTTTTCTGCAAAACATCACCAAATGTTGTTTTGGACAACTATCCCCTTTGTACTTTTCAAAATCTGGTGTCTTGAACTTTGGAGTTATTATTAGTCCAGGCACTAAACACATATCTGAAGCATTCAGGCCGAAAGCGTCATACCCCTCTATGGATTTAAGCTTCACTTCTAACACATGAAACCTTTCGGCAACCTTCATATCTCGTGGGCCCTTGGTTTTCGACACCGGGACCGCCCCTTGGGAATTTGGCGTAGAGAATGCAGAACTATGATACTCAACAACATCATGAGATGAGGAGTGTCCATATCGAACAATGGGATGCTCTTGTATAACTTGGGGTTCTCAACAGGGATCTGCACAGGCTGAGTTTGAGCAAGATTGTTTACTCGAGGTGGAATGACATTCTCAATGACTACAATCTGTTAAATGTTGTCCTCTCTCCTTGCCAAGGCTGTCATAACTTCCACAAGTTGGTCCAACTGGTTCTTCATCCAATTAATATTCGTCCTTAACGCAGACTAGTTTTTCTCCATGATCCTTCAAGTCCAATACGAGTGTCAGGAAATCAACGGCGAATTATGGACAAAGGATGGATGAGCTGTCTTTTTTGGGTTGGAAAAATAACATGCAAAAATGATACATGAATGCATGCGAATTTTTTATTTTATTTTGATGTATGAATGAATGAACGAACGGACGGAATTCAGGCATATGGATTCAAAAGTTCGAGGTACGGATGGAGGATAACACTTATTTCTTTCCACATAGGGATCTCATAGGGTGCGATCTAGGGTTTTAGATAGGAACCCTATAGTCATTAATTCATATGATTGTTTGTCGCTTACAGCAAAAGCATGCCGATCGACAACTCCATCAAATGAGTTTATTCTAGGTGAGATCTTTGTACTGACCCGCGTAAGAAAAGCTTCTCGAGGACCCATACTACGCATCGGTCGATATTGGGTTCTAGACAAGGGTCTCAGAGTCACGAAATTCCTTGATTGTTTGCCGCTTACGAAAAAAGCATGTTGATCGACAACTCCATCAAGAAAATCTACTCTGAGTGATATTTTCTTACCGACCCTCACGAGAAAAGATTCTCGGGGACCCGTACTACACGACCATCGGTCTTAATTGGCCAAAGGTTTAATGTTCTACAAAGGTCCTTAGAGTCATTGATCCTAATGGAAATATTGATCGCTTACGCCAAAAACTTGATGGTCGTCAACATTCTCAAAAGAATCTACTCTAAGCGAGGTTCTAGTATCGACCCTTATGAGAAAAGCTTCTCGGTGGCCCATACTACTCAACCTCTCATATCTCAAGTTTACACTCTAGACTCGGGTAGAGAGTCTTTCCCATAAGGTTTCTTGCAATCAAGGTAGTATCCATCAATACCACAGCACCATGGAACCACATAACAGATATATAATGAAAATTTAAAGCAAAAGGCAATAAATAAGGCAAGTAATACAAAAGGATAAACACCCAAACACGCGAGGAAGCAACCTAGACTAGGTTTGACTTGCTTAGGGAAAAAGTCCCCAGCAGAGTCGCCAGTTATCGCTATGCAAAAAATACAGAGTCGCCATCGACTTTTAATTCTTCCATAGGAAAGGGAAAGTATCGAGAAAACCCCAAAAGAATGGTCGTCGCAACCACAAACAGGTTCGAAAGTCGGTTATATAAGGGGAAAGTATTAGCACCCTCACATCCATGGTACCCCAATGGAACCATCTAGGATTTCTACGCTTGAATGGGTGTTATTATCTTAATGCCTACTTGCTAAAGGTTTACAGAGTGGAGATGGATTTTTAATTAGTGTGCTCGCCAAGGATTTGGGTCCTCATGCCTACGTATGCCCACTTGTTGAAGTGAGAAATCAGAGCCCTGTAGTTCGTGGGTACAAAATGTTTATTTGTTTTGTTGATTTTATACCTTGAAAAAAGGTTTTCGAAGTGATGCCCTAAGGCTCAAACAAAAGGTTTGATAAGTTGATGTTGTTTTTAGATTTTGAAGAAAGAGTGTTCCTGACTTCGGATTGCACTAAAGATTATGGGTAAAGGTGAGTATTTCAAACTACTAAGCCAAACGTCTTGTGTCCAAAATACTCAAAACGAGTGTAGGAAAGCTCCATTCTCATCCCTTCTCTACCACTTAAGGCTCGTGGCATACAATCCTAATCGTATTTTATTATGTTTTTGAATTTGATTTGAGAAAATACCGTTTGACGTAGGATCAAGGATTTGTTTATTGTTGTTTATGAAATGGTGACGATCCTATGTTCTAAGGTTAGATAACAAGCAATAACAAGAGAAAGAAAAGCGAGTAAAAAGTACATCAAAGCGGGGGAAGGGATACATGAAAAATAAAAGGGAATAATGCGAGAAATAAATGGTCTCGTTGTAAGGTAGCCCAAGAGAAAGCCTTGTGTGTGAGTTGTGTCCTAAGCTAACAATTGGATAATGGAATTACAAAGCAATGTCTCCCTAAGATAGTGCTATGAATGCTCCCTTGTAATGAAAGATTACAAAATCCAATATGCGCCAAATTGTGCTTAGGTCAATCAATTGTCCAAAGGTCCAATGCAAGGGTCATAAAAGAGTCATCTAAGTCTCTATAGTCCATATGTACATATGTCCATAATTCCATGCTTAGGTCTTGATGAAGATGAATCGAGTCTTTTTTTATGTCTTTTCCCTTTTTATCATGTTTTTATTCATTTTATGTTGAATATCAAGGTGAAGCTAAAGAATGACAATGATGAATGAGTAATATGCTATAGAGTAAAGTAAATGAATGACAAGAAATTAAATACTAGGAGTTAGGTACGAAAAATGTAAAAGTTAGGAATTAGAATGCGGAAATGTAAACGTTAGGAGTTAGATATTAACAATTAGGATTAATCAAAATCAAAGGAATATAATAGAATTGAAATCAAAAAATAATATTCTAATATCAAATAAATAGAATTAAATCTAAAATATCAATATCTAAAATGTCAAAACTAATTCAAGACAATATCAAAAATTATATCCCAAAATAAAATCTAAAATAATATTCTAAACTAATATTCTAAACTAATCCTAATTAACTAAATCTACACCCTAATTAACTAAAATTATATCCTAATTAACTAAACTACACAAAAACAATGCTAATGGACCAAAAAAGGAAAGCTGCATGGGCCTATAAGAGCATGGCCCAAACCGTAGGGGGGTGAAGGTCTGGCCAGGGGATTGTGGGAAGCCAAAATTCGATTGGGCCTTCAAGTGAGGAAAGACCCAATGAAAATGGATAGGAAAGAATATGGAGGTTGCATCCATCTTCCTTCACTCGTTCACGTTCAAAAGTTCACCAAGGGAACAAACCAGGTTTTGTCAAACAACCTAGCCGCACCGGCTTTTGCCACCGGCGACTGCGATCCCGACCGAAAGAGCGTCTGCACCGTTTCCTCTTCCACCTCTCCGAACCTAACCTAACCTAACCGAAACAAGAAAATAACCATCCAATTGAAGCTACCGCAAGTTACTCACCACAAGGATCGAATTAAACGAATGAAAGTGGAACGATATTCGGATATGACTCACACCATAACAAACAAATTGATCGACGCAAAGAGAATAAAAGATCCTACCAGCAATGGCGATGGATTCATCGATGACGTAACAACCAACTACGGTATCTCAATCTCCTAGCTATTCGATCTTCTTTATCTTGCTTCTGTTATCGATTTTCTTCTGTTACGTTTCATTGCCATTTGTGGTCGTTCGGTTGAGTTTGTTGCGGAATTGTTGTAGTGATGTTGATTGGAAGTTTGAAGAAGATGAGGTGAGAATTCTGTTAGCAGAAAAAAAAAAGGAAGAAGCTGAGTGCGTGAGTTCTGGAAGAAGAAGAAAGACGGGGAAGAAGAGATTTTGGAAAAATTGGAGAAGAGACAAATTTCATTGTTCGCTCTTGTATTTATAGCTTGAATTTGAAGTTCATTTTTATTTGCAAATGCTGTATTTTTTATTTTGGTTTGTTGTTTGCACTTTGAATTGTTTTGTGTTTTATTGTTCATGCCATTTCCGCTTTTAGATTTTCATTTCGTTCCCCCTGCATTTTGTTTTGCTTTCGTTCTCCCTGTGTTTTGGGTGTTTTGGATGCATTTGTGTTGTTATTGTGTTTCCGTTTATGTCGTTTCTGTTTGCACATGCGTTTTGCTCGCTTCTGTCGTTTGTTGTTCATGTTGTTTTGTTCTGTACTGTTTTGGCCTTGCATTATGCATTTTCTACATTTTGGATTATTGTATTCGCGTTACATTTTGAATTGGTTTGGTTGGCTTGCTTTATACTGCATTTGCGCTTTCTGCATTTAGCCTTGCATTTTGTTTTTGCAGCATTCGATTGTTGTGATGTTGTTTACGTGTTCTTCCATGTTGCACTCCTTTGCCCCATTTGGATATGGATTGTAAAATGGATAATTGGTTAATTGGATTAAAATTGGTTAAATGGATTTAATGGATATTGTAAATGGACATTTGGATATGTAATGGTTTATGGGTCTATAAATGGATATGGATATTGGATAATTGGATTAATTAAATTGGAATTGGACAATGGGTTTGAAATTGGTAATTGAATCATGGGCTATGCTTGGGCTTGATGGATTGTAAACTTATGCAAAAAAAAATTATGATAAAAAATGATTAAATGACTAACTAACAAATAATACCACCATGGCCCATTAATAAGAAATGATTTGAATTTCTAAAATTAAATCGAAATTTCTAAAATTAATTTGACAAAAAAATGATGAAATAATTTTCAAAATTAATCTAATTCTCAAAATCAATTTGAATCTCCAAAGTAAATTTTGAATTAAAATCAATTTAAAACTTCTAGAATTAATTTGAATTTCCAAAATCAATTTGAAAAAATGATGAAATGATTATGGACATTTATGCTAAATGGGATGATCAAGTATGGTTCCACATGAAAATTCAAGCAAAATCAAATCCAAATTCGAACACATATCATCCAATGGATGACACAACCAATGAATCCAAGACTATTACAATATTAATCACAATGGATGAATAACCTTAACTGAAAATGGACCATGGGAAAATAAAAGAATGGAACTATGAATGTGCTAATGAATCAATGCATCAAGACACTTGTAATCAAGAATCAAATGGATGACTTTGAATAAGCCTGGATCCATGAGTGAAGTGAGGTATGAAACCCAATGAGCACCTTGTCAACAGGGTATGTGCTAAACCTCAAAGATCAAGACATGATCATGCTTGATCAAATGACTCAAAAATAAGTGATTTACCATGCAAATGAAATTGCCCACCAATGTTATAAACCAAGATATTAGGGTCTGATTGCTTGATCCACCTCAAATTGTTGATGAATGCTTGTTTCCACTAGGTGTAAGCCCAAAGCAATGAATTCAAGTCGCTTGTATCCTCGTGTTGAACCATGCTTGTGCAAATGAAATGAATGTTTATGATGATATGCAAATGATTGATTTTAGCGACCTATATGATCATTGTGAAAGGTAGAATGAATTTTGGGGTATGACATCATCCATTACCAAACTAACCTTGCAGTCCAAACATCCATTCAACAATGCATTAATAGTAGAACTTGCAATCCTGCTGCAACACACACACACACACACACACACACACACACACACACACATATATATATATATATATATATATATATATATATATATATATAATATTTTGCATTTTTTATACGAACTTAAAATTCAATGCTAATGTTTACTTACAAAAACTCATACTATGTAGCATTTCTCAACTGATATTGTAAGGAGGGGTATTCGTCCAGATCAAACTCAATGTACCCTGATGGATCTTGAGACTATGTGTTTCACCTCGAAAAATGAGAATACGACCTAGCGAAGCGCAATCGCACGCTCGTGTGATGGACTGAACAGAGTCGCCATCGAACTTTATTTATTCCTAAAAAGGAAAAGGGAAATATCGATAAAACCCAAGACAAAACGACAATGATTATGGTTGTCGCAACCAAATCAGGGTTCGGGAGTCGATTACGCAAGGGGAAGGTATTAGCACCCCTCACGTTCGTTGTACTCAACGGGAACCATTAGGTTGGTTGTGCGCGTTAGTGTTAGTTTGAAATGTTAGGCTTTAATTTATTAAGTGGGAAAGAGAGAATAGAAGAGAGGAGAATATTTTTGGATTTTTGACGAAGGACTAAACCTAAGTTTTTTATTAGTGGGCCTGACAAGATTTACAAATCCTGCTCCTACGTATCTCAACAGAGAAATCAAGGCTTACGTAGTTCTGGGTAGAAAATGTTTGTTTGTTGGTTGATTTTAGCGAAAGCTACTTTGTGTCAAATCGACGAAAACATTGTTGGACTACCCAAAACAGGTGGAAAAACATTGCCTTGCATTGTTTTGAAACAAAGTACCTTTCATTTGAGAAAAGGTTTAAGAGTCAATCGCACGACGGCGAGAAAAAGAAATTGATTGGTTTGATGTGTTTTGAATAATGGCGAGAACTTGGATGAGTGAGATATCCATCTCGAATCCTAGTCTCAGGAGTACGTGGTACCCACCACGTTCCATTTCCATCTTATTTGTAAAAGGGTTTAATGAGAATTAAGTGTTTTTGAATTTGATTGAGAAAAGGTTTGAAGAAACCGCATTTACAATTTTAAATGATGGCGAGAGCTAAGATAGGCGAGGCATATAGGCAACATCCTGATCCCCACCTTCAAGTGCCTGGATTCTAGCATCGGCTTGTTCCAACTGATATTTCAGCCGTGTGCAAACTCTTTCTGACTCTTCAGTCCTCAGCTTCTCTTGTTCTAGAGTATCCTTGTATTTCTGAATGGTATTCTCCAGTTCACGAGTACGAATCTCAGAAATTAGTCGTGCTTCCCTTTTCATTTCAAGGGTCAATTCCAAAGTCTTGTTGAGTTTTTGAATCCAGAGTAAAGCTCTGTCCAACTCCTCTTCCTTTGATTTGAACACAGATTTAGTGTTGTAGAGCGCTTGTCCGAATTTTTCCCTCCTTGCTTCAGATTCTCTAGCTCTTTTGTTGGAGATTTCAAGCTCTTTGTCCTTCTTTTGTTGACTGTCTTTCAAGTTCCCATTCTCTATTGAGACTCGGCCGAGCTTAATTCTCAAATCAACATTTTCCAACTCCAACTCCTTGATACGGGCATTGAGCTTCTCTACATCTTCAGGTAATATGGGTTCTGGCTCAGGAACCAATGGATAGATAGAAGGATCAAATGGAAAAGGAAGTTTAACCATCTGAACCCTCTCTCTAACCCAACAAGTGTAAGGCTCTTGAGCAATGACATTTCTCTTACCCAACTCTTTACCTTTTCTGGTAACTGCTTGCCAAGACCTCTTGATCTTCTTCACCATGGGATGATCTGCTTCAGTACTGTGCAAGATGAAAGGCTCTAAAGCTTCAGTTTTTGGAGGGTCATTCATAGGGTACCCATGCTGCCTCAAAGATAACACGGGGTTATAGTTGATGCAACCCTTGGTTCCTATCAAAGGTACATTGGGGAAGTCTCCAATGCTGACAATAACATCCTCAGTTTTCCAGTCCCTGATATACCACATAACATTATTAGAGGTGAGAGAAGCTAACTTCTGGGAAGGCTTGAGTTCCTTTGAGACAAAAGGGCCTTCTTCGAGCATATGGGATCTAAACCAGGCATGCAACAACTGCGCACAACATAAGATGGTTCCTCCCTTCTTATCATGACGATCGTGGAGAGCGTAGTGGAGGTCTGCCAGGAGGAATGGTACAGGGTTACCAGAGAGGAAGATTCTCACCGCCAGGTGGTCCACAAAATGGTCAATATTTGGGAAGAGAACTATCCCATATACCAACACGGCTAACACAACATAGAAGGCTTCCCAATTCCCTTCTTTTTCCATCTTCTTAGTTTGATCCTCCAAAAACTTCCTAGAAAAACCATTGAAAGCTCCCTTCAAATCCCACTTGTCCACGACTTCAGAAACTTTTAGACCCAAAGCTAAAGCTATCCTCTTGGGAGGAATATCTTCATCGAACTTAGGAAATGGATTATGATCCTTCAAATTTCGGCCTATGATCCTCTCAAATTCCTCCAAGGTAGGAGCCAATTGGAAGTTAGAAAACGTGAAACAACATAGAGGTGGATCATAGAACTGAGCAATAGTCACTGTGGTCATCATGTCCATCTTCTCATTTAGGATGTCCAGAATTCTTCCATAGTTTTGCACAAAGCTGTTGAGTTTGATTGGTGTTACTTTGGCACTCAACTTCTGCAGGCTAGCAAGGTCCACGTTTTTGTATTTGAACTGAAAAGTGCTTCTTCTCTCAGGATTCATTTTGCTAACAAGTCTTGGATTCCTGAAATAATGCGAAACAAACTAAGAGTTTTGCTTTTTATGCGTATGCAATGAATGGATGGATGCAATGTTTTTTTTGGTACAGGTTCAAAGGTCCGAGGTATGGATAAATCTGATTGCTTTCCAAAACAGGGTTCTCACCGGGTGTGATCTAGGGCTTTGTTACAAAGGATACCCAGAGTCATTGATTCGCAAGAATGTTTGACGCTTACGGAAAATACTTTCCGGTCGTCAACTCCATCAAGGGAATCTATTCTGGGTGAGGTTCTCGTACCAACTCTTACGAAGTATTCACCTCGGGAGTCTGCACTACGCAACCATCGACTTGGTTCTAGATAGGGTACTCAAAGTCATGGATTCAAAAGAATGTTTGACGCTTACGGAAAATACTTTCCGATCGTCAACTCCATCTAGAGAATCTATTCTAAGCGAGGTTCTCGTATCGATTCTTACAAAGTATTCACCTCGGGAATCCATACTACGCAACCATCATTTCTAATTGGCCAGAGGTTCAATGTTCTAAAAGGTTCTTAGAGTCATGGACCCCTTTGAAACATCGAAGCTTACAAGGTATACACCTCGAGCGACAATATTTGCAAAAGGATCTACTCTAAGTGAGGTTCTCGTACCGACTCTTACGAAGTATTCACCTCGGGAGTCTGTACTACTCAACCATCGTTCTATCTTATGTTTTTTCATTCTAGACTCGGGTGTAGAGTCTTTCCCACATGGTTTGCAATCAAATATCCAAGTGCCCAACACAGTGGAACCAATATATAACAGAAATATCAATATAACAATAAAGATAATAAAAGCAATAAATAAGGAAAAGCTATACAATTAAACAAACAAAGGCACACAAACGTCATAACTAGGCTTGACTCACTTAGGGATCAACATATATCCCCAGCAGAGTCGTCATTTGTCGCACCTCGAAAAATGAGAATACGACCTAGCGAAGCGCGATCGCACGCTCGCGTGATGGACTGAACAAAGTTGCCATCGAACTTTATTTATTCCTAAAAAGGAAAAGGGAAATATCGATAAAACCCAAGACAAAACGACAATGATTATGGTCGTCGCAACCAAATCAGGGTTCGGGAGTCGATTACGCAAGGGGAAGGTATTAGCACCCCTCACGTCCGTTGTACTCAACGGGAACCATTAGGTTGGTTGTGCGCATTAATGTTAGTTTGAAATGTTAGGCTTTAATTTATTAAGTGGGAAAGAGAGAATAGAAGAGAGGAGAATATTTTTGGATTTTTGACGAAGGACTAAACCTAAGTTTTTTATTAGTGGGCCTGACAAGATTTACAAATCCTGCTCCTACGTATCTCAACAGAGAAATCAAGGCTTACGTAGTTCTGGGTAGAAAATGTTTGTTTGTTGGTCGATTTTATCGAAAGCTACTTTGTGTCAAATCGACGAAAACATTGTTGGACTACCCAAAACAGGTGGAAAAACATTGCCTTGCATTGTTTTGAAACAAAGTACCTTTCATTTGAGAAAAGGTTTAAGAGTCAATCGCACGGCGGCAAGAAAAAGAAATTGATTGGTTTGATGTGTTTTGAATAATGGCGAGAACTTGGATGAGCGAGATATCCATCTCGAATCCTAGTCTCAGGAGTACGTGGTATCCACCACGTTCCGTTTCCATCTTATTTGTAAAAGGGTTTAATAAGAATTAAGTGTTTTTGAATTTGATTGAGAAAAGGTTTGAAGAAACCGAATTGACAATTTTAAATGATGGCGAGAGCTAAGATAGGCGAGGCATCCACCTCGAATCTTAATCTCAGGAGTGCACGGTATCCACCATGTTCCATTTCCATTTTTATTGAAAAGTGTTTAGATAGGAATTAAGTCTTTTGAGATTTGTTGTGAAAATGACTTGACATTAGATCAAGCATTTGATGAGCGATTGAGAAAGATTTGAATAAAGGTTTGAGAGAAACAGAATAGATGAATTTGGATGATGGCGAGAGCTAAGATAGGCGAGGCATCCATCTTGAACCCTAGTCTCAGGAGTGCGCGGTATTCACCACGCTCCATTTCCATCTTTATTGAAAAGGTCTTAAATATGAATTAATACTTTTTTGATTTTTTTATTATGAAAAATGGCTTGACGTTGGATCAAGCATTTGATGAAGTTTTGAAAGAAATGGAATAGAATGGGAAGAAGGAATGCATTGATTTGTTTATTGAGAAAATACTCAACGTTGGATCGAGTCTTATTTTTCATCTTTTGGAAATGGTTGATTTTATTCTTGTGTTAGTAGCTAACTAAACAGTCAAACAAATAAAGAAATGAAAAGCAGTAAAATTATTACACATCGGGGGAGTGGGGTACATTTTGTCAAATGGGGATTCAAAGTACTGGAATAATTAAATCGGGCCCAAACAACAAACAATGCGATGTATGAGTGTAAGTGCAAGGGAACTGTCTCATTGTAATAAAGTCCAAGAGTAAGCTATGTGAGGTTGATGGCGATGCTTAAAAGCAATCGACTTACAAGGGTATGGAAATGGAGACTCGACGTTGAATCAAGAGTTAGGTGATTTATTTTTGAATTGTGTTTTGATCAGTGGGATTGAAATGTTCTATCATGATTATAACATACCATGCGCATAAAACCAAATAATTTGTACAAACGAATAAACAAGCATAAACATGGTAATTCACACAAATCTCGAAGAAAGAAAGAATCGCCACCTAAGTCATACTAAATAATTAATGATGATAATACCAATAAATAATAATAATAACAAAATATATGAAGTAAACTTAGGAAGTGATAAAAAAAGATAAAATCTAATTTGATAACAAAAGTTTATTTAAATTAAATAGAAATTGCTTCTTTTTTTTTTGAAAGAAAAGGGAAAGAAATAGTAGAAAACAAAAATAAAGTTATCATAAACAAAAACAATAAATAAAAAAAGTTTGAGGGATCCTAAGGCCCAATAGAAACCCTGGGGGCAACATACACTACTGAAAACAACAAGGAGGGAGATAAGGTTGTGCCTCTACCTTATAGCCATGCGGTTTGCCATGGAAATAATGAAGAGAATAAAAAATAAATGTCATCTAATCTAAGCTGCCATGTGACAATAAAGAATATTAAAAAAAGAAAAAAAGAAAAACTGGAACAAATTTCAAAATGGCTTTGAAAGCGTACGCATGCGGCCAAATCCCATATCCATACATTATCATTAAATGCACCAACGAGATTCTTGCGGATTCAAAAATTAAAAAATTCTCAATTCCCCCACCAACACCTCATTAATCAATGTATAGGGAAAAGAAATCAGACTACCAACTGTTCAATCACTCGCCCCTTTTCCATAAAATCTTGACCAATTCCATTTTAGATTGCACTCCATTAACTGTCATATAAAAACCGAATTTCATGAGGAACAAGTGATGAACAACCATGGTGTTCATCCTTGAACCCGAAATCGTTCATTTTGTCTCAAACAAACATCCAACATCTCAAAAATTACTATAACATCACATCCATACTCAGTTTAAACAAAACTCAACAAAATCAAACACAAGCAGAAATCACATAAACCCTACTCCCGCATATCCCCCCTTTTCATTAATTTGAGCATGGTTACATGATATAAATGGAAATCCAAGGAAAAGAAGAAAATCAAAGCGAAAATAGGAACAACAGATTATCAATATATCAAGGCCAATAAAGATCTATCGAGTTTGACGCTTCAACGGCTGGTGAGTACTTTTCTTCTTCTCCCTTGCTCACTTGCTATGCTCGGCGAGGGTTTTATCGTTTTCGCCTCTTCTTCTCCAAGAAAAACAGGGTTTTTCACCTTTTCTATTTCGACTTCTTTTGCTTGTGAACAGTGGACGCGCCTCTAAAAAATTAGGGTTTCGTGAATAGAGATCCCTTTTTATACCGGACTCCTCTCTTTCCTCTGCTGCGTTTTTTAGGGTAGTGGAGCCTTCGTACGGAGGATGCTTGGAGATTTTATCTTCATCCTAGCTTGGTGGTCCCTCTCTCAATTCTCTTCATTTTGAAACTTCACCGCTGGTAAAAACTTTTACCCTCATAAGTTACTCAACTGAAAAGTTTGCATTTTGGAATTAATTGATTTCGTGTTGTTATTGTAGCAGTTCTGCAAGCTCTTAGCAATAGAAGTATCCTGTCAACACTCAGCTCTTGTTTAACCATGCGCTTGTTCTTGTGGAGGATGGTAGGTTTGGCTTAGTCTTGGCATGACTTGGTAGCACCAATAATTGACAGTTTGAGCTCACAAACAGGAACACCTGAGAATTGTTGCGACTAAATTTGATGCCTCTTCCTTGGTAGGTCTTTGCATCACTGAATCGGCACCGTGGGCAATTTCTCTAAACTCTAACATCTGATTTTGATGCAAGGATACAGAATGTTGTTGATAAGGCTGCAGCTTGGCAAAAACTGTATCTCCAACTCTGAACTCCGCCAAACTTCGTTTAGCATCAACACACTTCTTCATAACTTGTTGAGCACGATGGAGATTGTACAGAGGTTTGACATTTTATTTCGATAATGACTTATGAGATTTTGTACGATTTCATGATTTTGATTCTAATGGAGCTTGTTGCAGGGTCCTGCTTGAAAATTATATGATGATTTGGCATGGTTTTCACATGGCTTTGGTGCGATTTGTCTCCTTGAGTAAGAAGCTTTTAGCTTTAGGCACCGCTGCATATTCCAAATCTCACCCTCTTCTCTAACGGCGTCACGGCAATAATGCTCCACATCTCTTTCAATGCCTTTGCATTCAACATTGTTGCACCCCTTAGAGCTTGCCCACAAAAAGTTTTAGAACCTTCCTCTTTTAGACTGCAAACTGGAAAAAAAATCAATAAATAATCGTGTTTGTTCAGTGATTTCAGGTGGCAACCGTAGCAGCAAACACTTCAACCTGAATGTGGGGGACGGCGGCTGAAAAGTGACTGAGCCTGTTTAAATTCATCAAGACCCCTTCATCATTAGGTTTAAAATTCTGGTATGCCTTCCACTCTTTGTCGCATTTATTCTCCTTTTCTCCATCCGATAGCGAATTAACTTCTTCATCAATCTTGCTTCGTTGCAAATTGGCTGCAGGATTTGCTTATTCAACTTGGAGGACCTGTTTTCAGGCATGAAAAGATTTGCTACACTAGTTAAAATATCTTCAATCTTGTCAACTATCTTTGAATGCACCATCAAAATCAGATTCCCTCGGTATCTCATCCATGGCAGTTTGAAGAAAAATGAGGCGTTTGAGGCAGTTTGATGACAAAGATTTATCAATGGTTCAAGCAGCATCGAATGTCGACGGCTTGCAACCGCGCTTGAAAAACTCTTGTACTACTCAATAAATTCAAATGGCCATGTTTCTGATTTGAAGATTGACAAAACCTGCAATCTCATTCTCTACCAAGTTCATTCTGCACAAGTTCATCAAACTGTTTCTGCACAATTGCATCAATTCCACTTCTGCACAAGCTCAAGATCAAGCCGTACCAAAGTTTTGTTATCCTGCATCAAAGTTTTGTCACTCTGCATCAAAGTTCTGCTATCAAGTTGCATCAAAGTTTCATTCTCTAAATCAAACGCATACACCAGGGATTCCACAATCAACAACAATAACCAAGGCGCACAACCAGAGCTTCATAGAGTTGTGAATAAGAGGGAGTGATTGGAAGAAGGGGAAGGAGTTCAATACTTGCTTCTATCAACGGTAAGTTATTCTCACTCGCTGCAACTTGTATTCATCTGTGAACTGATACAAATTGATACGCGAATACGATGTCACCGTCGTGACGAATCTGAGACGCATTGATGAAGTATTCAACATGTTTCTTTAATGCAAGCGATAGAAGCGTGAATCCATGAGCAAGAATTCATTGTCTGCATTGCTATTATGTATTGCATTTTCAAATTTCTCATGCATATTTTTGGATCTTTTGCAGATGCAGGTTTTAATGCTTCCATCTGATATCTAGTGGAATTCCGGCTAAGTGTACATCTCATGGTTCGGGATGTACTTTTGGCAGTTCTCCTGTTGTTTGCAGCAGGTGTGGGATTTAAATAGTGCATAGTCAAGTTCAAGAACTTCATCAATAGCCCATTGCAGAAGTATTGTACTATCACCAATTAGATGTTGACGAGAACGAGGCCTTTCCCCAGCTACAACCATAATTACGGATAATCCAGTCATCTCACCAAACAACTACAAAATGTGATGCAGCCCCTAAGCTGATAAGAACATCAAGGCGCTGATAACGAGAACTTCAACCAAAATCGGCAGGAAGCTTCTTCCATGTTGACTCATTATTTCAACTCGTTCTCTCTGCATTTCCTTCTTCTGATAAGCTGACAAGGGTAACGTATATGTATCACGGCCCAACAGCGACCCTGCAGCCTCTACATCATTCAAAATGTCATGAGCAGACTCAAGCCATCCCATCAATGCAACAGGTAATCATATCAAGAGATAAAACTGGACTTTGCCACTGGATATAAAATTCACTAATTCTTCCATCTTCCTCTCAGTTTAAGCACAGAGTCCCTCTGCAATAGCTTAGGCTCTACATGTATTTTTAATCCACTCTTCAAATTAGTCGATCCGAATATGATAAAGCAAGGCTTTTGTAAATGATTCCTACATTCTTCACTATTGTAACAATTATGCGAGCTATTCCTATCCAAACAAACTTATCCGCATCATTAATATCGTTAAATTTGACGTGCAAGCTCAACAAACTATCATAGAACTGACAATAGTTCCGAACATAAGCAGCCGAAACTCCGTCAATATGCCATTTCAATTGCATCATTTCATCTCTCAAACCATTCATCTCTAGTATTTATGAAATGATCACAATTGAGTGCGATTAAATACCAGAGTATCCGGTTTCAACATGATTGTAAGTTGCGCAGGTAATTGTTTCACCCCAAGACCAACATTTAACTCTGCATGGTCAATGTGAAAAGTATTTTGGAAAGGCGTGCCCATTTCATCTCCTTCAGCTTCGTCATTGAATGGCTGGCCTTCACAAGAAATATATGGAGTACAAGATAACTGTTGCACTGATTCACCGTCTTCAAATATAACATTACAAGGAAAAAAATGAAGGATATTCACTATCCGTTGGCATAAATTGCCTGTCCTGAAATGGGATCTGACCACTGGTATTCAAATGCATGCCGCCAATCATGTTTGCAGTATCAGTTAAAAACTCCATTTTTTCAACCTTCATGTTCCCCGTTGTCTCTTCATTTTTTCCGGAATTCAGGACAAACACCATTAGGTAAATAAGCAGAACTGTGAGTAACAACAGGCCTAACATCTATACCTTGGTAACAATTCAAAAATGGATAGTAGCCACTAAAATCACTAGGAGCATCGGAACCATGACAAAAAGTAGAATCAGTTGAAGTTCTAAAATATGTAGGCATGTCAATATCCACTCCAAAATGTGTAGGCATGTCAACATCCACAAACGGTATTTCAAAAGTTGTACATGAGTCATTTTCCTCAGGGTCATTGTTATGAAGCATGTTTAGGAGGCGAGCAACAGAATTTTGTTCCTCATTGAAATCTTCCTTGTTGATCTCATCCTCATATGTTCCATCCAAATCCGTTAAGCCCTCGATGAAATTGGAACGAAACATGAGATTCACTTGATTCTAACAAATGAAAGAGTTTTCAGATCTCGCATGGCTAAGGAGATTAATCATCCCATACCAAAATAAAGAAATAGAACCCAAAAGACAGACATGGACTGGTCGTGGTAGCAAGTCCAACCACTAATGTTGGTGGGTAGCATCATGACCAGATGAAATGGTCATGAAAAAAAGAATGCAAACGAATGATTGATGGGAAAAAAGTTTAGGGCCAAAATCAGGGTATGACAGTTGCCCCTATTTAAACATCCTCCACCAGAGAAAAATGAAACAACACTTTTCATCGGATCGCAGTGGGGGATGGTTAAATACCTTGGAGACCCGGATTTTGAACTTGAAAAATGAAAATGCTATGATATGACATGCATGGATGCAGGATTCTTTATTTTTGAATTTATCTGTTAGGGATACGGAGATGCTACTAGACAGACCAATCTATGGGGAATGCTGATGGTCCACAGGGAGACAAACAAAATGGTAAAAACCAACTCGCTAGGGAAAACAATCCTGTTGGAGAATCAGACACACACTAGAGATTACTTAAAGTGAAATTCGATGAACAACACTTAGAATATAAGAGATTTCGGCAGTAAGTTCACACATGACTTATTAGACCCGGATAAGAAAAAATTCTACAACAGGTTCATACATGACCTGATAACACTGAAACAAACATAGAGAAAGATTCTTCAAAACAGGTTCATACATGACCTGGTAATACTGGAATGAAAGCTCAACAGCAGGTTCATACATGGCCTGACAATGCTGGGGAATATCAAGAAGTTCTGACAGCAGGTTCAAACATGACCTAACAAACTTAGAAAAATTCAAAAAGAGTATATCAACAGGTTCATACATGACCTGATGACAAACTTGAATACTTTGAGAAAATTTCCACAACAAGTTCATACATGACTTGACGACACTGGAATAATCAAAGAGAAAGATTCTTCAAAGCAGGTTCATACATGACCTGGTAATACTGGAATGAAAGCCCAACAACAGGTTTATACATGACCTGACAATGCTGGGGAATATCAAGAAGTTCTGACAGCAGGTTCAGACATGACTTAACAAACTCAGAAAAATTCAAAAAGAGTATATTAACAGGTTCATACATGGCCTGATGACAAACTTGAATACTTTGAGAAAATTTCCACAACAAGTTCATACATGACTTGACGACACTGGAATAATCAAAGAGAAAGATTCTTCAAAGCAGGTTCATACATGACCTGGTAATACTTGACTATTCAAAGAATTTTCAACAGCAGGTTCATACATGACCTGACAACACTTGACTATTCAAAGAGTGCTCAATTAACAGGTTCATACATGACCTGACAACACTTGACTATTCAAAGAGTTTTATCAATAGGTTCATACATGACCTGAGAATATTGGAAAACATACAAAGCAAGTTTCATCAATAGGTTCATACATGACCTGACACTTTAGAATACATTTGATAGTTCTGGAGATTTCTCATAAGAAATTCATCCAATCACAGATTTTGGAGATTCTTAACAGGGGATTTATGCAAAACAAAGATAAACGGAAGTCTTCTTATAAGTAGACCATCCACGCAAATAGGCTACGATGATTCTTTACAAAGAAAATCAAACAAAACCTCCAAGCTTCTAGGAACTCCTCAAGATGGTGAGTCATACATGACTTTCACGGAACCATTAGGAAAGACAAGGTATTCAAACTCTCTGTACGTGCCAACAACAATTGGACTTTGACCGTAAGCAATGGATTACAACCAGATTCTTTAACGGATTTTGCCAACAACAATTGGACTTGATGAAAGTCATTAGTAAACAATTACCGGCTACAACGGAGTTTGCCAGCAACAACTGGACTTGAAATGATGTTGGCGACAACCAAACTTCAGATATCAATCACAAATGTATTTACAAACAGACTGACAGTGATGCCAACGAAAATTGGGTTTAAAATAAATGCTGGTTACAACCAGACCTTAAAGGATACCAGTTACAACTGGATTTGGTCAAAGACACTGGTGACAACCAAACTTAACAGACGATGCCAGTAACAACTGGTCTCAGAGGTCAAGGGATACAATCAATAACGAGACATGAGATTATGCAAATGAGCGCGAAGCACTTCGGGCTATGCATGATTTGGATTTTGCTTATATGCATGATGTATGAATGATCATGAAATGCAAATGCTGACAATATACAGACTGGAAATTAGGGAAAGCTTTATGGAGGTACTGAATCCTCAACACCAATAACTCAACCGAAGGAGTGAGTAAATGCATCAAAGGAGGATCTATCAAGCTGAACAGTTACAATTGGCCCAATAATCCTTCCAGAGAATGATAAATTTGTGCTCTCTTGAGATAGATGTTGATCATCCAAAGGGAGTCTTGCAACTTGAGACTTGCGGGGAAAGACGAAAGATTTCCTTTTAATATTTCCACATGTCAAAGCAAAATTGTGTTTCTCAATATGTTGAAAAATTCTTTTTGAGTTCAAAATTCATTATTAACAAATAAATGACATTTTTTATAACAAAGAAAACCAGAGAAAAATAGCAAATGATAGAATTTGATAGGCAACCTTGTATTTATTCAAGAATGGTAGCACACAAATGGCGTAACTCCATGGAATGATACAAATTTGAAAATGGCAATAGGGAAAGGTTTACATTGAATCACAATGAATACTACTATCCCTAATAACAATGACTCCACGAGACCTCGCTTCTGAAGGGAGTAACTAGATTGATCTTCCATTTTTAGCTCTTCTGTGTTGATCAGTGACGAACCGACGCGGTCTATGCCTTTTGTCCCTAATTTTTGCCTGGATCGCCCTTTCGGGTTTTCAATCCACCGGGACGCTCTTTATTGCCTAAGTCGACCTTTCAGGTTTTCAACTTAGCGAGCTACCATTTTTTTTTATCCCTAACTTTTGCCTGGACCGCCCTTTCGGGTTTTCAGTCCACCGGGATTTGTTAGGCATAGTATCTTTTGACTGCATCAGAGTTCACAGGGTGAATGAGTTCTTCGCCATCCATAGTTGTGAGAAATAGAGCACCTCTAGAGTATGCTCTCTTTACAATGTATGGGCCTTCATAGTTGGGAGTCCACTTCCCACGTGAATCTTTGTGTACTGGCAAGATCTTCTTGAGCATGAGACCTCCTTCCTTGAACTCCCGAGGACGAACCTTTTTGTCAAATGCCTTCTTGATTCATTGCTGGTACAATTGTCCATGGCACAGTGCGGTCATCCGCTTCTCATCAATGAGATTAAGTTGATCATAGTTGTTTTGGATCCATTCAGCTTCGTCCAACTTGGCTTCCATCAATATTCTCGTTGAAGGTATCTCTACTTCGACTGGGAGAACTGCGTTCATACCATACACTAAGGAGAATGGGGTTGCCCCTGTTGAAGTGCGGATTGAGGTCCGGTATCCATGCAAAGCAAAGGGTAGCATCTCTTGCCAATCCTTATAAGTTTTCACCATCTTTTACAGGATCTTCTTGATATTTTTGTTGGCAGCTTCAACAGCACCATTGATCTTTGGACGGTATTGAGAGGAATTATGGTGGTCAATCTTGAAACCCTCACATAATCCTGTCATTGTCTTGTTGTTCAAGTTTAAACCGTTGTCGGTGATGATCTTGCTTGGGATTCCATAGCGGCAAATAATCTCCTTCTTGATAAAGCGAGCAACCACATGTCTCGTCACATTGGTATAGGAAGCAACCTCTACCCATTTAGTAAAGTAATCGATGGCAACCAGGATGAAGCGATGACCATTGGAAGCTTTCGGCTCTATAGCACCAATCATATCGATGCCCCACACTGAGAAAGGCCAAGGTGATGTCAAAACATCCAGTAGTGTTGGCGGTACATGCACCTTATCAGCATAAATTTGGCATTTATGACATTTTCTTGCATAGATGAAACAATCGGACTCCATGGTCAACCAATAATAACCAGCTCTCAAAATCTTCTTGGCCATAGCATGTCCATTAGCATGGGTTCCAAAGGATCCTTCATGAATCTCCTTGATTAACATGTCTGCTTCGTGTCTATCCACGCATCTGAGCAGAACCATGTCATGGTTTCTCTTGTAAAGCACATCATTGCTCAAAAAGAATTTGGACGATAACCTCCTCAGAGTTTTCTTATCCAACAATGTAGCATCTTCTGGATACTCTTGACTTAAAAGATATCGCTTGATGTCATGAAACCATGGTTTACCACCAGTTTCTTCTTCAATCAGCTGACAGTAGGCAGGCTCATCTCTTCGCTCGATTCGAATAAGTGGAGCTTCATTATGGAATCTGACTTTGTACATTGATGCTAATGTTGCCAAAGCGTCAGCCACTTGATTTTCTACTCTTGGGATGTGATGGAAAGTGATATCGTCGAAGTATTCTATCATCTTCACAACATGAACGCGATATGGGATCAGCTTCGCATCGCGAGTTTCCCATTCTCCTTTGACTTGATAGATCATTAAGGCTGAATCTCCATACACCTCAAGGATCTTGATTTAGAGATCAATTGCAGCTTCAAGACCAAGGATACAAGCTTCATATTTAGCGACATTATTTGTACAATCAAAGCACAAACTTGCTGTGAAAGGGGTAAAGCCACCATTTGGATTCATCAAAACAGCTCCCACACCATGACCATTGTAATTGGAAGAACCATCGAACGCGAGCTTCCATCGAGATCCTAGTTCCGGTCCTTCATCTGGGCATGGGATCTCACAATCCTTTATCACCATGATATCCTCATCGGGGAAATCAAACTTCAACGCCTGATAGTCTTCAACTGGTTGATGAGCAAGATACTCTGCTAACACACTTCCCTTGATTGCCTTCTGGGTTACGTATTGGATGTCGTACTCTGACAAAAGCATCTGCCAGTCAAGGCAGGTTTCTCAAAGATATACTTTATTGGATCCATTTTTGAGATCAACAAAGTAGTATGGCAAATCATGTACTGCCTCAAATGACGAGCGGCCCATGCTAGCGCATAACAACTTTTCTCCAAAAGCGAATATCGACTTTCACAATCGGTAAACTTTTTATTCAGATAGTAAATAGCATGTTCTTTCCGACCAATTTCGTCGTGTTGCCCCAGCACGCATCCCATTGACCCTTCAAGCACAGTCATATACATGATTAATGGCTTTCCTGGGACAAGTGGAATCATAATAGGAGGCTCTTGCAAGTATTGACGGATCTTCTCAAAAGCATTTTGACAATCAGAATTCCATTCAAAAGCTTGATCTTTTCGAAGCAATTTGAAGATAGGCTCACATGTGGCCGTCATATGTGAGATAAACCTTGAGATATAATTCAAACGTCCCAGGAAGCCTCTAACCTCTCGCTCGGTGCGTGGAGCCGACATTTCTTGTATAGCTCGGACCTTGTCAGGGTCCACCTCAATTCCTTGTTGACTAACGATGAAACCAAGCAACTTCCCTGAACGGACACCGAATGTGCATTTTGCAGGGTTTAATCGTAATCTAAACTTCCTGAGGCGTTCAAACAGCTTCTATAGATGGCTCATATGATCTTCTTCATTCTGAGATTTAGCGATCATGTCATCAACATAGACCTTTATCTCCTTGTGCATCATATCATGGAAAAGAGTGACCATAGCTCTTTGGTAAGTTGCCCCAGCATTCTTGAGACCGAAAGGCATTACCTTGTAGCAAAAAGTGCCCCAAGGGGTGATAAAAGTGGTCTTCTCCATGTCGTCTAGAGCCATCTTGATTTGATTGTATCTCGAAAAACCGTCCATAAAGGAGAAGATAGCAAATCTTGCAGTATTGTCTACCAAAGTATCAATGTGTGGTAGAGGGAAATTATCCTTTGGACTAGCTTTGTTCAGATCCCTATAGTCAACACACATCCTCACCTTGCCATCCTTTTTAGGCACAGTTACAATGTTAGCTACCCATTGTGGGTACTTCGCCACTGCGAGAAAACCAGCGTCAAATTGTCGTTTGACTTCTTCACGAATCTTCAGAGCCATATCTGGTCTTGTTCTTCGGAGGTTTTGTTTTACTGGCGGGCATTCTGGCTGAAGCGGGAGCTTGTGCTCAACGATGTTGGTGTCTAGACCTGGCATATCTTTGTATGACCATGCAAATACATCCACATATTCTTGTAGCAGCTTAACCAATCTCTCTTTGATGCTTGCTTCAAGCGTGGTGCCGATTTTGACTTCTTTCTTCTCTTCCTCTGTGCCAAGGTTGATTGTTTCCACCGGTTCTTCATGTGGCTGAAGGGCTTTGGACTCGTGCTCGAACAGCCTTGCCAATTCGTCGGGGATGTAACAATCTTCTTCACCCTCTTCTTCCGCTTGGTAGATAGGGGAGTCAAAGTTATGAGAGGTAGTAAAGTCATTGGATTCAACGGGGTTATCATTTATTCTGCATGTTTGAATGATTGATTTTTTTTAGAAAAGTAAAAATAAAAGATGCATAAATGAAAAGTTTTTTTTTTGTTTTTGAAAAGATTGTCATTTTCTTAAGAGAAAGCAAAATAAATGAATAATAAGAATTTAACAAAATGTCTTTCATTCATTGATAATGATTATTTGAAAATGAAAATGGGCCCTACAACATGATCCATTAGCCTTGGGAAGAGCTAAGGATTTGAAAGGAAAAATACAACAATTATTACTTTGACAAAGGAAAAATTTCGGGGATCTCAACCGCCTTCCAGTTGTTCAAAGTTGTCTCACACCGGTAAACCAAACATGGCTCATCTTCACTTTCGGTGCTATCTTCAATTGCATTAACCTGATCTTCATGGATGAATCCTGTGCTAAGGAATACTTCTTGGATGCTTCGGGTGTTGTCCTTTGCAGGGACTCGGGCTCCTTTCGCAGCGGAAGGCGCACATCCCAGACCAAAGCAATCATGCTTCTCACGAATATCGATAAGCTGACCCCAACCTTCAGGGTTTCCTCCTTCAATGCTAGGCTTTTCGCTTTTCAGAGAAAGCGAAAGATGAACAAGCTTTCCCAAGAGGGTCATTCATTTCCACAAAAGTGGCATTGGCTATTTCAAGAGCTTGGAAAGAAGTTTCCAAAGCGTTCTCATCAGCCTCAATGTATCTGAAGGATGAAAGGTGACTGACCACAAAGTCCTCCTCTCCAGAAATGATGATTAATTGATTGTCCACTACAAACTTCATTTTCTGATGTAAGGTGGAGGTAACTGCCCCTGCAGCATGAATCCAAGGACGTCCCAGTAAGCAGCTATACGCTGGATTAATATCCATGACTTGGAAATTAATCGGGAATACATGAGGGCCAATCAATATGGGCAGTTCTACCTCTCCAATCACGGTTCTCCTGGAACCATCAAAAGCTTTCACTATCAAGGCAATGGGCTTCATAGCTGGTCCTTGATAAGATAACTTGGTGAGTGTTCTCTTTGGCATAACATTCAGAGAAGATCCGGTATCAACCAAAACTCTTGCCAAAGCATCATCCTTGCATTTTACCAAGATATAGAGAGCGCGATTGTGATTTTGTCCATCCTCAGGTAACTCCTCTCCACTGAAGCTCAAAATGTTGCAAGCTGTGATATTCACAACCACCCCATCAAATTGGTCTACTATTATGCTTTGCGTTACATGAGCTTGAGCAAGTACCTTCAACAAAGCTTCCCTATGGGCTTTGGATTCAACAGCAGAGATAAAATAGAGATCTTAGACGGCGTTTGATGCAACTGGTCCACAACCTTGTAGTCACTTCTCTTGATTAACTTCAAGAATTCCACAGCATCTTCGGATTTGACCACTTCGGGTTCTTTAGCAGGAGTTACAACTGTTGATTCCTTGGTCGGCCCTTGAGGAGTCACATTGAATTCAGGCGTATAGATTCGACCACTACGGGTCATTCTGCTCATTCTTGCAATATTAGTGACGTCTTCACTTACAGCTTCTATCACTTCAGCATCTGCACTTCCTTCAACAACCTTATCCACAACAATAATCTCATATTTCCAAGGCATAACCTTGGTGCTCTCGTAGGGAAAAGGCATGGGCATACATATTTCCACATGCGACGGCTTACTATTCACTGGAACCACTCCACCACTATAATATGGGATTTCAACTGGTTCAGGTAAATTGAAACAAGGTTCAATTACCAACACATCTTCGTTCTTCACAGCACTGGATATTTGAAGCACTCCTTTATCCATCAAATCTTGAATGTTGTCTCGTACCACCTGACATCCCTTTGGGTATGTGGCACACTCTTCACAATTTTCATGATTAACATTAATCATGCCAGCTTCCACCAATCGGGCATGGAATGCTGCCAAAGGAGTCTTTACATCATCCACCTTATCAACCGTAACACCAACAGAAGCATCCTCAATGGCATTTACCGTAGGATTTCCATGGGGAGGAAGAGGATTGTTCTTCACATTCAGTCCCATGTCCTTAAAAGACAAGATCTTGCTCTCGATCAGTTCACGGACCCTATGCTTTAGAGCGTAACAACCCTCTAGGTCATGCCCGGGGGCACCTTCATGGAAAGGACAGTGTGCATTAGGGTTGTACCATGGAGGCAGACGATCAGGTGGATGTCCCATAGGTCTAGGAACCACCAAAGCCTTTTGCAACAAGGAGGGATAAAGCTCAGTGTACGACATTGGGATTGGATTGAAGGTCGCCCTCTCCCCTTGCCTCCTATTCTGGTTTTGAGCATTTTGCCTTGGTGCTTGAGCTCTCGACTGTTGATAAATAGGAGTTGTTGGTGCTTGTTGATAAGCTGGAGAAGCCGCAACACGACGTTGAACTGGATCTGGTCGATAGACTAGAGGCGCTTGATAAGCCTGAGCAGGCTGTTGATTGAATGCAGGCATCACAGTAGCTACGTACGGTTGCGGAGCATACTGGACGGGATACATGGGTTGTTGATAGGGAATTGGTTGTTGACCATAGTGCTGTGGTGAGTATTGTTGTGGTCTCCTTCTTGGAGGAGCTCTTCCTTGACCAGCAGTCACAACATTTGTTTCCCCCTCTTTCTTTCGGGGAAACCCTCTAGAGAACTTATTTTGATTAGCGTTTGAAGTTCCAGCTACAGCCGCCAGTTTCCATTTCTTACACCATATTCGACGCGAGCTCCTATAGCAACAAGCTCGGAGAATCCCAAAGAAGCACTTCCAACCATCTTCTCGTAGAATTGGGGTTGGACAGTGTCGATGAACAGTTCAGCCAATTCCTTCTCAGCTAGAGGCGGCTCAACTTGAGAAGCCAACTCCATCCATCTCTGAGCGTATTCTTTGAAGGACTCCTTGTCATGCTGGAACATGCTCTGCAACTGTCTTCTGTCAGGCGCCATGTCCATATTATATTTGTAATGTTTTATGAACGCGTCCGACAGGTCTTGGAAACACCTGATCCTATTCTGATCCAGACTTAGATACCATTTGGAAGGAGCCCCACTCAAGCTATCTTGAAAACAATGGATCATCAGCTTGTCGTCCTCCACGTGTGCAGCCATTTTGCGGTAATACATGATGAGATGGCTCTTTGGACAAGTATGCCCCTTGTATTTGTCGAAGTCTGGAGTTTTGAATTTGGCTGGAATCACCAACCCGGATACCAGGCACATTTCTTTGGCAGCAGATCCAAAGACGTGGTCTCCTTCTAGATCTCGGAACTTCTTCTCGAGGAGCTGCATGTTCTCCTTTACTTCTCTAAAATCCTCAAGCCTTACTTCGTCACCAGCAACGGTTGAGTCGACAGTCTGATACATGTGGTTTTGATCTTCATAATGAGGAATATGCCTAGCATAGGCAGCTGGTGGAACCACAGTATGGATGACTGGACGTGCATTGGTGTAAACCGGTAATGGCACGGCTTGTTGGACATATTGCCCCATGTCGTGCACTACCTCCGCTCGGGGGACGAAGTCATAGGGTAACCCATATGGAGGAAGGGTTGAGGGTAACGTCCTCTGAGGTTGGACTTCCACTGTTGGGCCCGTGGTCTCTGAAATTACAGTCGCTTGCGGAATCTCAAACCTGAAGGTTAAAGCTTGCAGCATCTCTCGCATCTGGGACATGCCTCCCTTGATTTCTTCTAGTTCCGCTCTAACTCAGGCGCTCTCTTGTTCTTGTTCAGCCATTCTCTGTCTTGCTCTGGCGCGAGTATTATACTGGTGTTGAAAATTCAGCGTGAAACTGGAGGAAGAAAGGACGGAGTGAGACTCTATTTTGAAAATGTATGAATGCATGTATGGATGCATCTTGTTTGCAAAACTCTTGGTTAGTTTCAGTCATTCATTTCAAAAACGCCACAACACTTGTTCGCAAATATTAAAAATAATAAGGAAATGAAACACAATAAAATGAATCTCAAAAGTGATTTTTCATTAATCTCATAGCAAAGTTCAAATACAAACAACGTGCTTATGGCTTATGGGCTTTCCGAACCGTAGCAAGGTCGGTAGTCAACCCTTCTAGTATTGCCTTACAAAACTTAATGAAATTAAAGACTTGATGCGGGGTGTTCTCTGGACACATGCACCAATCAGCTTCTTGCAACTTCTCAGGTAGCTCTCGCATGATGGAATTTGCAAATCCGGACAGCCTCATAAATTTGCCTTTCCACTCAGTGTAAAGCCCTTGGAGATCTTGAATGATGCGCAAGTCTTCAGTCTTGGTCACCTCTATGTCCCTATAGAGGTTTCTCCAATATCTGCACTCACCTAGCAACATCATATAGGCAACATCCTGATCCCCACCTTCAAGTGCCTGGATTCTAGCATCGGCTTGTTCCAACTGATATTTCAGCCGTGTGCAAACTCTTTCTGACTCTTCAGTCCTCAGCTTCTCGCGTTCCAGAGTATCCTTGTATTTCTGAATGGTATTCTCCAGTTCACGAGTACGAATCTCAGAAATTAGTCGTGCTTCCCTTTTCATTTCAAGGGTCAATTCCAAAGTCTTGTTGAGTTTTTGAATCTGGAGTAAAGCTCTATCCAACTCCTCTTCCTTTGATTTTAACACAGATTTAGTGTTGTAGAGCGCTTGTCCGAATTTTTCCCTCCTTGCTTCAGATTCTCTAGCTCTTTTGTTGGAGATTTCAAGCTCTTTGTCCTTCTTTTGTTGACCGTCTTTCAAGTTCCCATTCTCTATCGAGACTCGGCCGAGCTTAATTCTCAAATCAGCATTTTCCAACTCCAACTCCTTGATACGGGCATTGAGCTTCTCTACATCTTCAGGTAATATGGGTTCTGGCTCAGGAACCAATGGATAGATAGAAGGATCAAATGGAAAAGGGAGTTTAACCATCTGAACCCTCTCTCTAACCCAACAAGTGTAAGGCTCTTGAGCAATGACATTTCTCTTACCCAACTCTTTACCTTTTCTGATAACTGCTTGCCAAGACCTCTTGATCTTCTTCACCATGGGATGATCTGCTTCAGCACTGTGTAAGATGAAAGGCTCTAAAGCTTCAGTTTTTGGAGGGCCATTCATAGGGTACCCATGCTGCCTCAGAGATAACACGGGGTTATAGTTGATGCAACCCTTGGTTCCTATCAAAGGTACATTGGGGAAGTCTCCAATGCTGACAATAACATCCTCAGTTTCCCAATCCCTGATATACCACTTAACATGATTGGAGGTGAGAGAAGCTAACTTCTGGGAAGGCTTGAGTTCCTTTGAGACAAAAGGGCCTTCTTCGGGCATATGGGATCTAAACCAGGCATGCAACAACTACGCACAACATAAGATGGTTCCTCCCTTCTTCTCATGACGATCATGGAGAGCGTAGTGGAGGTCTGCCAGGAGGAACGGTAAGGGGTTACCAGAGAGGAAGATTCTCACCGCCAGATGGTCCACAAAATGGTCAATATTTGGGAAGAGAACTATCCCATATACCAACACGGCTAACACAACATAGAAGGCTTCCCAATTCCCTTCTTTTTCCATCTTCTTAGCTTGATCCTCCAAAAACTTCCTAGAAAAACCATTGAAAGCTCCCTTCAAATCCCACTTGTCCACGACTTCAGAAACTTTTAGACCCAAAGTTAACGCTATCCTCTTGGGAGGAATATCTTCATCGAACTTAGGAAATGGATTATGATCCTTCAAATTCCGGCCTATGATCCTCTCAAATTCCTCCAAGGTAGGAGCCAATTGGAAGTTAGAAAACGTGAAACAACATAGAGGTGGATCATAGAACTGAGCAATAGTCACTGTGGTCATCATGTCCATCTTCTCATTTAGGATGTCCAGAATTCTTCCATAGTTTTGCACAAAGCTGTTGAGTTTGATTGGTGTTACTTTGGCACTCAACTTCTGCAGGCTAGCAAGGTCCACGTATTTGTATTTGAACTGAAAAGTGCTTATTCTCTCAGGATTCATTTTGCTAACAAGTCTTGGATTCCTGAAATAATGCGAAACAAACTAAGAGTTTTGCTTTTTATGCGTATGCAATGAATGGATGGATGCAATGTTTTTTTTGGTACAGGTTCAAAGGTCCGAGGTATGGATAAATCTGATTGCTTTCCAAAACAGGGTTCTCACCGGGTGTGATCTAGGGCTTTGTTACAAAGGATCCCCAGAGTCATTGATTCGCAAGAATGTTTGACGCTTACGGAAAATACTTTCCGGTCGTCAACTCCATCAAGGGAATCTATTATGGGTGAGGTTCTCGTACCAACTCTTATGAAGTATTTACCTCGGGAGTCCGCACTACGCAACCATCGACTTGGTTCTAGACAGGGTACTCAGAGTCATGGATTCAAAAGAATGTTTGACGCTTACGGAAAATACTTTCCGATCGTCAACTCCATCTAGAGAATCTATTCTGAGCGAGGTTCTCGTATCGATTCTTACGAAGTATTCACCTCGGGAATCCATACTACGCAACCATCATTTCTAATTGGCCAGAGGTTCAATGTTCTAAAAGGTTCTTAGAGTCATGGACCCCTTTGAAACATCGAAGCTTACAAGGTATACACCTCGGGCGACAATATTTGCAAAAGGATCTACTCTAAGTGAGGTTCTCGTACCGACTCTTACGAAGTATTCACCTCGGGAGTCTGTACTACTCAACCATCGTTCTATCTTATGTTTTTTCATTCTAGACTCGGGTGTAGAGTCTTTCCCACATGGTTTGCAATCAAATATCCAAGTGCCCAACACAGTGGAACCAATATATAACAGAAATATCAATATAACAATAAAGATAATAAAAGCAATAAATAAGGAAAATCCATACAATTAAACAAACAAAGGCGCACAAACGTCCTAACTAGGCTTGACTCACTTAGGGATCAACATATATCCCCAACAGAGTCGTCATCTGTCGCATCTCAAAAAATGAGAATACGACCTAGCGAAGCGCAATCGCACGCTCGCGTGATGGACTGAACAGAGTCGCCATCGAACTTTATTTATTCCTAAAAAGGAAAAGGGAAATATCGATAAAACCCAAGACAAAACGACAATGATTATGGTCGTCGGAACCAAATCAGGGTTCGAGAGTCGATTACGCAAGAGGAAGGTATTAGCACCCCTCACGTCCGTTGTACTCAACGGGAACCATTAGGTTGGTTGTGCGCGTTAGTGTTAGTTTGAAATGTTAGGCTTTAATTTATTAAGTGGGAAAGAGAGAATAGAAGAGAGGAGAATATTTTTGGATTTTTGACGAAGGACTAAACCTAAGTTTTTTATTAGTGGGCCTGACAAGATTTACAAATCCTGCTCCTACGTATCTCAACAGAGAAATCAAGGCTTACGTAGTTCTGGGTAGAAAATGTTTGTTTGTTGGTCGATTTTATCGAAAGCTACTTTGTGTCAAATCGACGAAAACATTGTTGGACTACCCAAAACAGGTGGAAAAACATTGCCTTGCATTGTTTTGAAACAAAGTACCTTTCATTTGAGAAAAGGTTTAAGAGTCAATCGCACGGCGGCAAGAAAAAGAAATTGATTGGTTTGATGTGTTTTGAATAATGGCGAGAACTTGGATGAGCGAGATATCCATCTCGAATCCTAGTCTCAGGAGTACGTGGTATCCACCACGTTCCATTTCCATCTTATTTGTAAAAGGGTTTAATAAGAATTAAGTGTTTTTGAATTTGATTGAGAAAAGGTTTGAAGAAACCGCATTGACAATTTTAAATGATGGCGAGAGCTTAGATAGGCGAGGCATCCACCTCGAATCTTAATCTCAGGAGGGAGTGGTATCCACCATGTTCCATTTCCATTTTATTGAAAAGTGTTTAGATAGGAATTAAGTATTTTGAGTTTTGTTGTGAAAATGACTTGAATTAGATCAAGCATTTGATGAGCGATTGAGAAAGATTTGAATGAGGGTTTGAGAGAAACAGAATAGATAAATTTGAATGATGGCGAGAGCTAAGATAGGCGAGGCATCCATCTCGAACCCTAGTCTCAGGAGTGCGCGGTATCCACCATGTTCCATTTCCAACTTTATTGAAAAGGTCTTAAATATGAATTAATACTTTTTTGATTTTTTATTATGAAAAATGGCTTGACGTTGGATCAAGCATTTGATGAAGTTTTGAAAGAAATGGAATAGAATGGGAAGAACGAATGGATTGATTTGTTTATTGAGAAAATACTCAACGTTGGATCGAGTCTTATTTTTCATCTTTTGGAAATGGTTGATTTTATTCTTGTGTTAGTAGCTAACTAAACAGTCAAACAAATAAAGAAATGAAAAGCAGTAAAATTATTACACATCGGGGGAGTGGGGTACATTTTGTCAAATGGGGATTCAAAGTATTGGAATAATTAAATCGGGCCCAAACAACAAACAATACGATGTATGAGTGTAAGTGTAAGGGAGCTGTCTCATTGTAAGAAAGCCCAAGAGTAAGCTATGTGAGGTTGATGACGATGCTTAAAAGCAATCGACTTACAAGGGTATGGAAATGGAGACTCAACGTTGAATCAAGAGTTAGGTGATTTATTTTTGAATTGTGTTTTGATCAGTGGGATTGAAATGCTCTATCATGATTATAACATACCATGCGCACAAAACCAAATAATTTGTACAAACAAATAAACAAGCATAAACATGGTAATTCACATGAATCTCGAAGAAAGAAAGAATCGCCACCTAAGTCATACTAAATAATCAATGATGATAATACCAATAAATAATAATAATAATAACAAAATTTATGAAGTAAACTTAGGTAGTGATAAAAAAAAGATAAAATCTAATTTGATAACAGAAGTTTATTTAAATTAAATAGAAATTGCTTCTTTTTTTTTGAAAGAAAAGGGAAAGAAATAGTAGAAAACAAAAATAAAGTTATCATAAACAAAAACAACAAATAAAAAAAGTTTGAGGGATCCTAAGGCTCAATAGAAACCCTAGGGGCAACATACACTACTGAAAACAACAAAGAGGGAGATAAGGTTGCGCCTCTACCTTATAGCCATGCGGTTTGCCATGGAAATAATGAAGAGAATAAAAAATAAATGTCATCTAATCTAAGCTGCCATGTGATAATAAAGAATATTAAAAAAAGAAAAAAAGAAAAACTGGAACAAATTTCAAAATGGCTTTGAAAGCGTACGCATGCGGCCAAATCCCATATCCATACATTATCATTAAATGCACCAACGAGATTCTTGCTGATTCAAAAATTAAAAAATTCTCAATTCCCCCACCAACACCTCATTAATCAATATATAGGGAAAAGAAATCAGACTACCAACTGTTCAATCACTCGCCCCTTTTCCATAAAATCTTGACCAATTCCATTTTAGATTGCACTCCATTAACTGTCATATAAAAACCGAATTTCATAAGGAACAAGTGATGAACAACCATGGTGTTCATCCTTGAACCCGAAATCGTTCATTTTGTCTCAAACAAACATCCAACATCTCAAAAATTACTATAACATCACATCCATACTCAGTTTAAACAAAACTCAACAAAATCAAACACAAGCAGAAATCATATAAACCCTACTCCCGCATATCCCCCCTTTTCATTATTTTGAGCATGGTTACATGATATAAATGGAAATCCAAGGAAAAGAAGAAAATCAAAGCGAAAATAGGAACAACAGATTATCAATATATCAAGGCCAATAAAGATCTACCGAGTTTGACGCTTCAACGGCTGGTGAGTACTTTTCTTCTTCTCCCTTACTCACTTGCTATGCTCGGCGAGGGTTTTATCATTTTCGCCTCTTCTTCTCCAAGAAAAACAGGGTTTTTCACCTTTTCTATTTCGACTTCTTTTGCTTGTGAACAGTGGACGCGCCTCTAAAAAATTAGGGTTTCGTGAATAGAGATCCCTTTTTATACCGGACTCCTCTCTTTCCTCTGCTGCGTTTTTTAGGGTAGTGGAGCCTTCGTACGGAGGATGCTTGGAGATTTTGTCTTCATCCTAGCTTGGTGGTCCCTCTCTCAATTCTCTTCATTTCGAAACTTCACCACTGGTAAAAACTTTTACCCTCATAAGTTACTCAACTGAAAAGTTTGCATTTTGGAATTAACTGATTTCGTGTTGTTATTGTAGCAGTTCTGCAAGCTCTTAGCAATAGAAGTATCCTGTCAACACTCAGCTCTTGTTTAACCATGCGCTTGTTCTTGTGGAGGATGGTGGGTTTGGCTTAGTCTTGGCATGACTTGGTAGCACCAATAATTGACAGTTTGAGCTCACAAACAGGAACACTTGAGAATTGCTGCGACTAAATTTGATGCCTCTTCCTTGGTAGGTCTTTGCATCACTGAATCGGCACCGTTGGCAATTTCTCTAAACTCTAACATCTGATTTTGATGCAAGGATACACAATGTTTTTGATAAGGCTGCAGCTTGGCAAAAACTGTATCTCCAACTCTGAACTCCGCCAAACTTCGTTTAGCATCAACACACTTCTTCATAACTTGTTGAGCACGATGGAGATTGTACAGAGGTTTGACATTTTATTTCGATAATGACTTATGAGATTTTGTACGATTTCATGATTTTGATTCTAATGGAGCTTGTTGCAGGGTCCTGCTTGAAAATTATATGATGATTTGGCATGGTTTTCACATGGTTTTGGTGCGATTTGTCTCCTTGAGTAAGAAGCTTTTGGCTTTAGGCACCGCTGCATATTCCAAATCTCACCCTCTTCTCTAACGGCGTCACGATAATAATGCTCCACATCTCTTTCAATGCCTTTGCTTTCAACATTGTTGCACCCCTTAGAGCTTGCCCGCAAAAAGTTTTAGAACCTTCCTCTTTTAGACTGATAACTGGAAAAAATCAATAAATAATCGTGTTTGTTCAGTGATTTCAAGTGGCAACCATAGCAGCAAACACTTCAACCTGAATGTGGGGGACGGCGGCTGAAAAGTGACCGAGCCTGTTGAAATGCATCAAGACCCCTTCATCATTAGGTTTAAAATTCTGGTATGCCTTCCACTCTTTGTTGCATTTATTCTCCTTTTCTCCATCCGATAGCGAATTAACTTCTTCATCAATCTTGCTTCGTTGCAAATTGGCTGCAGGATTTGCTTATTCAACTTGGAGGACTTGTTTTCAAGCATGAAAAGATTTGCTACACTAGTTAAAATATCTTCAATCTTGTCAACTATCTTTGAATGCACCATCAAAATCAGATTCCCTCGGTATCTCATCCATGGCAGTTTGAAGAAAAATGAGGCGTTTGAGGCAGTTTGATGTCAAAGATTTAGCAATGGTTCAAGCAGCATCGAATGTCGACGGCTTACAACTGTGCTTGAAAAGCTCTTGTACTACTCAATAAATTCAAATGGCCATGTTTCTGATTTGAAGATTGACAAAACCTGCAATCTCATTCTCTACCAAGTTCATTCTGCACAAGTTCATCAAACTGTTTCTGCACAATTGCATCAATTCCACTTCTGCACAAGCTCAAGATCAAGC
This sequence comes from Lathyrus oleraceus, assembly GCF_024323335.1. Taxonomy (NCBI): domain Eukaryota; kingdom Viridiplantae; phylum Streptophyta; class Magnoliopsida; order Fabales; family Fabaceae; genus Lathyrus; species Lathyrus oleraceus. The sequence continues at coordinate 447,983,411 of NC_066585.1, read as the reverse complement.
CGTACCAAAGTTTTGTTATCCTGCATCAAAGTTTTATCACTCTGCATCAAAGTTCTGCTATCAAGTTGCATCAAAGTTTCATTCTCTAAATCAAACGCATACACCTGGGATTCCACAATCAACAACAATAACCAAGGCGCACAACCAGAGCTTCACAGAGTTGTGAATAAGAGGGAGTGATTCGAAGAAGGGGAAGGAGTTCAATACTTGCTTCTATCAACGGTAAGTTATTCTCACTCGCTGCAACTTGTATTCATCTGTGAACTGATACAAATTGATACGCGAATACGATGCCGCCGTCGTGACGAATCTGAGACGCATTGATGAAGTATTCAACATGTTTCTTTAACGCAAGCAATAAAAGCGTGAATCCATGAGCAAGAATTCATTGTCTGCATTGCTATTATGGATTGCATTTTCAAATTTCTCATGCACATATTTGGATCTTTTGCAGATGCAGGTTTTAACGCTTCCATCTGATATCTAGTGGAATTCCGGCTAAGTGTACATCTCATGGTTCGGGATGTACTTTTGGCAGTTCTCCTGTTGTTTGCAGCAGATATGGGATTTAAATAGTGCATAGTCAAGTTCAAGAACTTCACCAATAGCCCATTGTAGAAGTATTGTACTATCACCAATTGGAAGTTGACGGGAACGAGGCCTTTCCCCAGCTACAACCATAATTATGGATAATCCAGTCATCTCACCAAACAACTACAAAATGTGATGCAACCCCTAAGCTGATAAGGACATCAAGGCGCTGATAACGAGAACTTCAACCAAAATCTGCAGGAAGTTTCTTCCATGTTGACTCATTATTTCAACTCGTTCTCTCTGCATTTCCTTCTTCTAATAAGCTGACAAGGGTAACGTATATGTATCACGACCCAACGGCGACCCTGCAGCCTCTACATTATTCAAAATGTCATGAGCAGACTCAAGTCATCCCATCTCAATGCAACAGGTGATCATATCAAGAGATAAAACTGGACTCTGCCACTGGATATAAAATTCACTAATTCTTCCATCTTCCTCTCAGTTTAAGCACATAGTCCCTCTGCAATAACTTAGGCTCTACATGTATTTTTAATGCACTCTTCAAATTAGTCGATCCGAATATGATAAAGCAAGGCTTTTGTAAATGATTCCTACATTCTTCACTATTGTGACAATTATGCGAGCTATTCCTATCCAAACAAACTTATCTGCATCATTAATATCGTTAAATTTGAGGTGCAAGATCAACAAACTATCATAGAATTGACAATAGTGCCGAACATAAGCAGCCGAAACTCCGTCAATATGCCATTTCAATTCCATCATTTCATCTCTCAAACCATTCATCTCTAGTATTTATGAAATGACCACAATTGAGTGCAGTTAAACACCAGAGTATCCAGTTTCAACATGATTGCAAGTTGCGCAGGTAATTGTTTCACCCCAAGACCAACATTTAACTTTGCATGGTCAATGTGAAAAGTATTTTGGAAAGGCGTGCCCATTTCATCTCCTTCTGCTTCGTCATTGAATGACTGGCCTTCACAAGAAATATATGGAGCACAAGATAACTGTGGCACTGATTCACCGTCTTCAAATATAACATTACCAGGAAAATAAATGAAGGATATTCACTATCCGTTGGCATAAATTGCCTGTCCTGAAAAGGGATCTGACCACTGGTATTCAAATGCATGCCGCCAATCATGTTTGTAGTATCAGTTAAAAACTCCATTTTTTCAACCTTCATGTTCCCCGTTGTCTCTTCATTTTTTCCGGAATTCAGGACAAACACCATTAGGTAAATAAGCAGAGCTGTCAGTAACAACATGCCTAACATCTGTACCTTGGTAACAATTCAAAAATGGATAGTAGCCACTAAAATCACTAGGAGCATTGGAACCATGACAAAAAGTAGAATAAGTTGAAGTTCTAAAATATGTAGGCATGTCAACATCCACTCCAAAATGTGTAGGCATGTCAACATCCACAAACGGCATTTCAAAAGTTGTACATGAGTCATTTTCCTCAGGGTCATTGTTATGAAGCATGTTTATGAGGCGAGCAACAAAATTTTGTTCCTCACTGAAATCTTCCTTGTCGATCTCATCCTCATATGTTCCATCCAAATCCGTTAATCCCTCGATGAAATTGGAACGAAACATGAGGTTCACTTGATTCTAACAAATGAAAGAGTTTTCGGATCTCGCATGGCTAAGGAGATTAATCATCCCATACCAAAATAAAGAAATAGAACCCAAAAGACAGACATGGACTGGTCGTGGTAGCAAGTCCAACCACTAATGTTGGTGGGTAGCATCATGACCAGATGAAATGGTCATGAAAAAAAGAATGCAAACGAATGATTGATGGGAAAAATTTTCAGGGCCAAAATCAGGGTATGACACTATGGACTATTATGACTTGAGATCATTGAATGGTAGAGAGGCAAAGTGGAAATGTACATCGGTTATGAGTGACATGAATATGTCAAGGAAAAAAAATCTTAAGGTGGGAGATACGTTGTTATGTCACTACGACTCTAATTCTCAAATATTGTAAATCAACTTGTTAAGACGTGTCAGAAGGAACAATGCTCGAAGAGAATGCTGCTATTTTCATCTATTTTTTTAATTATTTTTGCTAAAATTTAATGTTATTGTTTTAGTTGTTTGTTGTGGTAATTGTTATTTCATTTTTAATAAAGTTGTTCGATTTTATGTTTTTTTTAATCCAAATTGAAGTTGTATTTGATCAGTATAATTTTGTTTAATAGCAATTAAAAACACTATATGAAATATTAACAAATATTTTACTTATTTGCATAATTCAAAAATTATACAATCATAAATTACATTATGAATATAAATACCTTATATTAATATTCTTTACCTTTAATAAAATAAAAATAATAACATTTTAAATTTTTTGTCTCTAAAAGTCTCTTACTAGTTTAATATATAGAAATTAAAATTGAAAATTATGAATGAATTTATCCACGTAGCAGATATTAAAAAGAATCAAAATCAAAATTGAAAGCATTTTCTTAAACCCTAATCTGAAACCAAAGCAGAAGACGGTGGCTCATCCCTGCAAACCGAAAATCCATAAGAACCAAAATAAGAGAACACCGAAACGCCAATTGTTAGGGTTTCAATTTTGAGAAAATGGGAAAGAATCCAAAGAACGAGCTAGGCAGGGCTCTTGTGAAGCAACACAATCATATGATTCAACAGACGAAGGAGAAAGGTCGAATCTACAAGAAGAAGTTTCTCGAATCGTTCACCGAAGTTTCCGATATTGACGCCATCCTTGAACAACCGGATGAAGATGAGGAGCAGCTTCTCGATCTCCCTGTTCCTCCTCCCACCGCCCTCATCAATTTGTAAATATCGCTTTTTTAATTGAAAATCGTTTTCTATGAAACATAGGGTTGTGAATTTTTTGTGAAATATGTAATTTTTTTTTGTTATGTGTTTTTTGTGAAATTAGGGATCCTGTGTCTGGTAGTGGCTTTAATGGTTTGACGCCTGAAGAAATGAGGAAGGAGCAAAAGAATGAAGAAGCACTGCATGCTAGCAGTCTTAGAGTTCCACGCAGGTATTTTGTTTTCACTAGTTACTAAAAAAATGATGTTTTTTTGACCATATATCACAATTCCAACCATACACTTAAGGACTGTTTGGTTCAATTTCATGGGGTGGAAGGGGAGATATTTCATATATGTTTTGCAATGTTTTAAAAACTGAACCAGAAAAGACTTCTGGGTCATGGTAGATAAAACATGAAACACAACATGTCATTTGTTTTCAGACCATCATGGAGTGCTGAAATGTCTGCTGACGAGCTTCATGCCAATGAGACACAACATTTCTTAACTTGGCGTCGCAGCCTAGCCAGGTTAGTTCCATAGCATCTGCTCTTATTTTCCTTGTTCTTAATTGGTTTTCAAATACAAGCTGGAAATCAGATGTAAAAAGCACTGGCAATTACAGACAATGTTTTCTGTTATGTGATGTATTTAAAGAATGTAATTGCTTTTGTATTTATTTGTGGTTTGGTGATGTTTTCCAGACTTGAGGAAAATAAGAAGCTTGTCCTTACTCCATTTGAGAAAAATCTTGATATCTGGAGACAGCTCTGGCGGGTTGTTGAGCGCAGTGATTTGGTAAGTTGGTGTGCTCTCCAAAGTTTTACCTGGAAATATCAACTTCTTCTGCCTGGGTAGATTTATATCAATTATTGTCTTTTGAAGTGAATTATCATCATATGCTCTTTGGAAAGTTGGTGCATACATTTTATATAGCTTTTAATGACGGGAGTCTGATTATGTTATCGTATGTAATAATATTCGACACAGCTCCCACATATGTAAATGTGAATTCCAGGGGCACGTCTGGTTATCTACAGATTATTTCTTGGTGTAAAATACTTGGTCATTTTATTTTCTCATGGGCTTACTTTTCTGTTATTGAGTTCTATGTCACCTCCTGTCTGTTGGTAGTAGTGTTAGCAAAATCAGTGTTGTCGATGGCGGCCCATGGTGGACAGCCAAAATCCTGCCATACTGGCCCCTTTGCGGCGTCATTATAGCGGAAAAACCCGCAATATCGGCCGTTATTTACCATTGCGGCAAGCCCAAAAACCACCATGTATATCCGCCATAGCAGCCATGGCGCTGCTATTTGATAATACTGCAAAATAAAGTGTAATATTTATAGTTTAAAATATAATGTAGCTCCCATCTTCTTTTAAAGATGGTTGTTATCAGCATTTTAATTCGTACAAAAGTAAGTGATAACATTGATTAGATTCTAGCTGCCTTGTCTTTAATTTTGATTGTTCAAACAAAAAATGAGGGGAAAATACCTATTCATTTTTAGGACCTCCATCATGATCTTGAAACTAAAGGATGATCCTGAGAGCTGTTTCACTTTTCATATTCCAGAAAAAAATAAAAGGATTCTCTGGTTGACCATGGATAAAAGCCTATTTTTTATCCCTCCCTTAATTAATATTAAATTTTTTCCTGTTTGGAATTGCCTATATTTTATGAAAGCATTTGGATAATTGGTATATTTGTTTTTATCAGTTGTTAGGTTTTATACTTAGGTAGAAATATCCAGTGTTGTAATTTTCTATTTGATATATGATCTGTTTAGTTTCCAAGTGCAAGAAATATTGATTCTCTCTCTTTTTCTTTCCAGCTTGTTATGGTTGTTGATTCACGAGATCCATTGTTCTATCGCTGTCCTGACCTTGAGGTAAGATGTTTCTCTCTTCCTTGGGGAAATTCATACTTGATGACTGTAGAAATTACTAGGTATGTAGCAAATCTATGCACATATACTTTGGCTTAAAGACAAGTGATGTTTTGGTGAATGTTCTTTCACAGCAACTTTGGCGTAAGAGACATACTACGTTACTCAGTATTTTATATAAGCCTTTACTATGCACGTCACTATGTTAAGCACAGTATTATATAAGTCTTTGTATTAATTAAAATACCCTTGGGAATGTAACAGGCAGTAGTGAGAGAGATTTGGCCATATCATGTGTCTTTAATCTATTTAGACAACTTTGGACATTTTAATATTTTCATGTGAGTCATTCTTGTATGTGCCAAGCTGACCCATTTTGCTTTAATTTCTGAACAGGCTTATGTAAAGGAGGTTGATGTGCATAAAGGCACATTGCTTTTGGTTAATAAAGCAGATCTTTTACCTGCTTCTGTCAGGTTTGAATATCTGTTTTTCGGTTTATTCTGTTTCAAATTATTGCTTTTGAATTCTAGTTTTTAGTATCCTTATTATTTATCGTCTGTTCTCCTGCAGAGAGAAATGGGCAGAATACTTTCGTGCTCATGACATTCTCTTTATCTTCTGGTCAGCCAAAGCTGCTACTGCAGTTCTGGAAGGAAAAAAACTTGGTTCATCACAGACTGATAACATGGTAAATGTAAATAACCCAGACACGAAGATATATGGAAGGGATGAACTCTTAGCTCGCCTGCAATCAGAGGCAGAGGAGATAGTACACAGGAGAAGAAATTCAGGCTCCTCTGACACAGGGTCATCCACTATTAAATCCTCAGGTGAAGATGCTTTGGTTAGTTCATCGTCAAGTCACGTAGTTGTGGGATTTGTTGGATATCCTAATGTAGGGAAAAGTTCAACTATCAATGCTCTGGTTGGACAAAAGAAAACTGGTGTCACCTCTACTCCAGGAAAAACAAAGCACTTTCAGACATTAATTATTTCTGAAAAGTTGACCCTTTGTGACTGTCCTGGGTTAGTTTTCCCATCTTTCTCAAGCTCAAGATATGAGATGATTACTTGTGGGGTGTTGCCAATTGATAGGATGACCGAACACAGGGAGTGTGTCCAAGTTGTCGCCAACAGAGTCCCGAGACATGTCATAGAAGAGATCTATAACATCAGTCTTCCTAAACCTAAGTCATATGAGTCCCAATCCCGCCCCCCTCTAGCATCTGAACTTTTGAGAACATATTGTGCTTCTCGTGGACAATCTACTTCTAGCGGCCTGCCTGATGAAACTAGAGCTTCTCGGCAGATACTGAAAGATTACATTGATGGGAAGCTGCCTCACTACGCAATGCCGCCTAACGTGTCAAATCAAGATTTAGCTTCCGAAGATTCCACTGGACATGACCAAGTTAATTCGCATGTGTCGGATTCATCTGATATTGAAGATTCTTCAGATGTTGAGACTATACTTACACCAAAACTCGAGCACGTGTTGGATGACCTCAGTTCATTCGACATTGCTAATGGGCTTGCTTCAAACAAAGTTGCGGTTAAGAAGTCCAAGGAATCGCATAAGCATCACAAAAAGCCGCAGAGGGCAAAAGATCGTTCATGGAGAGCAGGGAAAGCAGGGAAGGATGATTCAGATGGGATGCCAATTGCAAGATTCCATCAGAAACCAGTAAATGCAGGTCCTCTGAATGTTTGATAAGGTCATTCCCTCTGGTTTTATGTGCAACAACTTGTCTGTTAGACCCATACATACATAGTTTTCTCAAGTGAGCAACAGATGTAAGGCTTTGCAGGTAATTTCTCTAAACCTCGCCTCACGAGAGGAAAAAGGAATTTGGAAAAATATTGTATTCACGACATTTGGTTAGTGTTTTGATTATTGGGATGAAAGTGATGTAATATGAAAATAAGATACTTCAATTGTCCGGATTTAAGTGTGCATGTTCTCTTATGCATGTGTTAACAAGGATAGCAGATTCTGTTGATTGAATTGCAAAGGAGGTGAAGCTTCAATGTGATGAATATTGACATGAGACTTTAAGGCTATTTTTTATAGGCAAATTCTTAGGCACCCTATTGTTTTGCATGGATACTGGTACCCAACTGAGATGAATGAATTAGAAATTGCCATTTATCTTATTTAATGATTTAAAAAGAAAATTTAAATATGAAGTTTATACAATTGAAGAGGTATCCTGATTTTCTCACATAATCAACCAATTCAGAGATAACTTTTGCCACGTCCCCGCTATATAAGGGTTTATGCTATCCCATTTCGGTCAAACCAATTTCGCACAAGAGAGAAGAGAAAACAAAAATGGTGTCGAGGGTTTCTCCGAAGGCAAAAGCGGGTTCCTCTACCTCTGTTTTCGATTTCACCTGTCCTTGCACTCAACAATGGCATCTTCATCCAAAACACCGACCTCTGTTTTCAATTTTACTTCTATCTCTGTTTTGATTACTTTTAGAATTATAACTGGTACGTTTTATTTTTAATGTTACTATCTATCCCGTTTGGATTTTTGTTTACTGCGGGATTTGTGAGATTGAAGATTTTTTATTGCAGTTCAATTTCTCTACCTTTCTTCTTTTTAAATTTATTTCTTTATAAGGAATGAATGGTTAATGGGTGAGTTGAATGGAATTCTACATTAGATACAAAAACAAGAGTATTTGCAGAGGGAATACACCTCACATAATCATTGGATTTGAATCTGTACGATGATAAATTGCTACAATTATATAGGGAATTCTACATTGGGTATTTTTTTAGCATATAACTTGTATCCTATTGTGCAAGATAACTTACAAAATTGATAGGATTATAGAAGGTCTTAATATTACTGAAGAGATGTTAAAAGTTCAGACTCAGTGATCAGACAACTGAATGATCAGATATCCCTAGCAAAATCTTTTTTTATAATTGCTAAAGAAAGTAATAATGCCACTAGGTGTTCACCTTAAACAACCAGAGAATCAAAGAGTGTTATCCGTGATATGGCGTTATTGTTATACCAGACCCATCAGCTCCATTATGACAGTGCAATCATGATCATGAGATTCAAAGCAAAAACCCAGGCTCTTGAAGAACGGACGAGTTATGTAAATGAAAAGAGTTCAAAATATGGGTAAATAGCGGCTGAAGAAGTCCAAAAAAGCTTATACTGTCTAGGTGTCAGATTGACAATAGAATGATCAAGGTCGATGCATAGTTATCGTGTCTGGTGTCTGTGTCACGTCCGCAGTGTTTTAAACACAGCGGTCGAGTGAAACTTATGTGTGCCATGAACTTGTCGAATCTCCTATTCCACTGTCGAGAAGATTGTTTTAGTCTATATAAAGATTTATTTAGCTTGCACACATAATCTCCCTTACCCTTTTCTGCATACCCTTCAGGTTGCCTCATCAAAATTGTTTCATCTAGATCTTCATACAAGAAAGCAGTCTTCACATCCATTTGTTTCAGTTCTAGGTCGAACTGTGCCACTATGACAAGTAGCATTCAAATGCACCTGTGCTTCACAACAGGAGAGAACATATCATTGAACTTGATATCTTCTTTCTGAGTGAAACCCCTTGCGACCAATCTTGCCTTGTATCTCTTCGATGTCACTCCTTCGATTCATTCCTTAACTTTGAAAATCCACTTACAACTGACTAACCTGGCTCCAACAGGTTTCTTGATCAGTTCCCAAGTGTCGTTATCATGAAGAGACTTCATCTCATCATCCACGACCTTCATCCATTTAGTCTTTGTTCAACTCCTTATAACTTCCTTATAGTCTCTAGGTTCTTCATTTAGAGTCTCACTTGCAGAGATTAAGGCATAAGCTATGAGATCGGCATACCCAAGTCTTTGAGATGACTTGATGATTCTTCTCGGTCTATCTCTTGTCAACAAGTAGTCATCGATAGTTTTCTTATCCTTCTAAGTATCTTCAGTATCTTGTGCTTCTTCTTCAACTTTATATGGGATATGCAATTCAACATCGACATGCTCCACCTCAACATGAATCTCTTCTTGTTCCATCTCTTCTTGAAATATCTATGCACTTCGACTAACGTCATCAGTTTTTTTGAAAGCTATCTCAGCTTCATTGAAAATTACATCTTAATCGGTGATACACTTTCCGTGACCTGGCTCTAGGCACCATAGTCCATAAGCTTTGACTCCTTCAGGTATCCCATGAACATGTATCTCAGAGCTCTAGGTTCGACCTTGTCCTGCCTAATGTGAGCATAGGCTATGCAGCTAAATACTCTAACTTTGTCAAGATATGGTGGATGTCCCGACCAAATTTTTGCAGGTGTCTTCATATTTAACGCAACCAAAGGACATCTGTTTATCAGATATGTTGCTGTCGAAACAACCTCTGCCCAAAACACCTTCTTTAATGCAACACTAGTCAACATGCATCTAACTCTTTCTAAAATGGTTCGATTAAATCTTTCAGACAAACCATTTTGTTGAGGAGTACTTGCAGTAGTTATGTGTCTTGCAATACCAGAGGCTGCACAAAAGCTGTCAAACGCCTCATTGCAAAATTCAAGGTCATTGTCGGTTCTCAACCTCTTGACCTTCCTGCCAGTCTACTTTTCGACCAGAGTCTTCCAACTTTTGAAGTTCTCAAAAGTTTCATCCTCAGTCTTCTGGATGAATACCCATAACTTTCTGGAATAATCATCAATTATGGATATAAAATATCTTACTCCTTAATGTGATAGACACCTCGCAGGCCCCCAAAGATCAACATGGATGTAATTAAGGGATCTATGTGTTCTTTGTTTACCTTATTGAACTTCACTCTACAAGATTTTCCAAGTACACATGGTTCACAAAACTTCAGCTTTTCGACTTTGTCTCCACCAAGTAGATTTTGTTTCCCCAATTCGACCAGACCCCTTTTACTAACATGATTCAATCTCATGTGCCAAATTTCTGTTTTCGACAAAGGTTTCATAGATGCAACATCTGCAGAACCACTGACAACTTCAGCCTCAAGGGTATATAAGGTTTGTTTCTTCATGCCTTTTAAGATTTTCTTCAACCCCTTCATGACTTTTAGAATACTTTTCTCTCCTTGGAAAACATATCCTTTCTTGTCAAATTCACCATGAGAAATCAAATTTCTCTTCAAATCAGGTACATACCTGACTTTAGTCAACAACCTTATTGAGTCATCATGGAGCTTGAATCTCACAGATCCAACACCTTCAATCTTGCAAGCTTTATTGTTTCCGAGCAATACATATCGACCATCTTGGTCACATAGTTCCTCGAACAAGTCTTTGTTTGGAGTCATGGGACAAGTGCAACCTGAATCCATAATCCACTCTTTACTTGAGTCACCGCTTAAAATCACAAGAACATTAGATGAGTTAAAATCATCTTGAATAATGGTTGCGTTGCCATTATCCGTACCTCCACGATCTTCCAGATATTCAGGGCACACTTTTCTTGTATGGCCCTCTTTCTTACAATGATAACATCGAATACCAGATGCATCACTATTATAAGACTTCTACTGGATTTTACCCTTCTTCTTGTCGAACTTGCCATCTCTCTTTATGAATTTCGCCTTAACTGACATACATTCACCAGTTGAAGATGACTTTTTCTCCTTTCGTTCGTTCAAATCCTTAGAGTACAAGGTTGATTGAACTTCTTCAAAGGTTGGAGACTCTCTTACATACAAGAGACTTTCTTTGAAGTGAGCATGTATTCTGGGAAAGCATACAACAGTAACATTGTTTGATCTTCATTCTTGATTTTTACATTGATATTTTCAAGATCAAGAATCAGCTTGTTGAATATATCAAACTGCTCAGACAGAACTTTGTCTTCACTCATCTTGAATGAATATAGAGCTTGCTTCAGGTAGAGGCAATTGACCAATGATTTGGTCATGTACAAACTTTCGAGTTTCTCCCAAAAATTCGACGTCGTCGTCTCCTTTGAAACCCGTCGGAGAACCTTATCACCAAGGCTCAATAAGATGGCACTATGGGCTTTCTCTACCATAGTCATGTTTTCTTTATCCTTTAACGCAACGTCCATGACCGCGGCTCCCTTCAACGCTTCTAAATAACTCTGTTGAACCAGTAGGGCTTTCATCTTCAAGCGCCACAACCTAAAATCGTCCACTCCGGTGAACTTTTATATCTCATACTTTATTGACGACATCTTCTCCATGTTCACCGCACCAATTTGTTATGAAAACGATGTCGGAATTATAAAGTTTAATTGGTTTCTTGATCGGTAAGAAACCCACAAGGATAGAAAAGAAGAAAATAATAAGAACACAATAAAATTGGTTATAAACTGCTATTCTTTACTTTTTCTTTGAAACAAGATTACAAGTGTTATAGAATAGCAAATAACCTCTCTCACACTAATTAGAATTTACGTTATGCAATGATGAGAGACTAGTATGCTATTTATAAGAAAATTAACATACTAATTAATGGGCTTTTGCACACAGACCCATCACACAAGTTAACTTAGAGAACATGCTAACTTAAACAATTGGGCATAACAAACAAGCCCAAGTTGACATGCTAACAATCCTAGCATACTTCAACTACAACATGTGAATAAACTTCGACGACATGATAATGATACTGTTGGATTGTCGAACCAAGAAGCTATCCTTCGACCATACTAGAGTTTGATCCAATATCTCACATAAAACATGACGCACCTTGCCATTACACCTCAACTTTTTATTGGGTGAGATATACTATGTCATGAAATGTATTATTTGTACTAGTGTGTTATGTGAAATCATGACTATTTGCACGGTTAATATTTAATTGAGGCATACCAAACCAGTTTGGACCATTGGGAATTTTGGAAATAATGAATGATGGACTATAGACTAGAGTGACATCTAGGATATAAAGGATAACACTGAATACCTTTGTGGTTCAGGGTCTCTCTACTAGGTAAAACTTTGTTTATGACTCTCTATATGAGAATATTCTCTCCGGGGGTAGTGTTGCTTTCCCCTAGATTCTTCCATATCCTATCATCCTTATTTATGATAGATCCTTGAGGTTCTTTTTCTTTGTTCCACATCTGGATACAATTGTATCCAAATTTAACCATGTAGTGTCATTAGGAGTATAAGTCCAACTTAAAACATCTTATTCTTCTAAACTTTGGAGATGAATATCCTTGATAACTTCCTTGTCTATAGAAAGGAATATAAAGTCTAATAAATTTTGATTCCAAACATTAGTTTTCTTATAATTAGACCCCTAACTTCAATTACCCCTTGTTTCCAAGGGTTTTTGTGTCAAAACTTTAAACCTTCCTTGATTAGGAAACAAAATGTCCTCCCAAATGTTAGTATTTTCTCAATTTCCAATGATCCAATAAGTTCCCTTACTTATAATCCATTTTCTTTGATGGATGCTTCGCTAGACATAGCTAGAGTTTTTACCAAGATTATCTTGAAGACAACTCTTCTTAAGGTAATACTCGGCTGCTAGGGTCTTAGCCATCAAAGTGTTAGGGTTAGTGCAAAGTCACCAACCTTGTTTAGCAAACTTAGTTTCATTGAAACTTTTGATTTGTCTGAATCCCAACTCTCATTCTTTCTTGTTTTTGCATAGATTCTTCCAACTTACCCGCCGTATTATCTTCCTGTATGTGTTGTCACCCCACCAATAATTTTTCATATGTTTCTCCGTAACTTTGCAAATAGAGTTAAGGAACATGAAGGAGCTCATTTCTTTTATAACAAATAATTTTTTCTAACATGACATTTACATTGGAACGTAAAGAGTACCATATAATATAGATTAAATTAAATAACTATCATAACTAAAAATAATTAATTCATAAATCAATTTAAGTCTTAATAGATTGTTTATAAATTAGTTTATCCAAAGAATCAGTGTAAACATTTTAAAGAAATAAGCAAAAAAAAAAGAAGATTATTTTAAAAATAATTAAAATTTGTGTTGCACCGGTTCAGGTACGTACTTGATACCCGATATAAATAATGGTATGGAATATGAAATTTTTAGAAAAATTAAGGTATGTGTACTAAATATAATTCTCATAAATATAATTATAAAACTAACATAAAATAATTATATTGTTAAAAAATAACATAAAAAATAATGTTATTCAAATGACAATAAAAAATTAAAATTAAAAATCAATTTTCTCATCAAGATTGGCTCAATAATATAAATTGTACTTGAAAATGGTTAATAAGTTAAAGGCTAAACCTAAAAGTTACAAATCGGCACAGACGATCAAGAGTGGCGTAGACAGTCAAGTCAAGAGTGAAAGACTATATGAAATTGACACTTACTTCTTCTTTTACAAATAAATAAATAAAACTTAAATTTAACCCACTAAAAGCCCGGTATTAGTTTGACAAAAGGAAAAAAACTATTTTTTTGGGTTTGTGTACCAATACGTGTGCCAAATAGCTAAAAAAAGAAGAAAAAAAGGTATGGACTCGATACCTATCATATGTGTAACGTACGCGTACCAATATCGGGTACGTACTCGGTACCAGTACTGTGTCTAAAACGGTCCGTACTTCACAGCTTAAAACCATTGAAAATATATAAATTTCTACACAAAAAATATAAGAATTCATTAAGTGAAATGATTACAAATTTTTTTATTTTTTATTTTTTTATTTTTACTATTCGAGCCGACAAACATACTTACATCGTCCTAATAATAAATACGGTCCAACATATTTACAACCTTAGATATCGTTGGATCAAGACCAAAAGATCATCCTAGATAGGAAATAAAACACTTTAGAGATAATGGACATATAACCTCGAAAACATGTTAAGTTTAATCCTATAAAGAACACCTAATCAAGGTAACTAATTGAAGTAAGACCGTTAGATTATATAAGGAGTCAAACTTTTACACTTGTCTCGTTAGAGAACTATTTCAAGATGAAAGGTTCTAGAATTGAAAAACCCTAGAATGAACATTTATAATGAGAGGTAACCACTCAATCCAGGTACACACTTTTTTGACATAAAATGTTCCTTTTTGCCTTATAAACCTAATAACTTGCGCGTTAAAGTATTTGCATGTACGGTAATACCTTGGTTTTTCATTATAATATTTTATTAATTATTATAATAATTTTTATTTAATTTTCAAATGTCTTTGAGTGATTAATTAATACATTGTTGGGTAGAATTTACTTATATTTTTAATAATTAAATTATGTAGAAGTAAAAAAATTGGTTTTAGTATTAAATTATAATTTAAATAAAAATTAAGAAGAATTAGTAGAATTTATTTAATAAATTAATTGGTAGAAATTGATAGAATTTGTGAGTGGGTAGTGAAATATAATTTTAAATAAAAATAAGTAATTGAGTAAAATTATTAGGAATTAAGAAAATTAGTGTGATTAATGAAATAAAAATAAACAGGATTTTCTATTTAAGTAGAAGAGAGAATAAAAAAAAGATTGTGCATAGACGTTTTGGGAAATAATGAGTAAGAAGAGAGTGAAGACAACCTCATGAGAACAAGGAAGAAGAGACCTCCATAGCCAAAATTCAAAGCTTTTATGTAAATTCGAGGTAAGGGAAAAGAAATATTCAATATATGGGTGTTAAACATAAGGGATAGTGGAAAGTCCTTATCCTCTTTCCATGTTTCTCTTTTATGTTTTCCCTATTGATAAATGAATTTAACCTTGAAGGGTTTGTGAAAAATCTCTTTAGGTTGTTGCTGTTAATCCTAATTTTTGTGCTATGTTAATTGCTGAAATTATATGATATATGTTAAAATGTTGTGATTGATGCCATAGAGTTCTCTATTGATATGGGTGTTATTAATTGATATAGCATCTGTTAAAATATTATGATTGATGTCAAATAGTTATTTATTGATATGAATGTTATTAATTGACATGATATGTGTTGAGATTTTATGATTGATGAGTTATGAGTTGTGATGAACAATGTTGTTGTTTATGAGAAAATGTTGATTTCTGAGTTTGAACCGTCATGAGAATGAAAATATAAAAGTTTGAAATTGTTGCAGAGAGAAAAATCGCAAATATACATAGAAGGGGGATTGATTATCTTGTTTCATGTGTAACTTGACTTTCGTAAGTCCGTTTCAAGTGTGGTCAGTTGCATTTGAAAGATATCGTGATAATCTTTCTGTTAAAGTGGGGAAATTGGGTTGGGGAGTGCTACAACAAAAGGATTTATCTGATTTTTATACCATAAGCGTAGTCAAATTTTAGTCTTGTGTTGGTCATCTTGTTTCACGTGTAATTGGAGTTTTGTAACTCTAATCGAGATACAATTAATTGAGTTTGAAATAGGATTTAAAGAGCCTTTAAACTAGAGAATTTCATAATTTTATCATAAATATATCATATTTGCCTCTATTGTGAAGTTAAACATCCTGTTTTAGAGTTAAATCAAGGGTTTATGGACCCTAAGGGTAAACTTAGAGGGGAAATGGTTTTGGGAAACCCTTGGAGCGATTTAAGGAATTTGAATGCATTTATAAATAACTTGAATTTGAGCTATTAATATGTTTAGAGTTGAGTCGGTGAGTAATTGAGTTAATTTAGGGTTGTTTTAAAGTCTTAAAAGATATGCCCGCAACCCTTAAACCTATGAATAACAAGTTGTCAGTATGAGTTCTGTTGGGTGTTATTTAATTATTGAATGGATCTTGAATATATATATTGAGTGTTAAGGATTGTGTTTGAGATAAACCTATATTTATGTTAACTTTAATTGTTAGAATTCATGTGTTGTATGTTTAGGTTCAAAAGGACCAGTGTTGAGATGTTTAGGTTCAGGAGAACCAGTGACATGGACTTACATCGGAAACAATTGATGATGATGTATTTAGATTCGAAGGAACCAATGACGTGTAGGACTTATGTCCAGTGACGAGGATTAGAGTTGGAGGATTATGGATGATGGTTGTATTGTTTATTACATTCATGCATCATGTATATCATAGATAGGTAGGACTTCAGTCAAATGACGAGTATGACTTTGGTCCAGAGACAAGTAGGACTTTGGTCCAAGTGACAAGTTGGATGCTTCAGTAACACACCTCTGAATATCCTAAATATTGGTACCACATGCATGAAAGTAGAGGAGATGAACACATTGCATACATAATTGCATTTGTTAAGTAATTATTATGTTGTTGGATTTGTATGATTGATTTAATTGTGATAATATACTACCCTTGCTGTTTATACACCGCTAATATATATAATATATTTCTCACCCCTTTCTTGTTTGTTTCTGTGTTTTTATTTATGCTTGTGGTGTAGATACTCAGGTATAGACTGAGGAGATTTAGATGTTGCTTGTATTTGAGGATGACATAGTTAGCCTTCTTCCTATTTCTCTTTTTGTGTTCTTTTGTTTCCTGTGTGTCGCTCTGATAGTGTAACATTAGGTTAAGAATATCGTATTCTATTTTTTTGCGAGTTGTTTAACTGACCCTTTTGATTAAATGAAGTTGATTTCTATTTATGAGATAATTAAAGATGTGTTGGAGTTTATTTTCTATTGCTATCATGAATTGAGAATGTTGTGCTGAGAAATGTGGCACCCTTTTGAGTATTTTACTCCACATGTTTTATAAATTAAGTGTTTGGAGTTTAAGGTGTTACACGTACCATCCTTCGACGTTAGATCAAGCACCAAATATAAGCTAGCTTAAAATCTTACCATTTAAACAAGACAACCAAGTCAGACATGAAGTAATCCATGTCCACACAAGATCATTAGCGTCGTTTGTCAAATATCTCTTTAAACAATATTTCTTTTGTTTAATCCTACACCAAGATATTACACAGTGGTAGAAACACTTCCCATTTTACCATTTCGAATAAAATCCAGGCGATAATGGGAAATGACCTAAGATTGACTCCCCCTCAAATCCCTTGTTAAAAACCCAAAAGATTATTTAACCGGTGGGACAATGTCTCCACTATGACATGCGTCAACTGAGAAATTTTTGCCATAAGCTTACCTCTTGGAGGTAGGGTGGGAAATTATGTTTGATCTTTCATCGTCGTCAGCAATTCACCATCTTATGATGAAATTTGTTATTTTCTCTCAAGGAAATATCATAATAGAAATTCACTACTTGAGAATTTGTTAGCCAATGAGAGACCTCTGTTTACCAAATGACTACAAACACAAAAAAGTGGTGAATTGTGTTATTTGAATTTCGAAAATAATTAATAGAAATTTTGGTCCATAAAAAAATTATATCAGATTTAATAAACAACCAGAGATATGGCAGCGGAAAGATAGAAAGAAGATAGATATGAAAAGAGATATGCAACGATAATACAATAAACAACAGAAAATAAAGAGATAAAGGATAGAAAGATTGCACCAAATATTTAAATAGCTTCGGTCTAACCACTTGGCGTACTCATGTATCCAAGAGTTTCCTCTTGAGAGTTTCATTAAAATAATACTTGAAATTTTTACAAGATCAATCCAAACAACCTTTAATAACAAATAGAGATTTTACATAGTCTTAGCTCAAGAACCAACAAATAAAGCTTTTATACAGGCTTAACTCAAGAACCTACAACCAGAGCTTTTATACATGCTTAACCCATGAACCTACAACTAAAGATTTTATACAGGCTTAGATCAAGAACCTTCAACCATAGCTTTTATACCTGCCTAGCTAAATAATCTACTACCATATCTTTTTTACAGGCTTAACTCAAGAACCTACAACCCGAACTTCTATACAAGCTTAGATAAAGAACTTTCATCTAAGCTTTTAAATCGGTTTAGCTTGAAACTTTAAAATTATTTACAAACATATTACTCATGATAATCACATTCTTGAATACAATAAATTAAGAATAACACCAGTTACAACACAACTCTCATAAGAGCTTTTCAATCTTTTAACACTACTATAATTCTTATGAAAAAGAAATTTCTAAAATAAAGAGAATAGAAGTAAAATAGAGAGGTTTATATTCATAAATCTGGTATAAAATAAAATTAAGAAAAACCTCCTTTATATAGAAAAAAATTTGGCTTAAAAAGGAAATGACCCATGGGCTAAATAAGTTATTTAATCGATTAAGTCATGTTTTAATGGATTAAAACACTTCAAAAGGAGACAACCCTAATCCAGACAGGAAAACATAAAACAAATATATGAATAATCGATTAATAGTTTTTCTAATCTACAAGAAGGCTTTTCTCCTTTCTTTAATCGGTTGTACCAAGTCCTTAATTTATTAGGCAATGATTTAGCTTTCCTAATGGAATTGAAAGACCTCTTAATAAATTCCATCCATGCTTTGATAGGTTTTAAGAAGTTTTATTGAAATCAGAGGGTTTAAAAATATTTGTATGTGGGTGTGTGATTTCCTTAGTACTTCAATACTTACTCTTCTTCTTTTACAATTTAAACTAATCACTCTAAGACGCTAAGCGCGAGACTAGGAGAACTTTCACACTTTCTATCTTTCAAACTTCAAGATACTCTACTATATTCAATGACTAGTCTGGATCTTTGAACCATCTGACTGATAAGATTTGAGATATCTTCTTCTTAATCAGATGCCATCATCAAGAAATACTAAATAATCGATATCAACTTCCCATTTGACACTTGTCATAAAGAAATATTGAAACAAGCTTGGATGTTAATATCTCGTAAGTTATCATCATCAAAACCAACTAATGGTTATACATACAAGTCACATAGATCCATATTCTCCCTTTTTTTTATGATGACTAAAATTCTTTTCTCAAACAAGATTCCAAACAAAATGTTGTGACAAATGAAAAGTGTAATATGTTACAGATGGAATAAATGCAGAAAGTAAAGAACATATGAATTGGTAACCCAATCCGGTGAAATATCACCTACGTATGGAGGGTGTAAACTCGACGAAAGGAAATTCACTTTTAATAGTCAAAAGTATAAATTGGTCTGATTTCAACTCTCCTAGTTCAATGTATCTTTTCCTAAATACTACCCGTGAACTTCTTTTCAGCACTCCCCTTGAATATGAGACCCTTCCCACTTTCACTCAAACATTGTCCCAAGTGTTTGGATAGTTACAAAAGATTTTGAATTATGGAATGGAATTACAACTCAAGTAGCTTATTTCCTTAACATATAAATAAGACTCGAGAATAAATTATTACACAAAACAACACAAAAAACTCAAAACAAATAAACACACCTAACTTGATTGTGCAAGGTATAAGTCTTCACAAAAGAGAATGCCTCATTAAATAGCAACAAGGTCCAACTTCAAAAGCCCATTATGGTTTTAGTTTTGAACGTGGATGAACTTCCCAAAGGCACAAAAAACCAATCTTCCATTATGTTGATTGAAATAATTTGATTGATTAAATCTTGAACATATTATAATATTTCAAATTTAATATTGCTAAAAGTGTTTTTGAGAGAAACTTACTTATTCCAAAAAGCGTATAAAATATTAAAACTTGATTCGATAAATAAGGAAATAAATTCTCAAAAAGTGCGAGAATCACTCGGTTAGTCTTGTCGTGAAGCTAATCTGGGCAAGACATGATGTCTCACAGAATTAGGAACATCCTGCTTAACATGTTTCTTCCTCACATGATCAAAGAGAGACAAAATATATCACATCTTTTCATAACATCTTACATCACATGTTGCCTATAAAATGACACTAATCATATGTAATAACAAACTCCCTTGCCAATTTTTATGCAAATACAACATGCAAGTTGTAATGTACGATCTTACAAACATTCTTCACGATAAGATTGTCAAAATTTTCATAGCGCGACAAAATAGCGAAAATGATCAAAAACATGTTAACTAAGATCACAACTTCTTTATAAACTTGATAATAAACAGAAGATATTAAAGCACCATATAAGAGCAACAAGTCTTGCATTTCATCACCTCCCCCTAAGTGCCTCATAATGGAAAAAGGGTATTAAAGGAATATCCAGCTTAGAATGGGTACAAACATGTAAAAATAAACAACCCAATAATGGGAAAAAGGAACCATTATCCGGCCCGTGTAGAATCCATTCAAACAATTGGCTTACTGTCACATCTCGAAAAATACGACTGCTCGCGATGGTCGCAGAAAAAATGATTCAAACAGTGTGGCCACCGAACTTTATTTATTCCACTGAAGGAATAGGAAAATATCAATAAAATCTTTGAAAATAGAATAATGGTCGTCGCAACCATATTCAGGTTCAGGAGTCGATTACGCAAGGGGAAGGTATTAGCACCCCTCACGTCCGTTGTACTCAACGGGAACCCTTTAGTTAAAACTTGCGATTTGAATGTTAGCTAATGTTATTTGTTTTCTTTGAGTGAATAAAAGATTGAAAAGAGAAAAGAACAAAAACCTCGGAAGAGGGAAAAAAGAGGTTTTTTATTAGTATGCTCGCCAAGATCTTGCAATCTTGTGCCTACGTATCCTTATAGTGCAATAAGGAAATAAGAGCATTCGTAGTTCGGGGAACTACAGTTTGTTGGTGTCTTTTAATGAACAATTATTTAGATCATGTTCTAAAGGCTTAACATTTATTTTTCTACTCTTGGTGGAGGCTTAAGCACTAGTTTGTTATGCGTGTTAAAAGGGGTTGATTAGTGTTCTTTCTGAAAAGAGTTTTAATAAGTTGGATTTAATATGTTGGAAGTTTTATTTGAATGAATATTACTCGGATAGTTGAGTAAGGCAATTCGTATCTGAATAGTTGAGGAGAGGAATTGAAGGCTCTAGACCATTTCCCTTTTTATCCTTAATTACAAAAGGGTTTGATAATAATTAAGGTGTTTTGAATGGATGAGGAATACTCAAATGGCCGAGTAAGGCAACTCACATCCAAGTATTAGGGAAAGGGAATAAAAGGATCTAGACCACTTTATTTTTCATCTAAGTTATTATGAAAATAAGTTTGTGTATGGTTGATATTTTTAGGTAAAAGACAAATATTCGAATAATCGAGTAAGGCAACTCGTATTCAAGCATTAGAGGAGAGGAATCGAAGGCTCTAGAACATCTCCCTTTTCGTTTAGTTTATTATAAAAATGATTTAGAAGTGTTTAAGAGAAATGACAAATGTTTAAATAACCGAGTAAGGGAACTCATATTCAAACAATCGACGAGAGGAGTTGAAGGCTCAAAACCATCCCCCTTTTCATCTCTAAATGAAATGATATTTAATCATGATTAGGTATTTTGAATTGATTTGAATAAAAATACTCGATGTTGGATTGAGGTTTTAAACTTGTGTTTGCGGATAAATTGGATTATACTTCGTGTATCAATCGTCTAATCGATTAATTAAAATCGAATAGGTCTTATTTTTAGAAAGCCCAATAGTAAGCTATGTGAGGTTGATGGCGATGCTAAAAGAAATCAACTTACAAAGGTATAGAAAATGGGCTCAACGTTGAATCGAGAAGTAATTGACTTTTAAATGGTTTAATCATGGCCATAATTCTTGGAGTGGTCAATAATTGGACATCATCATAAATAAAACACACCACACAGTTTATATGAAATGAGAAATCACACAAGTTATGGATCAATCAAGCACAAAATCCAAGCCAACTCTTACCAAAATAAATGACTAACTAATTAAACAAAATTATTTAATAATATTAATCAAAATGTTAATTAATTAAAATAAATAAGATTTTTTAACAAAAACTATCAAATTATTAATTAAATTAAACAAGGTTATCTTAACAAAAATTAACTATTTAATCAAAAGAAAACAAGAAAAAAAAGAAGGGAATAAACTAAAAAAAACAAACAATTAGGCCAAAAGAAAAAGAAAAATGGGGTGTGACTAGAAAATTCCCTAAAGCCCAAACGAAATAGAGGCCCAACCGCAGGGGGAAGTCCACCTAGGACTTGGTCAACTCTGGTTAACCCGGGGTCTAGTCAGGACCATCAGATCTGATGATCTGACTTGGTCCAGACTGATCAAGTGGCCATGATGCACGTGGGCGTATGGTAAATGCTAGGAAAGTATGCATAGGATCGAAGGTTAACATCAAGGGCCGATGACAAGTATACAACGGTGGAGACAGTTGTCACCACCGTGTCGGTCCATCCAATGACCCTATAAAACAAAAACCCACATGAAATCAAACAAAACCTCACAACTTTATCTTTCTCCAGTCTCGTACTCTCTATATCCTAACACCCAAAGCACAAAATGTAATGCTAAAAAACAGATTCAACACAGTTGCAGACTACGAGTTCTATAGCGGTGGGCATGAATAACACGACGACGCCCAAGAACATCACGGGGGCGCCGCCCCACCATCTCTAAAAACCGAACAAACTTCTTCCCCTACCTAAAAAACCCTTCCCCACTCGATTCTCACCAAGATTTCAACAAAAAACGACCCAAAATTAGTATACCTAACTGTCGCGGCGCAAAAAATACCCTAGCGTAAGGAATACTCGAAGTATAAAAAAATAGAGTCGCCACCGAACTTTATTTATTCCCAAAGAGGGAAAGGGAAAATATCGATAAAACCCAGGAAAAACAAAAGAAATGGTCGTCGCAACCAAATCGGATTCGGGAGTCGGTTATGCAAGGGGAAGGTATTATCACCCCTCACATCCATCGTACTCGATGAGACCCATCTAGTTAGTTTCGTGTTAGAGTGTTAGCGTAATATCGTCTACGAACTTCTACTTATGGAGTGAGAAACGAGAAATAAAGAAAGGAAAGACTTAAGGATTTTTAATATTAATGGGCCTGACAAGATTTCACAATCCCGCTCCTACGTATCTTCATGTGCTATGAAGAACTCAAGGCATACGTAGTTCTGCTCAAAGAGAACTACTGGGTGGATTGCTTTTAAAGAGAGTGATGCTTAGATCACATTTGAGCGATTAAACCTTTACTTGTTGCTAGCTCTTGGAGGCTAAAGTCTTTGTTTGTTTCGCATCAAAATGGATATTGCATACTCTTTTCTGAAAATGTTTTCGGAGTCGCATAAGGGCGGAAAACAAGTTTGATGAGTTTGAGGTGATTTTAAGCGGAGACAAGCATCCAAGCAGGGAGCTCTACTGTAGTACTCAGATGCTCGAAAAGGAAGAGGCCTAAGCCCAATCACTCACTTTTCATCCAGAAGTTTGTTATGAAAATGTGTGGCAAATTAGGTCAAAGTTCATTAACGGAAGACGATTAATCAGACAAAGAGGTCTACAATAGTGTCCAAATAATCGAGAAAGAGAAGGTTGATACCCAATCAATCTTTTTCTTCTATAAGAGAAATGACCTAATTCTAGTAATTATTGTATTTTAATATGGAAGACGAATGTTTGAACATTAAGTTGTACAACAGTATCCTACAAAAGTCTAAACCTAAAAAGTTCTTTCATTTTTATTGTGAAAAGATTTTAAAAACATGGGGACACCTTGACCTTTGATCAAGTGTCTAAAGTTTACTTATGAAAAGAATTTGGATGTGGCGGGGGTCTATGCTCGACTTTGCAATCAATTTGAATTTGATTTGGGAAAAAGACTCGACGTTGGATTAAATGTTTATTTTTGTTTTTGTTCTTTATCTGAAAATGGTTGATTTTAATCTTTGAATTAACAATTAACTGACAGTATAAATAAATAAAAGCAGTAAACTTATTACACAAATTACGGGAATAGGGGTATAGTTTACTGAATGGGGATACAATAAAATAATTAAACGATACAAGCTTAACAGACAATCGTAAAATAAAAGAATCTCGTTGTAAGAAGGCCCAAGAGAAATCCAAGGGACTCGAAGTAAAATCAGAAGTTTGAATTACATAATTTAGCGCTATGTTAAGCAATCATAAGGAAGTTCATGTAGGAATCACCCTATTTGAGACCGGTCAACAAGACTCTACGCGTGTAAGCAATTTCTGAAGTTAAATTAATTTTTTAACTTCGAAATTGCTACGCATTTGTGAAAAACCGATTGGACAAATAAATCAATTTTTTAACAATTTACAGAAAATAATCAATTAAATCAATAAATAATAATAACAATAATATTAAACAAATAATACTAATTATAATAATAAATAATACTGATAAATAATATAAATAAATAATAGTAATAATAATAGTAATTTCCAATAATCAATAATAATTATAAATGACAATAATAAATCAATAACAAGTAAATAATTAATATCAAAATTAACAACAATAATAATTAATAATAAAAATAAAATTCAATAATAAAAATTAACAATAAGAATAATCAATAATAATAAAAAATAATCAATAATAATAATTAACAATGATAATAATAATAAAATAATAAAATAACAGATATTATATAATAATAAAAATAATAATGATAGTAATAATAATATAACAGTAGTAGTATATATATATATATATATATATATATATATATATATATATATATATATATATATATATATATATATATATATAGTGTGTGTGTGTATATATATGTGTGTGTATATATATATATATATATATTAATAATAATAACAAGTACTAATATATTATAAAACAAAATAAAAATAAAATAAGTAAAATAAAAAAACAAATCAAGAATGGGAGAGTACCACCCTCTCTACCATTCTCATCATAAAATAAAATAAAATAAAAGAATAAATAAAAAAACTAAAAACAAGACATGATTAATAGGGTGGTGCCACATAGTCATCCTTTAGAAAATATGAACACACAAAAATAAATTAGAGAGAATAAAATCAACAGCAAAACTTAAGCTTCAAAGTTTTCTTGAAATCATTCATGGTTTTTTCTCCCTAAATATACCTACCATTTTCACCGATTCAAAATAAAATAAAATAAAACTCAATCTCAAACACAACTTAAGCATAAAAATAAAAATCCAACAACATCCAAAGTAAAAAAATGGAACGGGAAAAAAGAAGGAGCAACCTTGACGACAATGGCGGTTTCGACAGCGGTGAAGGTTTTGTGTGTTTTAAAAGAGAGGTTTCTTCAGAGTTGATTGGAGGTTGTGGAAGGTTACTGCCGTTTTGGTGGTGGTTTTTGTTGTTATGTTGTTGTCTTGTGTTGGACGAAGAATATGAAAGTGTCAGTTAGAGGTGTTTATGAGGTTGTGTTGTTGAGAAAGTGTGACTTTTATGGTAGAGTATATATGAAGAAGAAGAATAGTGTGGTGTTTAAGATATGGTTTTCATGAAAAACATTTGGATGGTGTGATGTAATTTTATAGAGAGTTTAGTGTGTTGTGGTGTTTATGAAGTGGTTGGAAGATGGTGAGATGAAAGAGGATGAAGGTTTAGTTATGGTGAGGAGAAAAATATGGTTGTAGTAGCAAAGAAAAGAGAGTGAAGAGATGATGTTGTTAGTGGTGTAGATGTTGTAGTGTTGAGTTTATGGTGTTGGAGAAATTTTAGAAAATAGAGAGGTTGTTGAAGAGGAAGTGAGTTAGTGTGAATTGTTTCCGTCAAAACCAAGTGAGATTGAGGGAGTCATCCGAGAAAGTGGAGATAATGTGTTTTTTATTAAGGCCACGTTTGGATCAATTGTGAAAAATGAAAAACAACATTTTTTTTGCTTCCTTGGATAATAAATGGCCACGTTGTCTTCTTCTTGTGGTTGAGGAATCTTCCCATCACATGTCATTAATTACTAATCATTAAATCAAAACTATTATCAATTGCATTATATATATATATATATATATATATATATATATATATATATATATATATATATATATATAATATATATATATATATATTATATATATATATATATATATATATATATATATAATGTAATTGATAATAGTTTTGATTTAATGATTAGTAATTAATGATTGAAACAAATTAATTTAAACAAAGTTAAATTATTTTAAATAATTAACTTAAAATAAAAACATGACAAATTTAAATTAATTAACATGGACATATTGATTTTTTTTGTTGATAAAAATGAATAAAAATCGAGCGTAAAAGGTACCTAAAAAATAATTTGAATGCACCAAAATGCTCAACGTGAAATGAACTTTTCAAAAACATACAGGTTTTGATCAAATTTTAAAATAAAAAACGACCGGTTAAAAGGCTCATGCGGGCAAAAATATGTGACTGAAAAAGTAGTCGAAAAATTAAAATGAGCACACCAGGTTAAACTACACAGAACATAGATTAACAAAACTGACGCCTGCAAGCTCAATTTTGAAATTTTTTTCCCACTAATTCGACATACAGTTGAGAAATGATTCAACTAGTTTGTCTGTAGATCCGAAAAAAATCATCTGGTTGATAATTTAAACACTTTGCAAAATAAAATGCATGATGCGACAAGTAGAAAATGCAAACGTCTTGTAAATGAACTAAATTGTTAACTGAATAACCGTGAACATTGAATCAGATGTAACAAAATCACTCTTTACCATTTGCTGTTGATTCTCAAACACAAACAAAACCCTATAAAGATTCAGACGATGGCAACGCTCTTGATTATCACCTTCTGAACCTCTGAAACAAGATGCAACATAATAAATGATGCGCTGAGATTGAGAAATCAAGTATTTCTACGTCTCAATCAACAAATGAGTGAATGAATCATTATCAAGATCAGATAAAATGCCAGAACTTTTGAATTTTCATTTAAAATCCTGATAAATGCTTTTAACTAATGAAATGCACGATAATGGATCGATTTATGTTATGCTTATGCGAGTAAAAAACTCAGGGTAAAATTTAGGGTGTGACAACTGCCCCTATTTAAACATCTTTAATTGGAGGATATGAAGAACTCTTATCTTCAAATCATCATGGTGAAAGATAGTTTAAATACCAAACATACCCAAATTTTGCCCTCTTACACATTGGAATGATATGCTTATGGTTATGACTAAATGCACATATATTAATCTTTAATCAACATATGATAATGCAAATGGATGCAACGAGATTTAGGAAATACTCTTGATTTCCTAATCATCGAGTGATATGAATGCAATGAAGGTTAATAAGTAATCTTGACTCCTTAAAAATGAACGCAAATGAGTTAAGAAATGCTCTTAATTTCTCAATCATGAGATGACAAATGATATGTATGTTAAGAAGTAATCTTGACTCCTTAGAGATGAATGAATTAAGAAATACTCTCGATCTCTTAATCATCATATGGATGAATGAAAATGCATATGAATTAAGAAATACTCTTGATTTCTTAGTCATCGGATGATAAATGATATGAGAAGTACTCTTGATTTCTCAGATGCTATGTGGGTTAATAAGTACTCTTAACTTATTAAATATGAAATGGTATGAGTTAAGAAATACTCTTGATTTCTTAATCATGAACATAAATGAATTGAGAAATGCTCTTGATTTCTCAGAAGATATGCAAATAAATTAAGAAATACTCTTGATTCCTTAATCATCAATGTAAATGAATTGAGAAATACTCTTGATTTCTCATATGATATGCAGATGAGTTAAGAAATACTCATGATTTCTTAATCATGAATGTAAATGAAATATGTATGAGTTAAGAAATACTCTTTATTTCTTAATCATGAACGTAAATGAATTGAGAAATGCTCTTGATTTCTTAGATGACATGCATATGAGTTAAGAAATACACTTGATTTCTTAATCATGAATGTAAATGAAATATGTATGAGTTAAGAAATACTCTTGATTTCTTAATCATGAATGCAAATGAATTGATAAATGCTCTTGATTTCTCAGATGACATGCAGATGAGTTAAGAAATACTCTTGATTTCTTAATCATGAATGTAAATGAAATATGTTTGAGTTAAGAAATACTCTTGATTTCTTAATTATGAATGTAAATGAATTGAGAAATGCTCTTGATTTCTCAGATGACATACATATGAGTTAAGAAATACTCTTGTTTTCTTAATCATGAATTTAAATGAAATATGTATGAGTTAAGAAATACTCTTGATTTCTTAATCATGAGAATGCAGATGAATTAAGAAATACTCTTGATTTCTTAATCATGAATGTAAATGAGAAATGCTCTTGATTTCTCAGATGGCATGCAAATGACTGGGGAAGAGAGAATCATGTTCAGTTGCTCTTGACTGACATTAGATCTCTAGGATGGATCTGTTATAAGGTAATATGCTTGACTGGTCTTCAGATGTTCTTTGCTGAAGGAAGAAACTCCTGGGAGAACAAATGATCATATTCAGCTGCTTTTGGCTAAAGATGTCATATTCAGCAACTCTTGGCTGAAACTGATGCATTCAACTGCTCTTGGTTTAAGCAAAAACTGTAAAATAAAAACTAGCATTCAACTTCTCTTGATTGATACAAACTGCATAAAATAAAATGGTGTTCAACTGCTCTTGGCTGAAACAAATGCATTCAACTGCTTTTGGTTGAAGCAAACTGCTGAAAAATAAAATGGTGTCCAACTGCTCTTGGCTGAACCCACTGTGTTCAACTGCTCTTGGTTGAAGCAAAATTGAAAAATAAAATAATGTTCAGCTGCTCTTGACTGAAACTACTGCATTCAACTGCTATTGGTTGATGCAAATTGCTGGGAAATAAACAAAGGACTTTCTTTGGGGAATAACTGCATATTCAACTGCTCTTGGCTGATAGAAATCTCCTATGGGGAATGAGAAGATCCCAGAGATTTTCTGAGGATAAAAAGTTAATGTTATACAAAAGGCCTAGCATTACTCATAACTAATGGACTGGAAATTCCAATCTAATGCTCATTCGGAGAGTAGACCAGCACAAAACCCTAACTTTGTCGGGGATTGATTGAAGTAACCTATTGAGGAATACAAGAGACTATCTGGGAGATAAACGCATAAGAGACTCGCCAGAGATATACTGAGAAACACTCAGTAGAACTTGTCTATCATGGAACTTCCTGTCCATTAGAATCACTAGGAAGATTGCTAACTTATGAAGAGATGTCCATCTTAGGCAGCTACTTCAAAGAGACTTGCTGAAGATAATTTTGTTGGGGGTACCTTTCTCAAGGAATCCTACTGGTATGAAACTCGCTTGAGGAGTTCATGAAGTTATGCTGAAGAAAATAAAATACATAGGAAACTCTGTAGAGAAATATCTACTAGAGAAACCAAGCAGAAATTATGTTTACACCATAGTTCCAATGGGAGAAAATCAATCACCTTGTTAGGAAAGAAGCTCATCTTAAGAATCATTACCAACAATGATTGTATTATGAAATTACTGTAGTACTGAAGAAGAGAATTGTTCTACTCTTGAGAAGACATCCTGCATCTTGGTCTGCTGAGGATTATACTGAACTTTCTTGAGAGGTTGCTGAACCCTACTAAGGTTTATGCATGATCTATTTTGTACATGATATGTAAGAAGAAAATGAATGCATATATATACTAGTTCATGAATTTTGTGGGCATCAAGCTCTGATTCCTCGACGCCTTGTCTTGAATAGCACTGACACCATGAATGAATTTTTGCAAAAAATCTGATTTCTGCTTTGCCGCCAAGTGGGCTTCAATGAGGACTTCTTACTTCTGGAAGAAAATCTATTTCAAACTTGCTTTATATCATGATGATCAAGAAAAATGGCCCACGTCTTATGGACTAGCTGCGTTGTCATAAACCAACAAACATTCCTTTGACATTTTCAAAATTAAAACCGTTTAAAGTTTTCAAAAGCTTTGTTGTTTCCACTATTTTAATGTTTTTATCTTATCAAAAATAAAAGCGACATTAAGCAGAAAAAACAAAAGTAATTGGTAAAGTAATGTTCAATTGAACAATTTTATTTAATGAGAAGAATAACTCATACATGTGGTACATGAAGATGTAAACCCCTCTAAGAGAAGATTATAGAGAAAGAACACAAGTAAATGGCAACGAAAATTTAACTGAATTTCCATCAAAATGCAACTTTGATATTTCCCCCTATGTCCTATAGTCCTCATTACTTTGCTTTTGGAGATGACAATTGGGTTGTTCCCTTCCATATGAGCTTTGTCACAGTGTTGACTTGTGCTGCTGTAGTATTCTGCCTTTGGATATTCCCTAACTTTTGCACGAACTGCTTCTTAAGAGTTTCAGTTCACCAGGAGATTTTACCCTTTTTTGCTTAAGTTGCCCTTTCGGGTTTTCGACTTACCAGGCTTAATTTTTTGTTTATCCCTACTTTTTTCCCGAGTCGCCCTTTCGGGTTTTCAACTCACCGGGATGCCCATTTTTTTGCCTAAGTCTCCCTTTCGGGTTTTCAACTTAGCGAGCTTTTATTATCCATATCTTTTTCTTAGGCATAATACTTTTTGACTTCATCAGAATTGATGGGGTGTGTCAACTCTTCTCCATCCATGTTTGTGAGAACCAAAGCTCCACCAGAGAAAGCTTTCTTCACCACAAACGGTCTTTCATAATTGGGAATCCACTTGCCACGTGAATCCCTCTAAAGGGTAGCATCTCGTGCCAATCCTTATAAGTTTTCACCATCTTTTGAATGATCTTCTTGATATTCTTGTTAGTTGCCTCTACAACACCGTTCATCTTTGGCCTATAAGGTGACGGGTTATGATGTTCAATCTTGAAATTCTCGCACAACTCTTTCATTATCTTATTATTCAGATTTGATCCATTATCAGTGATAATCTTGCTAGGAGTTCCGCAGCGACATATTATCTCTTTCTTGATAAACCGAGTGACTACTTCCTTCGTCACATTGGCATAAGAAGCTACCTCTCTACCCACTTAGTGAAGTAGTCAATGGCAACAAGAATGAATTGATGTCCATTTGCAGCTTTAGGATCGATCATACTGAGCATGTCTATGCCCCACATTGAGAATGGCCATGGAGCTGATAAAACATTCAGAGGAGTAGGTGACATATGCACCTTGTCAGCATAAATTTGGCACTTGTGGCATTTTTTGGCATAATGGTAACAGTCTGTTTCCATTGTCAACCAATAGTAACCAACTCTAAGGATTTTCTTTGCCATTGCATGTCCGTTTTCATGAATTCCAAAAGAACCTTCACGAATCTCTTTAATGAGTAGATCTGCTTCGTGTCTATCCACGTATCTGAGCAAAACTAAATCAAAGTTTCTTTTATATAGAACACCACCACTTAGGAAGAAATCAGTTGATAACTTCCTTAATGTCTTTTTGTCTTGATGGAGACATCATCTGGATACTCGTGTCTCTCAAGATATCGCTTGATGTCATAAAACCAAGGCTTGCCATCTGTTTCTGCTTCAACTGCTAAGCAATATGTTGGCTCATCTAGACGTTGAATTGTAATAGTAGGTGCTTCGTTAGCCCACTTGACCTTGAACATAGATGATAGAGTAGCCAAGGCATCGACTATCTAATCCCCTACTTTGATGAGATTACTTTCCATCATATTCCTAGGGTCTGATAGTTGAGAGTAATGCTAAGCCTTTTGGATAGCATTAACTTTTCATCCCCAGCAGAGTCGCCAGCTGTCGCGGCGCGAAAAATAGTTGAGCGTAAGGAATGCTCGAAATATATAAAAAAACAAAGTCTCCACCAAACTTTATTTATTCCCAAAGAGGGAAATGGAAAATATCGATAAAAACCACGAAAAACAAAAGAAATGGTCGTTGCAACCAAATTGGGTTTGGGAGTCGGTTATACAAAGGGAAGGTATTATCACCCCTCACAACCATCGTACTCGATGGGACCCATGTAGTTAGTTTCATGTTAGAGTGTTAGCGTAATATCATATGTGAACTTCTACTTATCGAGTGAGAAACGAGAAAGAAAGAAAGGAAAGACTTAAGGTTTTTTAATATTAATGTGCCTGACAAGATTTCACAATCCTGCTCCTACGTATCTTCAGGTGCTATGAAGAACTCAAGGCATACATAGTTCTGCTCAAAGAGAACTACGAGGTGGATTTCTTTTAAAGAGAGTGATGCTTGGATCACATTTGAGCGATTAAAGCTTTACTTGCTGCTCGCTCTTGGAGGCTAAAGTCTTTGTTTGTTTCGCATCAAAATGGATATTGCATACTCTTTTCTGAAAATGTTTTCGGAGTCGCACAAGGGCGGAAAACAAGTTTAATGAGTTTGAGTTGATTTTAAGCGGAGACAAGCATCCAAGCAGGGAGCTCTACTACAGTACTCAGATGCTCGAAAAGAAAGAGGCCTAAGTCCAATCACTCTCTTTTCATACAAAATTTTGTTATGAAAATATGTGCCAAATTAGGTCAAAGTTCATTAACAGAAGATGATTAATCAGACAGAGAGCTCTACAACAGCGTCCAGATAATCGAGAAAGAGAAGGTTGATACCCAATCAATATTTTTCTTCTATAAGAGAAATGACCTAATTCTAGTAATTATTGTATTTTAATATGGAAGAAAATGTTTGAACATTAAGCTCTACAACAGTATCCTAACATTCGAAATAGAGAAAAGTCTAAACCTAATCAATTCTTTCATTTTTATTATGAAAAGATTTTAAAAACATGGGGACACCTTGACCTTTGATCAAGTGTCTAAAGTTTACTTATGAAAAGAATTTGGATGTGGCGGGGGTCTGTGCTCGACTTTGCAATCAATTTGAATTTGGTTTGGAAAAAAGACTCGACGTTGGATTGAGTGTTTATTTTTGTTTTTGTTCTTTATCTAAAAATAGTTGATTTTAATCTTTGAATTAATAATTAACTGACAGTATAAATAAATAAAAGCGGTAAACTTATTACACAAATTACGGGAATGGGATTACAATTTTTTGAATGGGGATACAACAAAATAATTAAACGATACAAGCTTAAAAGACAATTGTAAAATAAAAGAATCTTGTTGTAAGAAGGCTCAAGAGAAAGCCAATGGACTCAAAGTAAAATCAGAAGTTTGAATTACATAATTTAACGCTATGTTAAGCAAACGTAAGGAGATTCATGTAGGAATCACCCTATCTGAGGCCGGTCAACAAGACTCTATGCGTGTGAGCAATTTCTGAAGTTAAACTAAATTTTTAACTTCGAAATTGCTACGTATCTGTGAAAAATCAATCGGACAAATAAATCATTTTTTTTTAACAATTTAAAGAAAATAATCAATTAACACAATAAATAATAATAACAATAATATTAAACAAATAATACTAATTATAATAATAAATAATACTAATAAATAATATAAATAAATAATAGTAACCATAATAATAATTTCCAATAATCAATAATAATTATAAATGACAATAATAAATCAATAACAATAAATAACAAATAATAAAATTAACAACAATAATAATTAACAATAAAAATAAAATTCAATAGTAAAAATTAAAAATAATAATAATCATTAATAATAATAAATAATCAACAATAATAATCAATAATAATAATTATCAATGATAATAATAATAAAAAAGTAATAATAATAATAATAATAATAATAATAATAATAAAATAAAAAATGCTATATAATAATAATAATAAAAATAATGATAGTAATAATAATATAACAGTAGTAATAATATATATATTAATAAGAATAATAATAATAATAAGTACTAGTATATTATAAAACAAAATAAAAATAAAATAAGTAAAATAAAAAAACAAAACGAGGATGGGAGAGGACCGCCCTCTGCTACCGTTCTCATAATCAAAATAATAAAATAAAAGAATAAATAAAAAACTAAAAACTAGACATCCCATAATGACTAATAGGGTGGTACCACATGGCCACCCTTTAAAAAATATGAACACACAAAAATAAATTAGGGAGAATAAAACCAATAGCAAAATTTAAGCTTCAAAGTTTTCTTGAAATCATTCATGGCTTCTTCTCCCTAAATATACCTATCATTTTCACCGATTCAAAATAAAAAAATAAAACTCAATCTCAAAAACAACTTAAGTATAAAAATAAAAATCCAACAACATCCAAAGTAAGAAAACGGAACGGAAAAAAAGAAGGAGCAACCTTGACAACAATGACGGTTTCGACAGCGGTGAAGGTTTTGTGTGTTTTAAAAGAGAGGTTTCGTCGGAGTTGATTGGAGGTTGTGGAAGGTTACTGCCGTTTTGGTGGTGGTGTTGGTTGTTGTGTTGTTGTCTTGTGTTGGATGGAAAATATGAAAGTGTTGGTTAAAGGTGTTTATGAGGTTGTGTTGTTGAGAAAGTGTGACTTGTATGGTAGAGTGTATATGAAGAAGAAGAATAGTGTGGTTTAAGATATGATTTTCATGAAAAACATGTGTATGTGTGATGTAATTTTATGGAGAGTTTAGTGTGTTGTGGTGTTTATGAAGTGGTTGGAAGATGGTGAGATGAAAGAGGATGAAGGTTTAGTTATGGTGAGGAGAAAAACATGGTTATGGTAGTAGCAAAGAAAAGAGAGTGAAGAGATGATGTTGTTAGTGGTGTAGATGTTGTAGTGTTGAGTTTATGATGTTGGAGAAATTTTAGAAAATAGAGAGGTTGTTGAAAAGAAAGTGAGTTAGTGTGAATTATTTCTGTCGATTGATTGAGGGAGTCATCCGAGAAAGTGGAGACAATGTGTTTTTTATTAAGGTCATGTTTGGATCAATTGTGAAAATGAAAAAAATGTTTTTTTTGCTTCCTTGAATAATAAATGAACACGTGGTCTTCTTCTTGTGGTTGAGAAATCTTCCCATCACATGTCAGTAATGTATATATATATATATATATATATATATATATATATATATATATATATATATATATATATATATATATATATATATATATATATATATATATATATATATATATATATATATATATATATATATATATATATATATATATATATATATATATATATATATATATATATATATATATATATATATATATATATAATATAACTGATAATAGTTTTAATTTAATGATTAGTGATAATTTAATCTAAACTAAATAGAATTAAATCAAAATATGAAAATAAATTAAATTAAATAATGATTAATGATTAATGATTGAAACAAACTAATTTAAACAAAGTTAAACTATTTTAAATAATTAACTTAAAATAAAAACATGACAATTTTAAATTAATTAACATGGACATATTGAGAAAAAAATCGATAAAAATGAATAAAAATCGAGCGTAAAAGGTACCTAAAAAATAATTTGATTGCACCAAAATGATCAGTGCAAAATGAACTTTTCGGAAACATACAGGTTTGATCAAATTTTAAAATAAAAAACGACCGGTTAAAAGACTCAGATGGGTAAAAAAATGTGACTGAAAAAGTAGTCGAAAAATTAAAATGAGCACACCAGGTTAAACTACACGGAACATAGATTAACAAAACTGACGTATGCAAGCTCAATCTTGAAATTTTTCGTCCGCTAATTCGACATACAGTTGAGAAATGATTCAACCAGTTTGTCTGTAGATCCAAAAAAAATTATCTGGCTGATATTTTAAACACTCTGCGAAACAAAATGCATGATGCGACAAGTAAAAAATGCAAACGTCTTGTAAATGAACTAAATTGCTAACTAAATAACCGTGAACAAACAATCAGATGTAACATAATCACTCTTTACCATTTGCTGTTTATTCTCAAACACAAACAAAACCCTATAAAGATTCAGATGATGACAACACTCTTGATTATCACCTTTTGAACCTCTGAAACAAGACGCAACATAATGAATGATGCACTGACATTGAGAAATCAAGTATTTATACTTCTCAATCAACAAATGACTGAATGAACCATTATCAAGATCAGATAAAATGCCAGAACTTCTGAATTTTCATCTAAAACCCTGATAAATGCTTTTAATTGATGAAATGCACGACAAAATGGATCGGTTTATGTTATGCTGATGCGAGTGAAAAACTCAGGATAAAATTTAGGGTGTCACACTAACACCAAAAACCAAAACCCTAATGCTGAAGTTAGATCGCCGGTAGCCAAGATCTCAACCCATCAACATGTGCTTATTACCCAACTTAACAATACAATCATGATGGTGAAACAATCTCAAGCAGAATGTGAATAAAATTACCTGACCGGAGCTAGTCCGACGACGTGTCCTTTCTGTCGATTTTCAGATGAGTCATTTCCTTTCTACTCTTACTTTTTTTTTGATGCTATTCTTCTTATTTTGAACTTTTATGCTTTGTATGCATCTCTGGAGAGTGTTTGAGGGTTGTTTTGTGAGAGAGCTTTTAATGAGATTCATGGGTATTCTATTGCAACCGAATTTTTAGATCTCTCTCTTGTGCAAATTAACACTTCTTTTTATATGAGTCCCCATATTAGGATGGGAGTAGTGACGAATATGTGATGTTGAGGATATTCCCTTGTGATATGCGTAAACCCCACGATTCTGTTAGAGGGGAAGAGGGATAAATCCCCTTATTTTGTGGGATTCATGTTGAGAATTCGTTTTCATGGAGTGAGTATGTACTGATGTGTATTTCAGTGGTCCCACAAATTGAAACTCATGAATTTTCTGTTGGTATGTTTTCTAATATTTATTAACATATTACTTCTTGGTGTAAAAATGTTAGGTATGGCCAACTTTGAATTTTGATGTAGTCCTAGACTTGGATTGAATTGAATCCCTCTTGTTTTTTGGATTTGAATTTGTGCTTGAAAATAAATGACGTGGTTGTTCTTGCATGTGAAGCCCCTTTTAACCTTTTGAATTATTTGATTTTCTCATGGTTGGCACCAAAGCTTCATGGCCTCTTTATCTGATTTTTTTCGTATTTGTTTCGCACTCTTTTGATATCTTGACATAATGTTATATAAGTTGAATTGGTATAAACCTTACACCTCTTGGAAAATGACTTCTTCTTTCTTGAATAACTTTATGGTTATTTGGATTTTCATGCTTGATGCTTATATTAATGACCATTATGATGTTTCAATGATTCTAATTTTGGTTTCGTTTCTTGTTTATGCAAGAAGACTCAATACGCAAAGGCACTAATTAGCTAAATGATGTATATGTTAACATTCTTTTCGTAGGTACGAAGCCTATGACATGTATGCATATAAAATGGCCTATGATACACGGTGAGGAGAAGACGACGTGCTTACAAAACTCCTTGCAAGTTGTTTTGATTTTTATGTAAAGTCAAACATACTTTGGATATAACAAATGTAGGAACTTTAACACCCTGAGACTCTATTTTTGTTGTGTAATAAGCTACTCTTTTTGTAACCTTTGTGAAGTATTGCTTTGCATTTATGCGAACTTGGCGCATTAAAAGAAAGTCCTTGTATATTTTGAAAACAAAATTTATACCAATAAAACTTTTGCTGCACATTCCGCCTTGCTTTCTTAATCACAGGCGTCTTGTAACTCTTGCATGAGACGTTCATATTCTTGATTTAAAAAACTTCAAACTTGTACCTCCATACCTCGAGGCTTATTACCCATGAGATTACTAATAAGAAAATCCAAGTTCTCTTTCTATAGATCAAAGTGATTCAAATATAGGTTAAACTCATGGACAAGAATATAGTACCTCTTGATTCAATTTGGGTTCGGCGAAACTTGTAATCAAAGCCACCATATAACAAGATATAATGCGAATGAGTTAACTAGTCTTTAATGTAATGATGTAATAATTAATACTTTTGAATATATAAGATATGTAAAACATGGCTTATTAGGGCAACACAAATGAGAACCTTAATTAATTTTAAATTACAACTAAGTACAAGCAATGAAATGAGGACCTATTACACAAACCAAAATTCAAAGTCTACCTTTGGGTGACCATGGACGAAGGCCAAATGGTTAACCTAAGTAATGAACTCATTATTAGAAGTAAGCAAAACCAAATGGTCATGCTTAATGCAGATAAAACAATGAAAATATGTAATACAACATGTAAATCTAAATTGATAAAGAAAATAAAAAAGTTAGGACAAAATTGGGGTATGACACTTACACAACCATTAATTAAAAAAAAATCATCAACCAACAAAATATTACTCAGAGTCATTATAAGATACAAACTCGTACTCATTTTCTTCATTATTTTCACCACTGTCTTGCATATTGTTTTCATTTGATGTCTCAACATCCTTCTCCACATCCTTTTCATCATCACTCATAGCATAATTACCATGTTGTCCTCCAACTTCAAAGGTGGAGGCTTCAAACACTTCTGGATTCATGATATTAATGAGGTCATCAACCTTACTTTTCCTAGTCGTGGAGGTGGAAATTAGGTATTGAAGAGTCCTGGAGACCTGCATAAGCTCATTTGGAACATGCCCTATTGTAACTCCGAACATAGTAGAGACCTCAATCAGGTTGACACCTTTTGACAAATAAACAACCAAAGTCTAGAAAGGTGGAGAGCACTATATCTGAGACATGTTTCCCATCAAACAACATGTAATTAAAATTTATCCACTCGATCTCGCGAACATCATGGATAGCTCAGAATTAAAAAATAAGTCACAAAAAACGAAAATTAAATCACATTTAATCACTTTTGCTCATGGAGATTCAAGATCACTTTAAACTCTTGATTTTGAAACAATGGAGTTTCCATACAATATGGTGATGATTAAGATACTAATTAAGTGTAGCAATACTAATAATGCAGAGAATGACGGTAAGATCAAACTCACAAAGATTTTCCATCACCAAAAGGATTATGGCAACATAATAATGACAAAGATCGCCCTCACCAAAAGGATGGCAGTTAAATCACAATGACTAACATCACCATTGACAAAAGGACAATGGTGAAACCAAAATGACAACAATCGCCATCACCAAAAGGATTATGGTTAGACAAAACTGATAAAGATCGCTGACACCAAAAGGACGACGGTAAGATAAAAAATAAAGCTTGCTATCACCAAAAGCATGATAGTAAGTCATAATAATTTCAAATATCACCATCACCAAAAGGATGATGGTTAGATAATAACTTCAAGGATCGTCGGCACCAAAAGGATGATGGTAAGATCAACAATAAAGCTTGATATCACCAAAAAGATGATAGTAAGACTAACAACTTACAAAGATTTCCATCGATAAAAGGAAGATGGTGAGATCATAACTAAAAATATCGCTGACACCAAAAGGATGACGGTAAGATAAACAACATAGCTTGATATCACCAAAAGGATGATAGTAAGACCATAAACTTGCAAAGATCTTCATCGATAAAAGGGTGATGATGAGATCATAACTTCAAAGATCACCGACACCAAAATGATGATAGTAAGATCAACCACAAAGCTTGATATCACCAAAAGGATGATAGTAAGACCAATAACTTGTAGAGATCGCCATTGACAAAAGGAGGATGGTAAGATCATGACTACAATAATCACCGACACCAAAAGGATAACGGTAATATCGACAACAAAACTTGTTATCACCAAAAGGATGATGGTAGTTGATAATTTTGAAGATCAGCATCACTAAAAGGATGAATGTTAAATCATGACTTCAAGGATCGTCGGCACCAGAAGGATTTCGGTAAGATCAAATTGACAAAGCTTTGTCATCACAAAAAGGATGGTGGCTATAACCAAAAGGATGATGGTTAGACCAAATCTCAAATATTTCCATCACCAAAAGGATAATGGCCATCACCAAAAGGATGATGATTAAAATTAATTATTAGGGGACTTCCATCAAAATGACGATAATAAAATACTTGCTGTGGAATAAGCTATCAATAAAAGGTTAATAGAAGAAACTCGTTAGGGGACAAGACTATCAACAAAAGGTTAAAGGAACAAACTTACTGAGGGATAAAACAATCAATAAAAGATTAATAGAAAAAACTCGTTGGAGGATAAGACTATCAACAAAAGGTTAATAGAACAAACTTGTTTAGGGATAAGACTATCAACAAAAGGTTAATAGAACAAACTTTTTTTTATGAAATTTCTTGTTTCGGTAAGAAAGCTATGCATGAAATGATGCATGTGGGAATGCATATGGGTAATTGGATTTTTTCATTGGTCTCCCTTTTTAAATGTGAGATTTATTAAGGTACCAATGTAGATTGGATTTGGCTTTCTGAAGATGCCAACAAGGTGGACTTTTATTTTGGGAGACCAATAGAGATTGGTAAGTTGAGTGGGTTTGAATTATCGACACTCAAATTTTGACGACACTATGATCGGTAAGAAGACGTGGATGCCCCTGGTGACTTCACTAGGGATCTGTTTCTATTGAGCTTTGTATTAGCGACTTCATGAGAGAACTAGGTTGTTTATGTTGAAAGGGTAATGTCAACCTGTAAATGATTTGACTGAGCGTAACTATATGATTAACGCATAATGACTGTGTTTTTGCTCTGCTCTAATACTTCTTGTCAAGATATGATGTTGTACTAGCGTGATCATTGGACACTTATTTTGAACTCAACGATTACTAGTGTCTGACACGATTGTGTTTGACCAACTCGAAAGTATGAATGGAACTTGCCTTGCCCTAGTCTGAATCTTGCAATGGTATGTCCCTGATTTAACTGGTTCTCGAAACGGTTCACCTCGGATCAACTCATCTTTAGAAGTTGGGCTTCATTGTACCCTTGAGGTGATTTTCCCCTGATTGAGCCTTTGAGGGACTTGCCCCAACTTAGAAGATATTTGTCTTTGGCTAACCGACTTTTAGAGTGGTTTATTTTCCTTCACTTTTAAAGTGAAAGGTCCCTGATTGAGCCTTTGAGGTACTTGGCCCTGATTGACTGAATATTAAAATGATTTGCCTCACTGATCAACTGATGCTTGGAGATCTGTCTTAGCTTGACCAACTCTTAGGTTAACATAGTTATTGGATGTCATGCCCCTGATCCATAGGGTTATGAGGTGGTCTTGATTCAGGTCAGTATCAACGAATGTTCAAGTTCCTCTTTGATTGCTTCTTGGAATCTCCTTGATGTCAAGTACTTACTTGCAGTTAAAATTGTTCATTCAAAAATGGTAATTTTAATGTAATGATCATGTAGGTTTTTGAAAATAAATTATTTATTGGAATGATATGGTAATGTGTGACGGGTGGACCATTAGTCCAAATGCAATGTTGGTTTAGCTAGTGTGAAAGATACAACGAAAATATGATACCAATACAAAAGATTAGCAAATCTTTAGGAGTCAGTATATGCAACGTTGCTTTCGTATGATTTCAGAATAAACCCTTCTTCAATTAGGTCTTTTTAGAGTTGTAACGTGGTCTGGTTCATGGTTTGTGAAACAAAGGATATAAGGCTCAAATGTTTTTTAACCCACACCTTCTTCGTGATGAACTCCGGTCATACATTTGGTTAATTCAACAAACGCATTCGTCTTCCCAGAGACTTCGACGGTGTAAGAGTGAAAAATGATGATTCAAGATTCTCTTGAAATGGAAGTCACCTTATTTTTATTTTTCCATGGATGTCAGTGACTTCTAGTTCTTGATATGATGGTCACCGAATCTTGTTTTGTTTTTACTATGGATTCACACGACCTTTTTTTATCCCTAATTTTTGCCTGGACTGCT
Organism: Lathyrus oleraceus; assembly: GCF_024323335.1. Classification (NCBI taxonomy): domain Eukaryota; kingdom Viridiplantae; phylum Streptophyta; class Magnoliopsida; order Fabales; family Fabaceae; genus Lathyrus; species Lathyrus oleraceus. Next base: position 447,941,651 of record NC_066585.1, on the reverse strand, counting down.
TTTTTGAAGCTTTCATTCCACTAGGATGCCCTATTATTTTCCTAAGTTATTTCTTTGGTAATTCGACTTAGTGTGCTTTTTCTTTTGTTCTTTTGTTTTTTATTTTTGGCTTGGAAAGGCTTGTGAGTTCCATATCATCAGTCATTAAGGAGAAACCATTATAACCTTTCGATTTTTGACAGTTCCTTTAACATTTCGGGATGTGTGTGAAGAATATCATGTAGTTGATCCTCATACGGGATGATTAATCTTGTAATTCGAATGCATAGTTAGATTAACTGAACACTACCACTCCCCGGGTTAAGCATAATGGTTTATATATCCGAAAGAAACACATACTTCTATGCTCGAAGTGGTTAACTAAAGACTAACTCCTTATCTCTCCAGTGCTTATGGAATTTGAAACAATGCTTGTATATCATCCGTAGGATTTTATCTGAAAGCATACTATTAGCAATCTGGGTATTTTGTTTTCATCATCCTTCATCTAATCTTTGCTAAAACAACAGTTTGATAAGGGAAGTGAATTAAAGAAATGTTTTTTTGTTGAAATAAGTGAGAAAAGATGAATGAATACAAAAGGTATTCAAAACATGCATGCTCATTTCATTAATAATATCATTTGTAAACAAAATGTTTAAAGTAAACAATACTTAGACAAATAAGAAAATAAATACAAGAATGCAAAATGGTAATATGGCCTAATGATTGCCTTTATTGAGGAAATGAGCTTTGCTTTCTTGATTCACTATTGGGCTAGCTTTGTTGAATGCCATCCTTCTTGCTCAGGCCGGTATGATGATCACCTCACGCCTATCCTCGGTAACTTCTTCAATGTCATTTACTAACGGTCTTGCATGGGTCGACATGGGGTTTGTTCCAACATTAGGGTTTGTTGGCGTGAATATAATTGCCTTACAGTTAATTAAGTCTTGAAATTTATGTTTTAAAGCCTTACAATTCTCCACAATATTCCCCGGGGAACCTATATGATACTCACATTGAGCATTGGCATCGAAGCCTGGTGGATATGGAGGAATTACAGGCGCTAACTCTTTCAAAGTAATCGATCCACCTTTTAACATATAAGGAAGGATCTAGCTATATGGGAGCGGCAAGGGATCAAACTGTATTTATGGCCTCCTTACCATCTGTTGCTTAGGTTAACATTGTTGAGGAGTGTATTATTGTTGATTTCGGTTCTATTATTGATACCCTTGTTGTTGATACAACTGTTGTTATTGGTAAGTCGGTTGTTGATATGGATGTTAATACCTTAGCTATATGGGAGCGAAAAGGGATCAAACTGTCTTTCTTGCCTCCTTACCCTCTGTTGGTTAGGTTGACGCTGTTGAGGAATGTATTGTTGATGATTTCGGTGCTTTTATTGATACCCTTGTTGTTGATACGACTGTTGTTGTTGATAAGTCGATTGTTGATATGGATGTTTATGCTGAAACGACTGTTGATATGGAACATGCGTGATGGCAACAACTTGGTGGTAAGGTATGGGAATATGTTACCGAGCTCTATTTCCCCATCCTCCCATAATAACATTGGACTCACCTTATTGCTTCTTCGAGAAGTTAGAGTATGGTTTCTTCCCTCCACCTGAGGCACTGACAGCATAGGGTAGCTTCCCCTTTTTCACCTGGATCTTGATTCTTTCTCCGACAGTAAGAACCTCATAGAATGTTGGAAGTCTAGCTATCACCATTTTTCCATGTATCAGACATGCAACGTTCCCATGAACATATCAATCAGTTGCTTATTAATATGAGGGGGTTGGACTCGAGTTGTGAGTTCCCTTCACCGTTGAGCATACTCCTTAAACGATTCATTGTTGCATTGTGTCATTTATTATAGTTGAGTGCTATTGTGCGTAAGATCAGTGTTGTACTAGTAATGCTTGAAAAAAGCATCCGCGAGGTCCCTCCAAGTTTAGACCTGACCCTTATCTAACTGCATATACCATTCCAAGGATGCCCCATGAGGCTTTCCTGGAAGTAATGGATCAAGAGCTGATCATTATTGATATGAGCAACTATCTTGCGATAGTACACCCTCAGGTATGTTCAGGGACAGCTGGCCCCTTGTATTTGTCGAAATCCGGTACCTTGAATTTCTGGGGAATCACCAACCCTAGCATCAAGCACATGTCAAAAATGTCAAAGTCAGGAGTAAAGTGAACCTCCAAGGACTTGAACTTTTCCTTTAAAGCGTGGAGCCTCTCTATAGCTGGGTCTGGCAGAGATCCAACAGCAGGCCTCATCTACAGAGGCATCTCAAAGGCGTCAAAAGGATCCTCCTTGTTATAAAAATATCCTTGCTGAGCAGATGCAACAGAGCGATTCCGAGTTTCCAAATTAACCATTGGTATTTCTGCGAGAGGATGGATAGGGACCCTCTCAGGATGAAAAAAATCCAAATTCGGGGTTGGTCACCCCATGGATATGGAGTGATGATGAGTCGATCTGGGTAGCAATCCTCCGGGCTTCAACATCTATTTCAGCATTTCTCTCCGTCTGGGCATGCTTAGAATGGTCTCAAGCAGACAATCCATCTTTGCATGCATGAAGTTGATGTCAGTCCTCATAGTTTCTTGGTTGGCCTCAATTTACTTGAGCGTCATCTTGTAGTTGTTACAAGTTTCGTAACGGTGTCGAGACGTTAATTTTTCTGGACAAAGGGTAGAAGGTGCATACGTTTTTTGTTTTGTTTTAGAAAATGACATGCATGCTGATGAATGTAAATGCATTATTTTTTTCTTTGATATGAAAAAAGTGTAATGCCTTGCATTTATGGTTAAGATCCTGGACATCATAAGTAACTCAGAACACCCTATTAGGTAGGTTTTATAACTGATAATTCTAGGCTTTCTACCAATAAACTGCTCATGTGATAGTTTCTAGGTTGATAGATAAGGTTCCCAGAGTCATGGACCTTAATCGTATCAATGTCCTGTAACAAGCTAGTTGTTATATGACGAGAGTGATGAAAATGTCTATTTTGGATGGGTCCTTCATGTTAGGAACACAAGGAGTGGTCCTTGGAGACTAATACTACACAACTACCAAAATATAAATTCGTTCTAAGGGTGGTTCCTAGAGTCATGGATCCTTCATGAATTAATAATATGCGATATGATAACCATCTTATAACGAGATCTACGAAAATGTATACTCTAGGGGAAATCTTCATGTTAGGCACACAAGGAGTGATCCTTGGGTACTAACACTACACAAATTACAATCTAAACTATATGTTCTCTCTTCTTTTTCCAAAGCTCGAGTGTAGAGCTTTACTCGTGATGTCATCCCAAGATCCAAGATAAGAATGATAATGAGCATATATAAAAGAGAAAGCGTACAAAAAAAGTGAATAAGCATAAAGGAAACAATTAAGCAAAGCTAATATTTATCACAAAGCCAACTAAGTTAAGTTTGACTCTCTCTTTCTTGGAGCATAATCTCCAGCATAGTCGCCAACTGTCGCATCTCGAAAAATATGATCCTTCGCGGGGGGTTTGCACGCTCACGGAAAAATGATTCGAATAGAGTCTCCACCAGACTTTATTTATTCCAAATAAGGAAAGGGAAAATATCGATAAAACCCTAAAAAGAAGATGGTAATCGCAACCAAATTTAGGTTCGGGAGTCAATTACGCAAGGGGAAGGTATTAGTACCTCTCATGTCCATTGTACTCAACGGGAACCTTTTGGTTAAACTTGCGATTGAATGTTAGCTTATGTTAATTATTTTCTTTGAGTGATAAAATGTGCCAACAGAAAAGAAAAGGGGTCGCAAAAAGGTTTTTATTAGGATGCATGACGAGATTGCGAGTCTCGCTCCTATGTACCCTCGGGTACAATGAGGAACTCAAAGCTTTCTAGTTAGGCGTAGAAAATTATGTTTTATCGGTTATTTATTTTATTGAACAAGTGTTTAGACCATATTCTAACGATTAAACATTGGCTTGTACGCTCCGGGGGAGGCTTAAGCGCTAGTTTGTATACGCGTTAGGACGAACTAAGCAATGTTCTTTAAAAAGGTTTTCTATCGCACGGGGGTGAGAAAAATAGTTTGATTTGTCATTTATTTCTTAGGCTAATGATGAATGCTCGGTGAGAATGACACATGAGCCTCAGGACTATTTATTTGGGGTATTATTGGAATGCTACACTCTAACGATCCTTTTTCATTCAATGTATATATGAAATTATGTTTGATGGACAACAGACATTCAATAAGAGTGAGACGTGTGCCTCAGAATTGATTGTTCAAAGGTTCCACTTGAAAGATAGACTCCAACGGTCTCTCTTTTTGTCCAAGTTTGTGTTAACTATTTTAGAAACGAAAGAAAGAATAAATGGTTGGCCCAAGACGTGTGCCTCGAGACCGATCATTCGAGGATTCAAGGAATGCGAGACTCCAAAGGTCATCTTCTTTCGTGTTTGTTAAGACAAAAGGTTTTAATGTTACTTTGATTCGGAATAAGATTTGAGTCACATTGAAATAAAATTAATTGGCTTTGAAAAAACACACTTCGCATTGGACCAATATTTTGAAAAACCCAATTGGTGTTGGACCAAGGGTTTTTACACTTATAAAATATATCTAACATTGATATAATCATTCATTTAATTTTCCAAATTAAGTAAGTAAGCAAATAATAGTGATAATAGGTATAATCCTAAGTGATCAAGAGTAAAAAAAATGAGTGCATGAGTATGAAGGACATGACAATTAAATAATCTGATTAAATTAATTAACTAAATATGATTTCAACTAATTATTTAGGTTAAGTAGACTTACGTATTTTAATTAATCAATTGAAAAAAGTATAATTGTTAATTAAAATGATTAAGGCTAATTAAACTAATTAATTAATTAAAATATGTTTTAATTAATTAATAATAATAATAATAATAATAATAATAATAATAATAATAATAATAATAAAAAGAGAAAAAAAAAACTATGAACAAAATAAATGGGGTGCAAGAGAAAAAATGAGTAGTAGTCTTAGAAGAAAATAAACAACAATTAAAAGGAGTGACCCAACCCACACAAAAAGATTTTTTTTTTTAAAAGATGAAAAGTAAGGTAATGGGTGGGAACAACGAATCTGGCCCAACTAGGCCCATATACGCAGTCAACCATCTAAAGGTTGACCACGCCTCATCACCATTTGATCAAACCAACAACCTGTATCCAGCTGCGCGATGAGCTCACATGGGAGATCATGTACAAGATCCCATCTCCAACACATATCCATTCAGCGCCTATCACAATGTGACAAGTGGCAACATGGGCAACAAGGCAAAATGCAAGGGGCATATGTGATGGATGATTGTGATTAAATCTTGGTGTCATTTGTGAATAAAATGAGGTTTCTTTATAGGCTCTAGAAATGATAGCTTAGAAATTATGAAAAAAGAAATGCAAAGAGTGTGAGTGCCTTCTAGAAACTTATTTAATTAAATAGTGAATAATTATGTAATATATGCATGAAATTATTATGTAATAAATTAGAGATATTTTGGACCTTCTAGAAACATTGATTTTTGTTTTATGATGCATGAAAGTGATTAGTAAAATTCAAATGGATATTTTGATGATAAATAAAATGTTCATGAATTTATTTTTCAAAATGCATAATGAAAAAATGCACTTTTAATCAATTTCTTCAACATCTAAAATGTTGACTTTATATTGACTTGTTTACTATAATGCATGTATGCATGTTTATAGTGACTTTATTTGATGATAAAAATGCATATGGTTAAAATTGAAAAGCTTTAAAAGATGGACATGTATCAGATGAATTTAAATACCCTGACAAAATTGGGGTATGACAATGCGTAATGTAAAAACGCTAAATAAAAAATGAAGTTTCAAATACGAGAAAACTTATTGGGATTGATATTCATCCAATGATCACACATGTATTCTTCCGACCAGTTATATAAAGATTAGTTGTTTGATTAATATTATCATGTATCGTTTGCCGTCAGCGTTGATGTCTAAACTCCCGACGGGAGTTCAATCGTATTGTTTAATTAACGACCTCTCATCCTATTAAACAATATGGTAGCATTAATATTCGATACTCTTGTGAATGTTAAACCTAAATCTATATCTAGAGTTTAGCATCTAACAAATGATTATCCTAGATCGAGTCTAGAACTAAAACATGTAAACAAGGATAACATCAATATCAATAAATGAATAATTCATATATAACGACATGATCATAATAAATACATACGGTATTGATGGATTACATCCAATCCCAATAAGAAAGATATTTAGTTACTCATTGTAGCTTTCATTACAAATGAGAAGAAAGGAAGATGGATGAGCATCAATGACGATTTCCCGACGATTGATGCGTATCGGCTTGTATTCTTCAAGTCTATTTTGCTCCCTGTCTCTTTCTCTCTTAGTAAACTATTTTGCTCTTAAAAATATCAACTTCCAAATAAAATGTTTCTAAAATATATATAGTGGTCTTACCCTACTACTCTCGCCTGGCGAGCTACCTTTCTTCACTTTGAAGTTTTTTCCAGCTTAGCATCTCAAACTACTTTGTTTCTCTATGCAAGTAAAAAGCTCGTTTGGCGAGCTTTCTTGCTGTAGCTTCGCTTGGCGACAGTGGAAAATTTTCTACTGGAATGTTTATGTCTTGTCTTTCCTTGATCTCGTTGTTGCTTCGTTGGACGAGATGGATCCCTTGGCGAGAAGAGTGATTTTTTTCTTCTATTTTTCCTTGACTGAGCCTCACTAGATGCTTGTTGGTCGAGCTCTTGCGTCGGCCTCGCTCGATGCTCGCCTGACGAACATGCAAAAACTCTTCTTCTTTGCTTTGTGTTTCCATCTTGGTGAATTGTGGGAATTTCTACACAATAACAAAGAGATCAAAAGGCACCACACATGTATATGTATCAAAAAATTTATTCTATGCAATATTTAGGGAAATCAGTGATACAAAATGTTAGTTTGAGCCCATAAGTTCCAAGTTTTCATGTGGAAAACTACTACCTTTTGGAACTTATCAAATTCTATCCAACTTGAATCTTTGTTTGTCCTAAATCACAATTTTAAACTTTTTAAAAAGAAAGAGGATTCACCAAGCTTTCAAGTTCAACAATACTTTCTTTAGAACAACTGAAGGAAATGTATGGTTCTAGTTAACGAATGCACATCTGCAGGTTATGCTCATTTACTTTTCTATAATCAAAACATGATTATGAATTAAGTTCTAAACACAAATTTCATGTAATACATTCTAAAGAAACATCATAATTCTACTTGAATCACCCTAACACTCTTCTTCATAAAATGGACGAAGAACTTTTAAATTTAATCACGCGGGAAGTGAACTCTCATCCAATAACCTTGCTAACATCCTCATCAATTCATGTACTTATCTGAACAATCCACTTTGAAATTATGAAAGCATAGATCACTAAGGACTTTTCCATGGTTGTAACTTGGCCAGGTTTCACAAGAAAAGCTAATTTATAAGCTAATTGAAACAAAAATGGTCCAAGTTTATGAAGAGTATATCAAATTTGTACCTTATCCACACTTTTCCTCTTCTCATTTTATTTTCCACCCCTCAAATCTTTTGATGCAACAATGCACATTTTTTTCATTCTTTTCTTTATTTTTCTTTCTCTTTTCTTTCTTTCATTTCATCTTTCTCTTTCTTTCCTAAGAAACAACCTTTCCCCAACTTAAGTGATTATCACTTTTTCTTTTAAGAACAATACTATTCATTCTTGGTGATTCATCAAGATTGTTTAAGGTTTTGCTTTCAAGGAAAACTATAATGAATTAAGGATGAACATTTTGTTTTGTTTTATGAAACAACAAATGTACCAAGTGGTTTACTTAGTGATTTGTTGGTGTTCAAAATTGATTCATTCATGACTTTTTATGGCTTAAAAGGGTTCACAAATGCTCACTCACTCACAATGTAGGATCAAGCCATTTTTGGTTTGATGGTTTTGCTCAACATCAAAAAATTGCCTTGATCCTTTCTATGCTTCACAAATTTCAAAATAATTGCAAGATTAAACATGAGTCGAACGAGTTAGAACAAACATTATCAATTATCCTAAGCATATAAGTGAACAATGGATGGCTTCCTCACAATTTCTGGTTTGGACCTAAATGATTCAAGCATGAATTATGTTTTTCGCAAAATGATGCATGAAATGATTTTGTATGAAGCACAAAGTTCAAATCCATGCTAACATTATACAAAGCAATAAACATGTATCTTGCTTGTGTGCAAATCATCCAAATTTCTTATCATCACCACTACATTTTTTGTTGATTTTTCTTGAAACTCAATTGAGTCTTCTTTGCTTCTTTAAGAAAATTAGACCAATCTTGAAGACAAACACAAAACAATTGTTGCTTAAATTAAACAAAATAATTAAAACAAACTATTTAAACATGACATACTAATTATAAGGAACCAACATCCAAAATTCATGGTGAAAACACCAACAAAATATCCCAAATTCAAATAAACATTGTGATCATTAAATGAAAAATAAATATGAAAGCAATAAGATATTTAATTTAAATAACTGAAAGCTTTTAAAATATCACTCAATTATGGCGAGCTTTCTTTTTGGTCATCCACATTCTAGTCAACCATCTCCTCATCTGATTATTCACTTGATCATATCTCTATTTCCTCTGATTCTTCTTATACATTATCAGTTGTTATTGCCTCCCTTTGATAGAATTTCATGTCCTCATGCCAGTTAATATGTGTCTGGAACTCTATTGGTTCCATCACCTGTTGGCTTGCCTCCTCAGGTCTCCTCATATGCAAATGATATTTATACATAGAATCCTGTATAAAAATAAAATCTCGATGGTTTGACTCATTTTAGTCCCGAGTGTGAGAGAAAAAAACTCTCATCCTTGGATCCCAATCACTAAAAGCATGGTTAGTTGTGTTTTTAAGAGGTTGTATGGTTTCTATGGTTCTCCTACTAGTACAATACCTAAAGATATATGCATCACCAATATGTCATGTGATAATCTCGTGCACTTGCAGTGGTAAAACCATGTGTGTGCTCATGCATAATCCCATGATTAAACTAGGATATACCATAACGTGTGAATGTTTTGCTCCTGGTGAATGGCCACTTTCCACAACCATTTTGAGTTCACCAGCTATAATGCAAGCCACGTCCACATGCCTTCCTTTTACAATGTGAAACTGAAGGTTTTCAGTGTCCAAGGGGAATGTAGAAGTATGTCTTCTAGGTCTGATGTTGTGTAGGAACAAAAATAGATAAGCTTGAGCAAATGGAGTTAAGTCATCTCTTTGATATCTAATAGGAACTTATAAAGTGTTGAGTTGAACACTTCGGTCTTCAAGTAAGATTGCTGCAGAAATTTCTTTAATGTTCAATGGCCTTTTGAGATATTTACCATGAGGGCATGAGCCACCTTCCTTTACAATCAGAGGAATGCCTAGAAATTCATTAATTGCATTTCTATTGAAGGTTATGAACCTACCTCTCACCATTGACGTGAATGAGAAGACTTCTTCCTCATATGGAAAAGCATTAACATAAAATTCTTGAATTATATCATGATTCAAATTTCTGTGTGGATTGATCAAATTTCCCCATTTTCTTAATGCCAACTACTGATCCATTAACCTGTAGTCTCCTTCCGAGTTTAAGGAAGCTCTCTTTTCAGCCCAAATTCTCCTATTTGCAATTTCTCTATACCTTCATTCTTGTTCAACACATATGAACCTTGAGTCATCAAATGGTACTGGGTTCCTATAACTGCTTGCTGCATTTGATCTTTGCTTCTTTGATAACACATTCTTCTTGGGAGCCATTCCTAAACTGCAACTTTTTTTAATCAAACTGAAAAATCTGAGAGGTTGAGAGTGATATGTGGCAATGGGCATGAAATAGGAATTAAAGTGTGTGAAAAAGATCTTTTTGTCAACAAAATAATTGATTTGAATTAGTTAAAAACTGAAAGACATTTGAAAAGTCCCACCAAATTTGCAGTAAACTGTGTGTGCAGAAAAAGAAAAGTGGGTGGATGTAGGATGCTAGAATTAAATGAAATTTAATTCTTTTACTGAATATGCAATGCTCGCCTGGCGAGGCAGAGTGAGCCATCAACAAGAACAAATAAAATTGTCTCGCCCGACGAAGGAATTACTCGTCTAGCGAACTTGCCAACTTTCAGTTATTCTGCATAATGTTCTTCATGAATTGTATGCCACTTCTACTTTTATTTTACACCTACTAAACAAGAAAACTTTTAAACACTTATAAAGTTGGGTTTCCTTGTAACAAGCTCTTGTTTAATGTCATTAGCTCGACGCCTGTTTTATGGTTCTGATATTTGATGGTGGGTTGGATATGATGTCTTGAGCTATTTCACCACCTATACATTGTTTTGAACTTTGTTCTTTGAAATCCTAATCTTCCTTTGAGGCTTCTTCTATCAGGTTCTTTGCATCGCACATCGTCATTCTGGTAGGCATGTTGCATATTGACCTGGTAATTTTGGAGAACCCCTTGGTAATGTGATTTGAAGATTTGGTTTACTCGTGTTCCAACTCTTCTAGTTTCCTTCGAATAATAGGATTGTCTGTTAATGTGATTTGCTCACTCAAGCATCCCTCACCCCTGGTTGTTTTCTTTTGCTTGTTTTAACGGATTTTATTACTCATTCATAATCTTTTCCTCAACTGCATCCAAGTAAAACCAAACCCATTTTTTTCTTGGATTCTATGTTGTTTTAAACAGGTCAAAACTTATTTCTTCATCATGGACTCGAACCTTCATTATTCCATCATCGACATTTATCATCATCTGTGCGGTTTTCATGAAAGGTCTATCCAAGATTAAGGGAGTATCATCATCCTCTTCAAAATCTAGTACCATAAAATCAATAGGAAATAAAAAAATTTCCACCTTGACCAAAACATCTTCAGCTATGCCGGATGGTTATGTGATGGATTTGTCGGCTAACTGCAATGTCATTCTTGTATCCTTCACTTCTAAATCATATATCATCCTAATTATTGATAATGGTATTAGATTAATACTTGAGCCAAGATCAACCAGTGATTTACCGCATGGTTAAGGAGTTCCATATGCCTCATGAGAGTGGTAAGCTTTCAAAGGAGAGGGAACTGAATCACTTAGTACTTATTTCTTGAGAGAAATGCATAGAGGTTTACTCAATCATGTTGCAACTATGAAGCTACAAAGCTTCCTTTGGTAGGTCGTTCATTATGTAATAATGTAATGACTTATAAGTACCAAGTTAGTCATCCTGTTAGAGTCGAGTGGATCCTTAAGATAGGGGAACCCTCTGATATTAGTATTTCACCCCACTATATTATTTATTTTGTAGGTAATTCAAGTTAGGACAAAGGTAAAGGAAAGGACGATTGAAGATCATTGAAGATAGCAACGTTTCTTTATTATCCTATTATGTGATCTTAGTTTTTTTAGGAATTTTATATGTCAGGTACCATGTATTTGGATACTCATGTATTTTGGATGTCGTGTAGGCCTTATGTATGCATCAGTACTAGTTAAACTTCACTTATGATATTATTCTAGGTATATATTATAGGCTTAAATAGTCACTTGATCCCTGTAAGTTGGTGTGTTTTTCAATTTGGTCCCTGAATCTTTTTTGTTTGGATTGCATCCTGATATATTCTAATCTTGTTGTTTTAAGTCCCTGATGTTAATATGCTTTTAAAAAAAATGCTTTTGTGTCTAACAAAGTTGAGCTGGATTTATGTTTTTAACTTTGCGTTAATTCTCAACAAAATTATGTGGCATACATGTTGGATGGTATATAAAAGGAGGGACCAAAACAGAAATTGCAAATATTTTATCTTCTTCTTCCTCTCTACTAGTCGGTTCTGCACTGTTGTTTTCTTCTTCATCTTCACATTCACCCATGGCTACATCCTCCATTGATAATGTAACTCTGTTTCAAATCCCGGTTTGTGATTGCAATTGATCTATGAAGATGTTCATTTCAAATTCATCTCAAAAAACTAAAAGGAAATATTAGAAATGTCAAAATTCAAGAGTTATGTCTAGTTTCAAGATGCTCATATGGGATGATGAACTTGAACGTAACATAACTACTGAACCCATACATCGGTTGGTTGCAATTTCTCAGAGGTTATGAAGAATTTAGGTTACATTATTAAATACCTTGAGTCTAGGAGAAAAGAGAAGATGAAGATGAAATTGGAAAACAAAAAGAAAAAAGTCAATTTGTATAAGTTGTTGTTGATTCTATCATGGTGTTTGTCCATTGTCTACGATAAATGGTTTTGATTGTAGTTAACTGTGTCTGTAATTCTTTATTAATGAATGAAGTTTTGAATATATGACGTTTTCCATCCTTGTATGTTTTTGAGTTTTTTTTTTAATTTTAGTCCCTTTAAGTTTATGTGTTTTATAAGTTGTGTCCCTGTATGTTTCTGTGTTTTTGATAACCGTCCCTAGTTGTTTAATATATTTCATCCATGTTTATGAATGACCTATAATGCATTTGAACATTGTCAATAGGAAAAAAGTTTGCACAAATCGATAATGCATTACATATATGGCTGCATTGTTATTCAAAATCATACCACACGTGTGATTACCTACCCACCTCTTAATTATATATGTGTGTTTATTCCCAACTTTACTTACAAGTGCCAAAAAACCACATTTGTCCTTGCAAACTACCCTTACTCTAACTTTGTCATTTTTCACATATTTTATCTCTCTCCCATTGAATATTGACCATTTAGTAATTACTTCTTTAAATTCTTTAAGTGATCCAAATTCCAATCACACCTTGAACTTGTATTCTTGTTTAGCTCCTACATCTTAAACCTTGGACACTTTGGTTCCATTTCATTATCAGAAGCATCAAGGTCACTGCTACCAAGCTTGTCACTATCATAGTTAGTTTCTATCTCATGGTTCACACCACTAGATGAGCCTATGTAATCAATATCAAATGCTAGTTTCCTTGGAGTATCCTTGTTCTTCCTAGCTATACTTTTTGACATCAAATAATAGTCGTCGTCGAATCTCACAACTTGCATTCGTCGTCCGCCGTCATCCCCAATTCCTGTGTTTCTAAAAAAAACCTAATTTACAAGGACTTAAATAAAAAATATGAAGACTGGACGTTTATATGACTGAGCAAAAAATTATAATTAATATAAAATTATTTAGAAGGAAATGTATTATGCCACATAACAAAGCTCCGTTAGACACATAAACATTTTTTTAACAGTTGTTTGACGTAAGGGACTTAAAACAACAAGGTTGGAACATATCATGATGCAATCCAAACAAAAAAAAGATTCAGGGACTAAATTGAAAAACACGCCAACTTGCAGGGACCAAATGACTATTTAAACCTATATTATATATGGATTTTGTAAAGGACATCACCCTAGGCAAGACCTTTTACAAATAGTATAACACTACAAAAACCAATAACATTAATTAAATTTTCCAAATAACTTTGAAATAAATCTTTAAAATTTTTGTATAAAAATGATAATATTTGAGGTTGAAAGTAGCCTCTTAAATATATCCGGGTCTATTTGCTTGATTGTGTGGGGGAAAGTAACTAAACTAATAGAGCTCATCAATCCTAATTATTCAAGAGCACATTCCTTAAGAGAGGTCAATTTCGGAAGATGAGTTTATTCTTAAAGAGGTAATATGATTCTAAAGGATTATAATTTTAAGATTATTGAATTGTTTATATCATATTATTTATTATTGAACTTGTAAACTTACCAGATTAAAGCTCTACACTAGTTTAACATAAGAAACTATTTTCAAACTATTCACTTTTGTTTCTATATATGTTTCTATTGGCATATGTGGGTGAGTGCACATTTGTGTGTTTGTTTAAGCGCGCGTGTGCACGTGCGTATTTTCACGTATGAATTGTGTGCGTATTTTACGTATGAATGTATGTGGTTAGGTTTTTTTACAAAAATAACCCACTTTTTCAAGGAAATTCCCAAAATACCTCCGGTTTCAAAAAAAATCCCAAAGTACCTCACTTTTAGGAGGAGTCGCCAATTGAATTGGAGACTCCTCTTAAAACTTGAATGGAGGCGCCAATTGGATTGGCTAGGGCAGGTGCCCTAGCCAATCCAATTGGCGCCCCTGTGTAGGTTTTAAGAGGAGTCGCCAATTCATTTGGAGACTCCTCCTAAAATGTATTTTTTTGTGTTTTATGGTATAAGTGATAGATAAATTTGATATAAGACTACTTGATATTAATAAAGTTTGGCGTTTAGACAAAGAAACCTAATGGTGATGACCGGGATCACCTAACCGACCTCCGGTCCCACATCCTCTAACTACCCTAACCCTTGGCCCTAACCCACGTTGACGATTCTGCACCGGTGTTTGATCATCTGAGGGGCCAGGAGCGTCACTACCAACTACAGGAGAAGGTTCGTTGAGGTACTCAAACAAGTCGGCATAGTCTTCAGTATGCATCGATGGTGTACCGTCGTAGCTGAGCTCATGACCCATGCCAGAGAAGTTAGGATGTGGTTGACTCATGGATGGGCGACCGGGACGGTTGAAGGGAGACATGGGTGTGAACGATGCGTCGAGGAAAGGTTGGAAAGGTTGTTGGGGTGTTTGGTAGAGATAGGGTTGTTGGATGTTTTGGTTTTGTGATGTTTGGCCTTCTTGGTTATGGTAGGAGGAGGGGCGGTTGGTGTTGAATGATCGTTGGGTGTTCTGGCTAAGGCGACTTTGGTAGAGTGATGGGGTGGGTGCGAAGCGATGTTAGGTCTCAGGTTGATGGTCAATTTGTTGGTGGTGGTATGGGGTATGCTCTTGGTATTGGGGTTGGGTGAATGGCATGTTTTGGTTGTATGTTCGTGTGTTTGTGGAACGGAAAGTTTGACGGATAGGGGGTTGTGAGTAACCAGGCTGACAATGTTGTTAGGGGTTAGATGTTGATCCTTCTGGTGTGTAAGTTTCCT
Organism: Lathyrus oleraceus; assembly: GCF_024323335.1. NCBI lineage: Eukaryota > Viridiplantae > Streptophyta > Magnoliopsida > Fabales > Fabaceae > Lathyrus > Lathyrus oleraceus. The sequence continues at coordinate 447,926,587 of NC_066585.1, read as the reverse complement.
GGCGTGGATCGTATAGGTACATATCCTCGGCGATGAACTGAAAACCAGCCATTCTGTACCAAGCCATATAAGTACGACTTGGTTTTTCTTCAGTTGGCATGACTGCGTCAGTTAACACATGGTCATGACGGTGCTTCCATTTGCGACACTCCGATCTTGCGAAGCTTTGCCATGGATTGAAGTTCCATTGGTCGTTAACTTTACGCAAATGCCATTCTCCTAGGCTAGCTGGGGGATCTGGGATATTCTGGAGCATACCGAACTACAGCTTCACACGATCACTGTTGTGCATCTCCACAGTTGTGAACCGTATTATCGGTGTGCATGCAGTCCATACGGCTGCGTCTTCAGCGTTGACCTCATGGTCATGATCCAAATTAAGGTATGGACGCCAAATGAACCGAAATATGAAAGAAGATAGGATTATAATCAATGTAGAAAAAGTTAACAAAATATAACGAAATAATTAAGTTATTTTGCTTACGTCTGTCGGTCGAAGGTGATCCAACAGGTTGCGATACTGAGTAATACATTGTCTTGGACATCTGTTGTAACTCATACCACGTGCAGACCATCTACACCAAAAAGTCAAAAAAAATTAGTTAGAGGTAATAAACTTTAAAGAAGTAAGTAAAGATATAGCAATTTAAACAACTTACTTTTGTGCATATGGAAATGTGAAAGGATTGTTATTGACCGGTGCTAGAGACGGTAGTCTTGACCAACCCCATGCTTGTAGCAAAACAGCACATCCAGAAAATGCAGATATGTCTTTGTGTGAGTTTTTGCATAAGGAGCTATAGAGATAGGCTAGACAAGCAGATCCCCAACTGTAACTTCCTATTCTATCTACATAGAGGTAAGTACATAATATGCATGCTAGAACCACTACCTTCAGGAAATAAAAACGAGCCAATTAACAACATAATGTAACACCTAGTTTTTATTATTCGAGCATCTTCGGTAGAATGCTCATCTAAGTATAAACTATTATAGTACGACTTAAGGCGTGAGAGTAGTATACCTTGACCTCTTGCATTATCATCTAACAGATCAGTCTCTAAGAGCTCCATGCAAATTGAATTTACATAGTTGGTTTTACCATTAACATCCTTACCTTCAATGGGTAGTCCTAAAAGCATGTAGACGTCTTCTAACGTCACGGTACACTCACCGGTTGGGAACCAAAATGTGTGTATCTCTGGTCTCCATCTTTCGGATAAAGCTAGAATGAATTTGTTATCTATGGACCAAGACAAAATCTTGCTTATATGGCCAAATGGATGGGAGCATGAAAAGTTGTGCTTGCATGGTGTCTCCAATTGAATTGGCGACCAATATTTTTTGAGAATAGTCAATGCAAGTATTTCCCCCTTAAGGTACGAGACGATGAATATTATACATGCTTGTTAGTCATGAACATTCAGGTTGCAACTGTATTGAGTTATACATTACTCTTGAACCATGTATACCATCTCAATAGTCTCAACTAACCGGTCAGGATGAATTTGGTGAAGATGATCCACAATGGTCAGATGACGTCAACCCAGAAGTAGAAGCAGAAGTGGACGTCGTTGATGAAGAAGAAGAGGAGACTGAGATACAGGTTGATCACATGCTGAACAACAACGATGAAGATGATGATCAACCACCACCAATACCTCCTACTCATGTCTACAATCCGCCTCAACATATGACAAATATGGATCTTCACGATGATGAAACATCCAACAGTGTTTTCTATAATCCGTATCCGTGATCAGAAGAAGAATTAAAGGTGGGAGACATGTTTCGTACCAAAGAAGAATGTGTTCTGGCTATCAAAAAATTCCACATGAACAACTCTGCTGACTTTACAGTGAAACACACTGATTCTAGAAGGTATGTTATGGAATGTCGTAACGTGCTTTGTAAGTTTCGTTTGGCTGCGTCTTACAAGAAGAAAAACGACTCTTGGGAGATCGGTTCAATAAACCCACCTCACAGTTGCATTGCAACTAACGTTGAACAAGATCACCGTAAACTAAGCGCAGCGTTGATATGTCAAGACATTCTGCCGTTGGTTAATAAAGACCCATCAGTGAAGGTGAGTATAATTATATCCCATATCAGATCAACATATAATTATACTCCATCTTACAAGAAAACATGGATTGCGAGGACAAAGGTTGTTGAACAAGTTTTCGGCAATTGGGAGGATTCATACAAGGAATTGCCACAGTTTTTATGGGCACTAAAAACATATGTCCCAAGAACTGTGGCAATTATGGAGACATTGCCAGCGATGATGCCAGACGGAACCTGTGCTACAGGTAATAGAATTTTCACCGTCTCTTTTGGGCATTTGACCCGTGCATCAAAGGTTTCGCATTCTGCAAACCTATTATTCAAATTGGTGGCACTTCGTTATACGGAAAATACAAGGGTACTTTGCTCATGGCGGTTGCACAAGACAGAAACAACAATGTCTTTCCCATTGCCTTTGCTCTTGTTAAAGGTGAAACGGCTGGTGGATAGGGTTTCTTCCTTCGACATCTCAGAACGCATGTGGCTCCACAAGCCAATCTCTGTTTGATTTCTGATAGACATGCTGCCATTGAGAGTGCCTACAACAACCATGACAACGGATGGCATGATCCTCCTTCTACCCATGTCTACTGTATCAGACACATTGCACAAAACTTCATGCGTGCTATAAAAGATAAGAATCTTCGCAAGAAGGTGGTGAATGCTGGGTATGCTCTAACTCAGCCGTCATTTCAATATTATCGTGATGAAATTAGACTGTCTAATGAAGACGCGGGGAGATGGCTAAATAACATACCAGTAGAGCAGTGGACAAGGGCATTTGACAGAGGTTGTCGATGGGGCCACATGACAACAAACATTGTGGAATGTATGAACGGTGTATTCAAAGGAATTCAAAATCTGCCGATAACCGCCTTGGTAAGATCAACCTATTATAGGTTGGCTTCTATGTTCGCAACCAGAGGTGAAAAATGGAGTGCGGTGTTAATGTCCGGGCAAGTATTCAGTGATTGTTGCATGAAGGTCATGAAAGAGGAGAGCATCAAAGCTAGCACACACGCTGTAACAGTCTTTGACCGTCATAGGCAAAATTTCAGCGTCCAGGAAACAATGGACCACAACGAGGGGAGACCAAATTTAGCCTACACTGTTAGACTAAACAAAAGTTGGTGCGATTGTGGAAAATTCCAGGCCTTCCGCATACCTTGCTCCCATGTCATTGCAGCATGCGCTTATACTCGTCAAGATGCTTACATCCATTTATCTGATGTGTACAAGGCCAACACCATCATGAATGTATATAATCAAAGCTTCTCAGTACTACCAATGGAGGATTATTGCCTTCATATGAAGGTGATATTGTTTGGCACAATGACGAGATGCGTAGAAAGAAGAAAGGAAGGCCAAACAGCACATGTATCAGAACAGAGATGGATTCCATAGATAAAATGATAAGATTATGTAGTATCTGTTGTCAACCAGGACACAACAAGAACAACTGTCCCAATCGAGGAGCATCATCTAGGTCTTAAGCTTTTTGTAACATTGTATTTCTGTAACCTTCAATCATTATATATCATTAAGTTTTTGTTACAACGAGGTTCACAACAAACATCAGTACAAAATAAGCTATCTGAAAACATAAATATTTCTAACTGATTACAACAATCAAATTGATGTCGTCTCGACCGAACATCATTTCCCTAACATCCTTATCAGTCTTCATTTGCACCCAACCAAAGATATTGTCAAGTCTCTCAATACTTCTAATTTTTTCCCCTTCTGGTATTTTCCCATCTAACCAACGAACCAACTCCCGCTTCAGTTGATCGAACGTAGTGATGTTCCAGAACATCATCAGCATCTGAGGTTCGTCCCTCGCATAAATCACCTTACCGTATCGGCGACGAACACCAAACATGATTGCCAAATGATTGTGTGAGATGTGGAACATTTACTCACACAACACATCTATTTATAACACAAAAAATGCATTTTAGGAGGAGTCTCCAATTGAATTGGCGACTCCTCTTAAAACCTACACAGGAGCGTCAATTGGATTGGATAGGGCACCTGCCCTAGCCAATCCAATTGGCGCCTCCATTCAAGTTTTAAGAGGAGTCGCCAATTCAATTGGAGACTCCTCCTAAAAGTGGGGTATGTTGGGAATTTTTTTTAAACCGGGGACATTTTGGGATTTTTTTTGAAAAAGTGGGTTATTTTTGTAAAAAAACCAATTTATGTTTGGTGTGTTATTTACAGGCGTGTGTGCACGATTTATTTTATTTTTTATTTTTGCATTAGTAGTATTTCAATAGATGTTTCAATCGAACCTTCTATGTATTATTTCAAGTTATCATGTTTAATTTACAGTTCTACTATAAAATATTAATGATCATATTTTATTTGTTCAAAATTAATTTACCTACTAATATACGCACGTGATATTATTGAAGTACTTTTATATTACTTTTAATTTTTTCTTATTTTAATTTGATTTAGTACGTAGGAATAAAATTTTGTTATTTATTCTAGATTATTACCCAAAAATTATAATGAAACTCTACTCTCTCCCTTTAAAAGAAAGGTGTCGTAGTGGTGTACTCTCCCTTTAAAGAAAGGTGTCATAGTGGCTTGTTTTTTGGAATATCATATTTATATAACTACCATAAATTAATTATTATAAATTTAATTATGTATAAAATTATATAAATTTAATCATCTAAATCAATATATATTTTAGATTTATTCAAAATTATATCAAAAACAAAAAGACATATCAATAAATCTAATTATATATAAATCTTTTTAATCAATATATATTTAAATAACATATTTTAAAAGGAAAATATTATTATCTATTAGTCAGCAATACTACTACTACTAAACAAAGGCAAGTTTCATGACATTTCTTGTTTTCTATCCATTTGATTGGAGAAACGGAAATTTTTACTCAACTAATTCATTTTTTCAAAAAAAATCTCAAAATAACTCATTTTTCAGATTAATTTTCAAACTATCCCACTTTTAAGAGGTGGTGTCAGATGAATTGACGTCTTCTCTCTAAATTAAAGAGGTGACGCCAATTAGATTGGCTTATGCACATGATGATGTCAATCCAATTGGCACCCTTGTGTTAAGTTTTAAAGGAGACGTCAATTGGTCTGACATCTATGTGTGTTGTGTAATTTTTTTAAAAACAATGTACCTTTTAGATAAAAGTCGAAATCAGACTAATTGATATTAATATTAATATGCGTTTACATACGAATACCATAAAGATCAATGTCGTTGATCGGGATGACCTAACCGACCTCCAGTACCACATCCCCTAGCACCCCCGAACGCGTGACTCTAACCCACGTTGATGATTCACCCAAGGTATTTGAGGATTTGAGGTCCCAGGAACATCACCACCACCTGCAATGAAGCGCTACCGCCATAGCTGAGTTTGTGACCCATGCCAGAGTAGTTGGGTTGTGTTTGAGTTATTGGAGGGCGACCAAGACGATTGAAGGGAGACATTGGTATGAATGATGCGTCGAGGAAAGGTTGAAATGATTGTTGTGGTGTTTGATAGCCATATGGTTGTTGCATCATTCATTGTGTATGCTTCACTTGCCTGATCAAGATCCATTCAAGGCCCACGTGTTCATGGTCTATTATGGAGGTTTCTTTGGTCTGTTTAACATTCACTTCATGACCTTATATGTTCATCTTTGCTTGTCTATGTTCATTGGTTCAATCCCATTTCCATGGCATCACAACTTCCACTTGATTCAATTCATCCATAGCATTACATCATATCATATCCTCTGATCATATCCTCATGCCTATTCCATGCCTAACCTATTTCATTTGGCCAATGTCATTCATGCCATTTGCATTGACATTGTTGTTTGGTCCATGAATCTTTGATTATAACCTAATTCATTGTACATATTGGGCCTTGCTAGAGTTTTTGTTTCATGTTTGACATTGTTCATCCAAGTTATGGTCATGTTCATTGATCCATGATTAGGTATTCATCAAGTTCATCACTTAGTATATTTCATGTCATTTTCATTGGTGTTTGGTGCATGAATTGTTGGATAGGTCCTAATTCATTCAAAATCCGTGTCCATTGATTCACGTTATCATGTTCATTCATTTCAATATCTTTCATATCCATACAAATCATTTTAGTCAATGCATTCAAATATCAAATATCATTTCATACAATCACATCCAAAGTCCATACATGTACAAAGGCTACAAAATTAACCATTTATACAACAATTGACTTTTGGTCAACAATTGACTTTTTACGCAACAACCACAACATTTAAAAACAACATTTCTAACGGATTACAACAATCAAACTGATATCATTTGGTCCAAACATCACTTCCCTAGCATCCTTATCATTTTTTACTCGCACTCATCCACGTAAGGCATCAAGTCTCTCAATACTTTTAATTTTTTCGCCCTCAGGTATGTTTCTGTAAAACCAACGAACCAACTCGCTTTATAGTTGCTCGAAAGACAGAAGTTCCAGAAGAGCATCTCCATCGGAGGCTGTCTCTCGAATAAATCATTTTTCCATAGCGGCGATGAAAACGAACCATGTTTCCAATATAATGAAAAGAGATGTGGAAAAATGAATCACACAATATCTCTATTTATACAAAAAAAATTACACAATACACAGAGACGTCAGTCCAATTAGCGCCTCCTCTCCTTTTTTACACATGGACGCCAATTGGATTGGCAGTACCATGTGCATAAGTCAATCCAATTGGTGCCACCTCTTTAATTTAGAGAACAAACGCCAATTCATCTGACGTCACCTCTTAAAAGTGGAGTAGTTTGAAAATTAATCTGAAAAATTAGTTATTTTGGAGAAAAAAATAAAAAAGTATATTAGTTTTTCGGAGAAATGCAAACTGAATATTGCATTTTAAATGTATAAAACTTTCACTATCATTTCGTTCCCACCAATAATACAATTTCCACCTCACACTGTCTCTTCACATGATGAATAACAATTTCCACTTCACCCTCTCTCTCTCCATGTGACCTCCTACCCGTTATTCTATTTATGTCCTACTAATACATCATCAAATATTTTAGAAGAACTCTTCTCATTATTCCTGTGATTTTATTCCTAGGAGGAGTACTATTCTCTGAAATTGAAGCTTTTATGTGTGGTACGGTTAATGGTTTTAAATGTCTAGGTTTGTGTATTTATATCTTGTGGCCATAGTCTTCTATTACTTAATTAGCTATCTTAGCATATACTTGTATTATAGTTTCTTTTTTCATTTGAAAAGCTTGTTAAAAATTTCTGTTTTACTAATATAGCTTCAATTTAATTGTAATGATGTATGTTGCTCACTATAGCTCTGCACAATTATTACTTAAGCTTGACTTCTTCACACAAATCTACATTTTGTGTAACCAAAGTTAATAAATCACTGTTTTATTAACAAATTTACCTTTTTTTCTTAACATATGTTAGTAAATGTACCTGTGTTTCTGAATGTTACTAATTATTTGTTCTCATAGTGTTGTGATTAGAAAACAAATTTTCTTGCTACATTATTTGTATGACTGACTACACTAACCAAATTTAAATTATTGTGTGCAGACAACATAAGAGAGACATTATTTTGTTTGTTCACCGCTGTTGTTGAGAAACTTTAGGTCACATGTGTTTCAAATTCGTCTTTATTAGTCACATTTATTTGTAAATACTTGGATAATCTAAAATAGTCCTTTTCAATTTGGCGATCATTTCCCCACGGTTCTATCATTCTTATCCATGGATAGAATAACTTTCCAAATTAAATCGCCGACCAAAAAGGCTTTTATTTTCACCTTTTTATTGTATGCTTTGGCGACTCGCTCTTTCTACCTTATAAGCATATCTAACGCCATTGGCTTCTCTTTGTCCAAATCAACTAGTTTGTCTAGCATCATGATCCAATAGTGAACAGTTATCACTTCTGTTTGTCTTTGAATCCTAGATGATTGTGGATAAATCTCGACAGGCAATATTGCATCATGTCCAAACTTCAATCAAAATGGAGTTGAGTTGGTTGATTCCTTAGGGGAATTTCGACAAGCCTACAAGACTTGGTCCAAGGTCTTATGACAATTATTTGGCTTTTGACCTGCGTTCTTCTTGATCAGTCCAATTATGATCTTGTTGGTCGCTTCGACCTGACCATTTAACTTGGCGTAATATGAGGTTGAATGTTAATAACTTGATCCCTGATTCTAAAGAAAACTGCACCATTTTTTGACCAGTGAAAACTGAACATTGGTCGATGGTTATTATTTGAGGGATTTCAAACCTATATATAATATGGTTTTGGATAAAGTTTATGACCGCTTCTTGGTTGACATTAACCAAGGGTATGACTTTGATCCACTTGGTGAAGTAGTCTATCGCGACTAGAATATATCTCTGACTCTTAGATGATGGGGGTCGTATCTCACCAATTAAGTCCAAAGCTCAACCTCTAGATGGCCAAGGCTTGATTATATAATGCAATCCATTCACTTCCACGTTTTGAAAGTTTGTGTATTTTTGACACTCTTGGCAACTTTTTATGAATTTGATGCAATCTTTTAACATGGTTGGCAAATATAATCCTTGTCAGAATAATATCCACTTCATTTTGTGGCCTGCTTGATGAGAACCACATGTCCTTTTATTAATATCAAAATTTTCCAAATAAGCTTAGGTTTCATTGAGGCATTTGAGTAGAACACCTTCAAGATTTTTCTTGAATAATTCATTTCCAATTATATAACTTAAAGCTCTATATTTGGTCTTTCGATCTGTCATTCCCGTTGGATTTTCTAAGTACTCCACAATTGGTTTTCACTAGTCATTATTTAACATTTATCGATGGAAAATTTTCAAATATTTTAGATTTAGTCATCTCCCCAAACCCTTTTGCCCTCACATACTTTGTCATTGACAATTCTGAAGGGGGAAGGCTGGTCGGAATCATTTTCTCTCTAACTTCGATTAACTCTTCTAGATTATCCTTAGAGACTTTGTAGCATGATGCAATTTATGCCATGTCATTTGCCTCTTAATTTTTTATCCTAGGCACATGCCTGATATCGACTAAGTCGAATCTCCGTAACAGTGAATTTTCCATAACAAAGTAGAACAACAAATTCTCTTTGATGCACTTGTATTCCTTAAATAATTTATTCACCACTAGCTTTTAGTCACGTTTGATTGCGACTCCTTTTTCCCCTAAGTCAAGGAGGATTTTGAGGTCATATATGAAAGCCTCATATTTGGCCTCATTGTTAGAGTAATGACCTTCAATTTTGAACTTGAATTTTGTCAGAATCCCTTTTGGTGAGATGATCAAAATCCCAATCCCGGTTCCGTTTCCGTTTTTATGACTTGAATCGTCGAAGTACAACCTCCATGGCTCAAAGTCTAAGTGATTTTGTGTTATTTTGACAACCGCGTGATCGACTATAAAGTCGGCGATAACTTGTCCTTTCATGGCATTTAAGGGTGCATATGTTAAGGAATACTCACTTAGGGTTAAAGCCCACTTCCCAATTAGACTATGCAAAATGGGTTTTAAAGCATATATTTAATGAAGTAAAAATATGAATAAATATAAACATCAACCAGTTTTATATAATGCTTCAATTTTGTACATGAGAAATATAGACACAAACACAATTTTTTTATTGTTTTATACCTAGTCTCTGCATCATTTAGAACCCGATTGAGATAATATATGGATCTTTCGATGTTATTATCATCCTCTTAGGCTAACATGCTGCCAATAGTCGACTCAGATGCAGAGATATACAACTTCATTGATTTGTCTTTTGTGGGAGATAACAGAATTAGAGGGTTTGTCAAGTAGGCTTTTATCTCGTCGAAAGCTTCCTGATGTTCAGAATCCTACACGATTCCTTCCTTGTTCTTTAAACGTGGTAGTGGTGAAAAAGTAGTTATTTTGAAAATTAGGTTTGAACTGAACCTCCTAAGGAAATTAATCTTTCCAATAGCGATTGAGGTTGTTTCTTGGTCGAGGGAGGCCTCGTCTCTATTATAGATTTGGTAGTGTTCTGGTTTATCTCTATTCCCTTTTATGGACGATAAAGCCTAGAAAGTCTCATGCATCAACATAAAAAGCATATTTCAATGGATTCATATTCAATCCATATTTCCTCATCATTTCGAATGATTGTCGAAGGTGGTCTAGGTGACCACCTTTGGATGAAGATTTAACCACAATGTCATCAATATAGACTTACATAAAGGTCTCTATGAAATCATGGAATACTAAATTCATTGCTCTCTGGTACGTTACACCAGCATTTTTTAATATGAAGGGCATAACTCCCCACTTGTAAGTTCCCATGGCCCCTGGGCATCAAAATGCCATTTTGGTACATCATCTTCTATGATAAAGATCTGATTATACCCATAATAGTCGTTTAGCATGCTTAGGCATTCATAGCCTACTGCTGAATCAACAAGCATCTCTACCATAGGCATTGGGTATTCATCCATATGGGTCACTTTTTTTAAATCTCTAAAATCTATGCATACCCAAAGTGTCCCATTTTTCTTAATGACGGGAACTATATTGGACAACCATTTGACATACCTGGAAGTTCTAATGACTTTGCTCCGCATAAGTCTTTCAATCTCTTCTTTGATCTTCAACATGATCTATGGGGAGAACCGCCTAGGTAACTTCTTCATAGGCTTCTTGTTAAGATGAATTGGTAGTTTTAATTCTACCATATCTCAACTGAGGCTAAGCATCTCATTATAGTCCCATGCGAAACAATCTTTGTAGTCTTTTATCAACTGGATTAATTGGCTTCTTAGGCTTAGATCGAAGTTGGCGCTTATATAAGTGGGCCTTCTGATTGATCCTTCTCCTAGGTCGACTTCATCCAACGAATCTTGAGCCTGAATCTTTTCTGTCGAAGTTATTGGATCTTTCTCAAATCCTAAAGGCTCATCATCATATATGCAATCGAGTTGCTGGCTTTCTGATCTTCCCAACGGGTGATCAACTGTGTTAATATTGTTGTCTTCCATAGCCATATTCTGCTATAACTCGTCCTCTTGAGTCACCTTTGCTTAATTTTCAGCCACATAGGTCGTAATTTGAGTCCAAGCACTCGACTCATACATAATAAGCGTGATCATGATCTCCCCATCCGGTTGGGGAAACTTCCCCATACGACGTCTTCTCTCTTCATGGAATCTATAAAGGACAAAAGACATTAGAAAACACCACGGAAATGTAAGAATTAGGATTGTATTCTAAAATTCCTTATCAAATATTTGCTTCCTTTCATCTCTGGACTTGGCATCCACAATCCATCGAGTTCGAATACACCTCTTCAGCTTAGTTTTTAAGGCTAGGTAGGATGGAACCACCCCACCTACAAAGCCAAGTTCATGACAAAAAGACACTATATGGCCCTTAAAATACAACTCTTCTTCGGAAAAATCTTCCTCCCGGTATCACTACATCCCGACTCTTGTTAGAAAGTGGGTCTGAGACTAGCATTTGTGAAAGAGATCAGTACATAGAGAATGAACGTTGGGATCCGGTCGACAAGGCTTCAAATGGGCTTCCTTGTTGAGAGAAACCACCAGAAAGAAACAACCCTTAAAATGTTTCACACTATCAGAATAAGTCTCAAAGTATTTAGTACTTTTCCTCAGAGAAACCAAACCATAACCATTCACGGACTTTGCAATTTGAAGAGATGGAAGAACAATGTCACCATTGGCTTGTTACATTTATATTCATACCATATTGAAAAACATTGATGAACACCTAATTCACAGGATGGAACTGCGATGGGGCAATGAGTAAATGGTTCAAAACACAAATTTCGAACTCGTTGAAAGGAAGATGATAACCAATTAGGGAAAGCAAACAATCATGAAATGGGATAACACACCCACCATATTGACCACTTACCTTTTGATCCTCATTTGGAGGAAGAACACCACAATCCTCTAGCGGACCCACATCAAGCATAGCTTGGGAAAAGGCATCATTGTGAGAGAAAACGAAAGTGACGTCTAATATCTTTGAGCTTACCCAAACTCCCAAAATATCTTACCAGTTTTTTTAGTCGAGAAAGATGTAACAACCATGTTCAAAGAGGCCAGTGAAAATTATAGCAATGATAGGAAATGTAAACAAGTTCAAAGTACCAAAAACCCTAAAATGGTGAAAGGAAGAAAAGGCATAAAGAGAAAATACTGAAACCCAAAAGTTAAGTACAAAATTGAACACATGTAACTGAACCGACATACAAAATTTCTCGGGAGCAAAGTCAATAAGAAGTTCATAGCAAAAGGAAGAAGAGGGAAAAAATTTCTTGTGCAAAGTCAATAAGAAGTTTGTTATTACAAGTGTTTTACACGTTTTTATAAACAACATGTAATGCATGATGTTTGGTAGGAATATGGAGTAGATAAACGATCTAGAGAGGGGTGAATAAACCCTTTAAAAAATTTGTCCGGGTTTTCAAAAAATTAATATCAGAGTTTTTCAAATGCGTGGAAGTCTTAAAGCGAAAATATAAAGCTTATTCTTGTATTAGAAATCAATCACGATTGCATATATACAATTCACAAATACCACAAATTATTCAAAGACAATACACAAAAAGTTGCTAGCTATATAGAATTGATAAATTGTAAATAACACAAGATATGTCCTTTACAAAAATTCAATTATTATAGGGTTCTAACACCACTAGTCTATAGCTTATATTCACCAATAAAATTCAATTAGGTTTTGATTCCAACAAAACCTATATTTATGTGATAAATCACTACCAATAGGAATTAACGAAAAACTCGCTAAGAGACGAAAACCTAAACATGTAATAGCCTATGGAGATTAAGTGTGAGTGAGTGAGTGAGTGAGTGAGTGAGTGAGAGAGAGAGAGAGAGAGAGAGAGAGAGGAGAGAGAGAGTATGATGGGATATATAGTTGTTCGGCTCTATCGTCTACGTAAGAGCCTACTCCACTCTTAAATGGTTTCCCATTGGAAATTGTTTTCTTCCACTATGTTTTGAAAAATATTACACGAGTTTATATAATCACCAAATCCACAATAATACCGAGAAAAAAAGGTATCCTATCTATATCTTGACTTGTATACAACTTGACGCTAAACTCTCTTCAAAATCTTTACTTGATTCTTGCTTCTTGAATTTTCCAACTTCACAAATTTACTCACAATCTTCGTACATGGCAATAAACCATGATCCCACTAACTTCTTGAGCGATGAACTGTCTGAAGATTGAGAAGAACTCATACCTTATCTATAGGCTTCCACACAACACTAGCAAGGTCAACTTGGAGAGAAAAACCTCTTTCTTTTCATTGGAATTTTTCACTTCCAGTCATAACAACCTCAATCTTGCAATATTCTTAAAAATATTTACTAAACCTTTAAGAAATGTTAGTTTTAAGACATGTCTCCCTCGAAAATTACAAATCTCTCATGATCAAGATTTGAAATCAAACTATAGATCGAGGATAAAATAAGTTTTATTTGTAAGAGAGTTTGAGTTTTAAAAATGAGAGGTTGTTGATTTCACACAATTAGAATGTTAGTTATGAGAGTGATATTTTTGAAAATACGATAACAAAATGAATTTATATGTGTTATGCACAAAAATATGTGAATTGCTTGTTAGGTTCGAGTCAAGAGCATTTGTTGATTTGAGTCAAATGAGCAAGTAGAGTGGAACAAGATCAACAGAAAGAAAGGTGACCCATTTTCCCGTGATTCGAGTCATGTTGTAGCTCTGATTCGAGTCATGAAGGCTCATGATTAGTCATGTACAAAGCTTGATTCTGATAAATTTGTACAAAGCAAACTAGGAAAGCATGAAAAACTTAGAGATTTGAGTCATGTATAAAGTATGATTCGAATCAAATGAGGCAGTGGCTAACATGATATATGTGACTCAAGTCATGTACAACTTGTGATTTGAGTCACGGATTTGCATGATTTGAATCATGTATAAATTGTGATTCGAGTCACAGACACCATAATCATCATATTCTCCTCTGTTTAATTGGATTCGAGTCATGGTTTGTGAGTGACTCGAGTCATATAAATCAAATCTCAATTTTTCAAGTTTTTCAAAATAGTTTGAGATTCGCTTCCGACATAACTTAAACCAACTTCAAATATGGTTCTTGTTCAATTAACCCAATCAAATGACTAAAACCATAATGATCATACTCAATTACAAACAATCTAATTATACAATTCTAAAATAAATCTATTTAACACTTAATTCAAAGATGTGCAATTAAAGGAGGCTCAATAAACAATAATAAATAAATTAAAATCGTAAAAGACAAGCAACAAAATTATGTTGGGGTTCTCCCCTTGAATATATTAGAGACATGTGCCTTCACAAGATTCCATGACATTATGATGATATATTTGGTCTCTATACACTCAAAACAGGAGGCAAAGATGTGGAATAAGATGTCCCAATCATTGTGGAACATTCGGCCTCAAAAGCTAGATGCACAATAGCATGATCTTGCACTTGATCTGTTTCCTTATTGGATGTGTGTTTATGCACTTTTAGGATTAAGTAAAGAATCTTTTAAATATCGGTTATTAAGGCCAAATCAGATTGATAAAGATTTAATTTATGATTGATTACAAATCAAATTAAATCATATTTTCAAGATGCACTTTTTGTTGTTTCTTCAGCCGCAAGAATTCTGAAACCCTAACATTATATGCCTTTGGATGCTATTTAAGCAGATGCCCTCCATACATAAGACTCGGATATTAAGAGAGATTTCTAGGTGTAGTTTTAGTTGTTGAGTCTTTGTGTTTTTTCGTGTGTTTTATTTTGTGAAACTTTATTCATTTGAATCATTCTTATACAAAGGAATATAGTTTGTTTTTGAGTTGTAATATTTTATCATTCAAACTATTTTACAATTGTTCAACATTAGGGATAATATTTGAGATAAAGTGAGAGAGGTCTCATATTTAAGGAGAGTCCTAAGTAGAAATTCACGGATAGTATTAAGAAAAAAAGGCAATGAACTATAAGATTTAATATTTGACCAATTTGTACTTGATGACTTCTCGGTAAGTGTACCGAGACTGTCGAAGTAATAAAAAAGATCTAATCCATAAGGATTACCTCAAAGAAAGACAAAATGTGTGCAATTTATAAAAACTAGTAAAAATAGGGGGGTCAAGTTTCAGTGTGAAAAGTAAATAAACGAGTAAACAATGTCACGAAAGCGGTTAGGTTGTGTTGTAGAATCCCATGTTCCTCTCTTGTTGATGTTTGATGCCCTGTATGAATTATCTAATCACTATAACCTCACGGAAAATTAACAAAACCGTTATAGTAGATCTCTCACAAAATAACTCACTAACCACTACTCAGAGCTTTCTATCCCTAGTCTGCCAGCGTAAGCAGGTTTAGGCGATGTATAGAACATTAATTCTTTATGCCACTACTCGGGGTCTCCTATCCATATTCAAATAGAGTAATCACAATAGTTGCCTTAGGTCTAACACATAAGCTAATGATTAATATTCCCTATGTGCCTAAAATTAGATTAAAAAAGTATCTCACATAAAAAGCATTACGAATAAGAAGCAAGTGAATAAGATTATAGATCAATAGGTTCATACAATGGTCAAATCAACATAGCATTCAACAATTGAGAAACAGGTTCACCTTAACACAACCTAACCTAAAAGAATTTAGCTACTCATAGTTCAATTAAAAATACCACAATTGATAGACAAATATAACATAAGAAGTCCCTTGAAGATATGGCCTTCAATGGCTTCAAATGCTCCAAAATTCACCACTTGTGTTCTCTAACTCATGCTTCAATCTCCAATTTTCGTAACCCTTATGAAAGTGCAGAAAATCCCTCTTTTAAAGGCGTCAGAATGGACCAGAACACGTCAGAAAAAGGCCCAGAAAAGTGACCATCACACGCGTGATGCCTTACATCGCGCGATGCACCTTTTAATGCCATATCGCGTGCATGATGGTGGGTGTTATTATTTCCAAAGCTTCACTCGTTTTGCTTCTTTTTCACTCCAATTTTCACTATGTCCACAATTTGAACACTTAACTATTTTTCTCTCATTCTTTGGTCATTCTTCTTCATATTTGCTTGAGTTTCACTTGTTTTTCTCCGATTATTCGACTAAATATATGCAATGACGAACTGTCATCTGTAACTTTATTATTAAGAGTGGATTTTCTTTCTTGGGTTAATACCCTCTAGACGTATATGGCATTATACTGAATTGGGTTACCAATTCCTTGTCTTATTTACTTTATTTTTATTTTATTTATTATTGCATTAGTCTTGTCATACAATTTTTCAGGCATGATGTGCTTAACATCTTTCCAGAAGGAGAAAAAAATTACAAAGTCAATAAAAGAAACAAGGACTCTTCGATAATCATGTATCTTCCTTTTTAATTTTGAAGACCACGCGATCATTTCTCACTATCAATAGTTGAGATCTCCCGTTTATTGTTTGAAAGATGCCCTAATACCTTCAATAGAGGCAAAATGGTGAGTAGCTAAAATGAGGACACGTGTCGATCATTCCCCCCACCTCACGGTGTCATATAAGAGTATTGCCCAAATTTTTTGCTTCCCGAGAATGACAGTGTCCCATAATATATCCATGCACGATGACTTCATGGTAAGACATGATCGTCTATTGTTAAGCCTTGCCCTGCATAACAAAAGGAAATGGCTTAGGGGGGAAACTATTATAAGTCGGTCAAAAGCCCCAAAAAAACACAAAGGCCTAATATGAAGGAAAAGCTTAGAAAGATAAGGATAGACAAACTATGTGCCATGCGTCCCCAAATCACCGCATTCGAAAAGCACATTTCCACCATCCAGATCCGTCTAATGGTCATCTGCATCTCATGCTTGTTTTCAGGTTTTAGGTGCTAACAAACTCTCCTATTTAAAATGGGCTAGCATGCCATTTTTCAGGTATAAATTTCAATCTCATCAATACTACATTTCTCACTCTCTTTCTAATATGGGCATTGAAGTGCTAACCTTGTAGGTCAACCTTGCTCCACTACATCAAAACCTTACACCATCGTAATAAAGCATTAATTCAACCTTTTCATTCACTATTTTGCTCACGAATCAAACAAAAACTATTTGAGACATTTTCTTTTTATGAGCCTCGAAAAATGTCTCAAAGAGCCACCTGTATTACTCTATTGTTTTGTCAAACAACAACCTAAACCTAACAATTTATGTTCTTAAATGGTAGTTAAATCCCTATAACATGAGAAGTGGCCTATGTGAACTATTTATGCAATATATTGAATCAAGAGAAATCACATCACCAAAACACTCATAATTAGTGAGCATACTTTCATATGCTCAAAAACATATTGATGATTTGATCTTCAACATCTATTTTATATGCATGATAGAAAGTTGGATTTTATACCAATTTTTTTAAACTAATGCAATAAATTATTGACTTCCCTGTGTATCATACTCCTTTCCCTTTTTACGAAGATAATTATTTTAATCAAGATGAGTAAATCCTAAATTAGTTCTACCTCCCATTTCTTCATTCATTAAATCAAATGGTTTTCTTACTTGTACTCTAACATCATATGCTAGATCAATTTGTTGACATTGAAATCAAGATTTTTTATAAAAGTGAAAGTAGCCGAAGAGGGAGAGAAAAGGGGAGAGGTAGACACATATTTGCACATTCCATCCTTAAAGCTGCAACTGAATTTGCAAATAATAATAATGATACATTATCTTTATTTTTTCTCATGCATATGACACGCTTTAATTTTTTTACATTTATTATGTTATGTTGCATCAATTAGTTCATCTTGTTGATATTGATATTACTACAAGTATTTCAATTGTTGGTATTGACAATGTCACAAGGGAAAATACAAAGTAAAATTTCAATTGTTGATATTACATTATTGGCAATGATGATTTGTAATTAAATTGATAGTTGTGTTGGACAAATTTTTTTCATTAAGTTATAACTTTTTTGTTTTGTTTATTTGAGATACTTATATTTTGTTTTTTCAAGATACGTATTTATAAAAGTTTGTAAGAGACATTATTGACAACTATATTTTGGCCTTGTTGTAGTTTGAATATATTATAATGTTGACATTTATATTTCGACTTAGTTATGACTTGAATAGATTCAAATCTTCTCATGTTGCTTATGTGAACCTTTAGATTAATCCAACACTTGAGGGACAAAAGGTAATTGATATAAGAAGAATGCGTTGAAAAAGAGAAGTCATTGGTTATGTTTCCCCAAATTTCACCTCTCTCATCATCTTCATCAAATCTTTCCACTATGCCACCACTTCTCCACCCCTTATGCAATCCAAGCCCCCTTATTTGATGGTGCAGATGATGATCAAAACTATTCTTGACATTGAAGCAAAGCAAACAATGGAGACACGACAATAATGACGTGTGATGACGATAATCTTGGTCCAAACATATAGAGTACGTCCGACATTTATTGTTGAAACCTCAAGTTGAAATTGTCTTTATGAATCATATGTATCACCATTTTTTCTTTGATGGTAAATTGGTTTTGTACATGCACATTATTGTTCTACATGCCATAAAATAATAGAAAATGTTGATTTATGTAGTTGGATAAAGAATAATAATATTCAATATTTTAATAATGCATGAATTCTTAAAGTTTTTGAGCCACCAATTTTCTTTCTTTTGAGAATTGTATGTTCTACCCAACCTTTAAAATGTTTTAAATAATTTTTTCCTTCTCTTATTTTAAAGCCTTGTTCTCGTAAAGAATAATTATTTCTACTTGAAATCTCTTTTACTTTAGCAACAAATTCCTCCACTTGACATATATGTGTTGAATTGTTTTGAAAATATAAAAGTTCTTATTCAATTTAGTAGCATTTTTGCAAAGGAACTTAGATGTTTATGGACTTTTACATGCTTCATTAACAATCATAATAAGGAGGGGGCAAATATCTTTGTAGTGTTGTGTCGCAGAAGGTTGAATATCTTCTACCACATCGTTAACAATAACATTACATATAATATCACTTCTTGATAATTTTTTCCACTTTTTTAAGACATAATGCTTGGGTATTAATTTGATATTAATATAAATAAATAATCTTAAATAACAACAATAAATTATGCTAAAACTCTCAAACTTGCGACAAGAGGAATAAATTAAATTCTAATACAAATCAAACGATTCTCGCCACTCTTTCAAGTCATTCTTCATGATGATAACACAATCAATTAACAGTGCTTATGTATTAATGCTTTTCATGGAACATACTTTAAATAACTCATACACGTGTTGTAATTGATCAAAAACAGTTGGACAATAACACTTAGGCACATATTGTAAGATATTCGAAGATGAGTTTTTTAGTCTTGAAATATCTTGGTCTTGATCAATAAAAAATATTGTAATTTATCAAAATTAGTTGGAGTATAAAACTTAGACACAAGTTGTAAGATATTCGAAGACACATTTGCTTCATGTTCACACTTTAGTTCGTTGTATAGATTTTTTCTATAACATCCTCAATGCGTTTAATCTTTTTTGATAATATCCAAGTTTATATTCCTAAATTTTTTAATATTTATAGTCGTACTTTCACTAATTTGAGTATTTTCATTCCTTATGTAAAAACCTTATTTATGTAGTGTGATGTCCAATTCCTGTTTATATTGTACACTCTTTGTAACCAAGTGTTTTCCTTTACACCATACTTTACAATGAGAGTTCTCCACTCTTTTTAAAAAAATTCTTTGCTTTTTTAGCCACACATTCACTTCTTTAAGTTACTAAGAAGACAAGATCCACCTTTCATTAAATTGTGTAAGTACTAGATGCCATTTTGGATCAAGTGCCATGTAGATAAGCCATGATAAGCTCTAAGCATGACCTCATCTAGCATTCTTGTTAATTATGTGTCTTGATCAATAAAA
Source organism: Lathyrus oleraceus (assembly GCF_024323335.1). Classification (NCBI taxonomy): domain Eukaryota; kingdom Viridiplantae; phylum Streptophyta; class Magnoliopsida; order Fabales; family Fabaceae; genus Lathyrus; species Lathyrus oleraceus. The sequence goes on along the minus strand of NC_066585.1, from coordinate 447,906,497 downwards.
ATTGTTTAACGCATTTTCTTATTATGACCCTCTATAAATGTATCAAAGTTCCAGTTGTATGACTCTATTGTTTTGTTATACAACAATGCAACCCTAAAAATTACAATTCTTTGATGGTGGTTAAATCCCTATAACACGAAAAGTGGAATATATGAATATTTATGAAATATGTTGAATCAAGAGAATTATATCATCAAAATACTCATAATCAATGAACATGCTTGCACATTCCCCAAAACATATAGGTGATTTGATCTTGAACATCCATTTGATATACATAATAGAAAGTTGGATTTTCTACCAACTTTTTTGAAACTACTGCGATAAATAATCGACTTCCATGTGTATCACACTCCTCTCCATTTTTTCTGGAGATAATATTTTAATTAAGACGAGTAAATCCCAAATTAGTTCGACCTATCACTTTTTCACTCATTAAGTCAAATGATTTTATTTATTGTAGTCCAACATCATTTTCTAGATCAACTTTAGGCCATTAATTCAAGTAGATGTAAAATATGATTATGTTCCCCCACAAAATCAAGGACCATAAATTTTTCACCCATGTTCTTAACATCGAACCTTGATTGACTATTTGTCCTAGTCCTTGGTCTTGGATTTATGATTTTATAATATCGTTTATCTGGTTTTTCGTAAACCTGACTACTACAAATAATATATTATATGACAAAGTTTTTACCTTAGTCAACAAATAACTAATGTATATATCCTGGAAGTTCCATGATTATTGTTTTTTAAATATAAACAACATATTCCCTCGGTTTGGGAATATATCTACCAAGGTCCTCGCTTCAAATCCCAGTTACTGTATTTTCTGTTATTTATTTATTTTTCAATTGACTTAGGGACCAAACGTTACATTTTCTCAGTTGGCGCTTTTCCCTTTTCCCTTTATTTATTTATTTTGATAATTTTGTCCACCTTTTTAAAACATAATGTTCGGGTACTAATTTGATATTCATATAAATAAATAATCTTAAACAACAACAATAAAGTATGCCAAAACTCTCAAACTTACGACAAGAGGAATAAACTAAACTCTAATCCAAGTCAAATGATCCTCACCACTCTTCCAAGTCATTCTTCATGGCAACAACCTAATCAATTGACAATGCTTATATATTAATAATTTTCATTTAACGTGCTTCAAATAACTCATACTCGTCTTGTAATTGATCAAAAAAAGTTGGAGTATAACACTTAGACATATGTTTTAAGATATTCGAAGATGAGTTTTTTAGTCTTGAAATATCTTGGCGTGCTTCATATTAACACTTCAATTCATTGTGTCATTTTTTTCTACAACATCCTTAATACGTTTAATTTTTTTATAATATCCAAGTTTACATTCCTAAAATTTTTAATATCTGCATTCACACTTTCACTAATTTTTATTATCATTCTTTATGTAAAAACCTTCTTTATGTAACGTGATGTCCAATTCCCTTTTATATTGTACACTCTTTATAACCAAGTGTTTTCATTTACATCATACTTTACAATGAGAGTTCTCCATTCTTTTTAAAATTTTCCTTTGCTTTTTTAGCAATACATTCACTTCTTCAAGTCACTAAGTGTCATACCCCAAAATATGTCATCCCCCTTTCACTTTTCTTGTAGAGCCATATTGCTTGGTTTGTGATCCTTGTTTGTGTGATTTATATATTGATCTTGTGATTGTCTATAAAACCCTAATTTTTGGAAAGGGGTTATTTGGTCAATTTGATTTGCATCATGCCATTTCCATTAGAATCATTCATAAAGTTTGCTATTGGTAGTTGGAATCAATCATCTGTGGGTCATGGTTTATGACATGGTTATTTGTCAGATGATTCATTTGGTCCAAAGTTTTGTTATGCATGTTTCATTCACGTATCATGGTTCATTTAAAGCTTCATAGTGCATTCATTAGCTCATGTTTCATAGTGCATTCTTAGTCCATTGATTCTTTATTCATGGTGCATTCATAGTCCATTTGTTCAAGTTTTATAGTTCTCATTTAAAGTTCATGATTCATTCAATTCAAGGAGAATTCAAATATAACTTTAGATAGAAAGTTTTATTTGAAAATAAGACTTGTTTTATTGAATTAAAAGGAATTATTTTCATTAAAAAATATTCATTTCATTTAAAAATATCAAATTACAAATGTCCATACAAAATTACAAGAAAAATGAGGACTTTGACCTACAGTAGCCTTTGGTCAACTATTGACTTTTTGGTCAACCAATTGACCAAAGTCAACTAACTCAATCCTTAAACCTAATCCTAAATGTTCACGTTGTTTCATCATTTTTCCATCTTTCCTTATTGCTTCAATCCCAAGCTTTCTTTATCTATAAGTAATCATGTTCCTTCAAGTCATTCATGGTGGTTCCATTTCAAGCAACCATGAGATCAAGGCAAAACTCCAAGCATAGAGCCAGTCCTGCGTCAAACAAACTAATCACAATTACTCAGTTCAAGTTCATTAAGCTAGCATTAATATCAAGCATAGTTAACACATTACAAAAGATAACTTTGTAACACTGATAAATTTTGTTTAACAATAACAATCCAACAAATATTTTGCAGCAGCTGAAACAATTTGGTTCACTAGCATTAATCACTAATAAACAACAAGGCCATGATCACTAATGTCATTCAAAATCAGATACCATAGTAATGAACATTGTTTCTCATGTAATTACTCCACACAACAAATTACTTTCAATTAATTCAATGTAACTCTAATTGACTTCACATCCCGAACCTAACTTAATATTCATAGAATTACAATTTAGCTAACATAGTACAATCAATTTAGCTAATTGCAATGCATAACTAACAACAATCCAATCTAACATAACTTACTCCAAACAAAAACCACTAACTAACATAATCAAAACTTAACCCTAACTAATGGTAAGCTAACATCCAAACCAACTAATTCACTAATCTCTAACAGTTAGTGTTTTACATTTAGCAGTGTTAACAAAGTAACAACTCAGTTTCATACCATTCTAATAACTTCTTGCTTTCCAATTTCTGTTCAAAATTAACTAAGTTAGTATGAAAATAGTCCATACCAATTCACCCATCTAACTTGCTGTAACAGAAACACTGAATGAAAATTAACCCTATAAATAATTCAACTTGCAGGTGTAACTAACTGTTTCAAGTTCTAACAACATAATGTAACTGACATTCGATTAACTCAATGACTAACCTGAATTTAACAAACCTCGAACTAACCTATAACTAACCTAATTCATTTTAACAAAGGGATTAACAGCAAATAACAGCTCATTTACATCCTAACAGAAATCATCCCAACTGTTTCTCAGCAAATAACAGCTAACATGTGAATAATAGAAATTGGGCCTCAGCAAGGCCCTGGCTCATGTAAATGCTTTCTGCACTTATGATGCGTTTTATACCCCCTGGACTCAAAACCAACTCCAATTGGGCTTGTCTCATCGGTTATGCCATAATGCTTTCTGCACCCTCCTTTGGTGCACACCCTTCGCCCTTTTAGGTTTTTTTTCTTTCTTTTTCTTTATTATTTTTCTTTTGTGTTTTTTTAACGTTTTTAATTACTCTTAATTTGTTTGATACCATTTTTGCCATAAGAAAATTAGGAATAAAAAAGGACATGGTTATTTATTTAATCATTGATTCATGTTTAGAAAATGATAAAGATGCATGTTTAGCAATTAGAATATAATTAGACTTTAATTGATTTTAATCACTTTGAGAATATTTTGAAACTAGAATGGTTGATGTTTGGAGTTTAATTGAATTTTAGTCATTAACCTACTTCTTGATTATAATCCATGATCACATTATTTTCTCTACTTAGATGCATGTTTAAGTTTAGACTTTAGTTTCTACTTCTAGTTTGAAGTCATTAGAATCAATATCTTTTGCATTCATTCTTAATCATATTTAGTGTATGATCATGATTGTGAACTTGCTTGATTGTTACCATTGTCACTTGATTGATTTAGGACATGGTACTATTATATGCTTGTATGAATCTTTTCACATTCCTTGTATGATTTATGATTCATCCCCCCCCCACCCCTACCCATTGTGGGTAAAATATCCTCAATTCCCATTCCCATGTAATAGCATAGAACTTTCCGTTCCTTTATTGTTTCCTTTGCATGGTAATAAACAAGATAAAAACAAAAAGATAAAAAAAGAACTTTTTTCAAAAGAATAAAACACACTTGATCCAAGGTCAAGTGCTTTTCAAAATCAAATTCAATCAAAAGCAACGTCAGTGCTTGATCCAACATCAAGTATCTCATCCATTCCACTCTTACACTTCTATCTCCATACCATTCATTCAATTTCTCACACCTCTTTCATTTCAAATTCATCAAACGCTTGATCTAGCATCAAGTCATTTTCATAATAAATTAGATGAAAAAGATGGGGCCTATGTACTTGTGCATAACATTCTCAAGTACTTGGGTTGTCGGTTGTACCTACCTTGTGGTCTGATACTTGACATCTATTCAAAAACACTTAACAAAATAAAACAAGTTTAACTTGGTCCTCTTAGGGGGAAAAGAGTGGTTAGGATGCAAATGTCCTCTCAAATCCTGAGTATTCTAATTGTCGGTCGTACTTAGCCGGTGGTTATGCGCTTGTCTCCTTCTAAGTACCAACAATTAAACTCGCCAAATAAACTTCATAAATAATCAATCAAATATATTCTTTTGCCTTGGGGTAACATCCAAATCTTTCACCATTCTACATATTCAATATCTTCAAGAATTCTCATAAGTGATATACTTTCTCTTTGGATCAAACACAATAATCCTCTCTGATACCCACACATCCTTTGGGTTAATCACCTCATGGTTAAATAACCATTTTTGAATCCTAATCATTCTCTTTCATGTTTGCCTTATCAGTTCTCTCGTGCTTAGGCGAACCCTTTCGATCTCATTCGCCTTTTTAGTCCTCTCGTGCTTAGGCAAATCATATCTCATTCATGTTTGCATTATCAGTCCTCTCGTGCTTAGGCAAACCATATCTCATTCTTGTTCTCCTCCTCTTGTGCTTAGGCATACCATCTCTCGTTCATGTTCGCCTTATTAGTCCTCTTGTGCTTAGGCGAACCCTTTCGATCTCATTTGCCTTATTAGTCCTCCCGTGCTTAGGCAAACCATTCCTCATTCATGTTCACCTTATCAGTCCTCTCGTGCTTATGTGAACCCTTTCGATCTCGTTCGCCTTATCAGTCCTCTCATGATTAGGTAAACCATATCTCATTCATGTTTGCCTTATCAGTCCTCTCGTGCTTATACAAACCATTTCTTATTCAAGTTCTCCTTATCAGTTCTCTCGTTCTTAGGATAACCCTGTTTCTCATTCATGTTTGCCTTATCAATCCTCTCGTGCTTAAGCAAACCATTTCTCATTCATCTTCACCTTATCAGTCCTCTCGTTCATAGGTGAACCCACTTTTCTCATTCATGTTCGCCTTATCAGTCCTCTCATGCTTAGGAGAACCCTTTCTCTCTTTCATGTTTTCCTTGTCAATTATCTTGTGCTTAGGCAAACCTTTTCTCCTTCATGTTCGCCTTATCAGTTCTCTCGTGCTTAGGCGAATCCTTCCTATCTTGCTTGTTTGCCTTGTCAGTCCTCTCGTGCTTATGCAAACACCCTCCTTTGTCTCTTTGGCCATACCATATATTGGTTAACGCCACACTCTTTGATTCAGATACACACTCTTTTGTTCTTTTAGGCTAATCATCATTTATTGGTTAATGCTACATTCTTGCTCTTTTTGGCCACCCCATATATTGGTTAATGCCACACTCTTTCTATTCAAGCAATTTTCTTCACCTTTTGGCAACCTAATCAACTATTTCTTTCTTTGTCCTTATCCTTAGTTCCATGAACTATGGAGATTTGATCCCTTTATTGCATTATAAGGATACGTAGGCATGAGGGCCCCAATCCTCAGTGATAATATTAATTATTAAATTCTTTTTCTCCTTCTTACTTAGATCATTTCGCAAGTAATCTTTAGAAAATAACACCATTCAAGAAAATAAAAACCAAACTGGTTCCCGTTGAGTACAACGAATGTGAGGGGTGTTAATACCTTCCCCTTACATAACTAACGTCCTTACCCATTTTCTCTTCCCCTAGATTTTATCGATATTTTTCCTTTCCTTCGGGAATAAATAAAGTTCGGTGGCGCCTTTGTTGTATCTTCGAGCGTGTGATGCGCTCTGGTATTTTTTGTGTAGCTTCACTAAGAAGACAAGATCCACCTTTCATTAAATTGTGTAATTGATAGATGCTATTTTGCATCAAGTGTCGTGTAGATAAGCCATGATAAGCTCTAAGCATGACCTCATCTAGCGCTCTTGTTATTTCTTGGTCTTGATCAATAAAAATTGTTTGAGGCATTTTCTTCTAATTAGCCTCTATAAATGTTTCAAAGAGCCACTTGTATTACTCTATTGTATTGTCATGCAATAATGCAACCCTAAAAATTCAAATTCTTTGATGGTGGTTAAATCCCTATAACACGAAAAGTGGCATATGTGAACTATTTATGTAATATGTTGAATCAAGAGAAATCACATCACCAAAATACTCATAATCAATGAACATGCTTGCACATGCCCCAAAACATATTGGTGATTTAATCTTCAACATCCATTTGATATGCATGATAGAAAGTTAGACTTTCTACCAACTTTTTTGAAACTATTACGATAAATAATTAACTTCCTTGTGTATCATACTCTTCTCCATTTTTTCTAGAGATAATATTTTAATCAAGACGAGTAAATTCCAAATTAGTTCAACCGGTCACTTTTTCACTCATTAAATCAAATGATTTTATTTATTATAGTCCAACATCATTTTGTAGATCAATTTGTAGGCCATTAATTCAAGTAGATGTAAAATATGATTATGTTTCTCCACAAAATCAAGGACCATAAATTTTTCACCCATATTCTTAATTTCGAACCTTAATTGACAATTTGCCATAGTCTTAGGTCTTTGATTTGTGGTTTTATAATGTCATTTATCTGGTTTTTCGCAAACTTCAATACTACAAATAATACATTATATGACAAAGCCTTTACCTCGACCAACAAATAACCAATGTATATGTCCTGAAAGTACCATGATTATTGTTTTTAAAATATATACGATATATTCCCTCGATTTTGGTAAAAACTAAGAGATTATATCTATCCGACCCTCCTCGCTTCAAATCCTAATTACTGCATTTCTATTATTTATTTATTTTTTAGTTGTCTTAGTGACCAAACATTATATTTTCTCAGTTGACGCCTTTCTCTTTTCCCTTTATTAATGTATTTTGATAATTTTGTCCACCTTTTTAAAAAACATAATGTTCGGGTATTAATTTTATATTCATATAATAAATAATCTTAAACAACAACAATAAAGTATGCCAAAACTCTAAAACTTACGACAAGAGGAATGAACTAAATTCTAATCCAAATTAAATGACCCTCGCCACTCTTCCAAGTCATTATTCATGACATTAACACAATCAATGGACAATGCTTATATATTAATGCTTTTCATTGAACATGCTTCAAATAACTCATACTCGTATTGTAATTGATCAAAAATAGTTGGAGTATAACACTTAGACACATATTTGTAAGATATTTGATGAGTTTTTTAGTCTTGAAATAACTTAGCTTGCTTCATATTCACACTTTAGTTCGTTGTGTCGTTTTTTTCTACAACAACCTCATTGCGTTTAATTTTTTTTAATAATATCCAAGTTTAAATTCCTAAATTTTTTAATATATGCATTCATACTTTCAGTAATTTGAGTATTATCATTCCTTATGTAAAAACCTTTTGTATGTAGCGCGATGCTCAATTGCCTTTTATATTGTACACTCTTTGTAACCAAGTGTTTTGCATCAAGATCCATATTTCATTAAATTATGTAAGTGCTAGATGATGTTTTACATCAAGTGCCAAGTAGATAAGCCATGATAAGCTCAAAGCATGACCTCATCTAACGCTCTTGTTATTGCTTAGTCTTTATCAAAATAAATAAATTAGGCATGTTCTTCTTATGAATCTCTATAAATGTATTAAAAGAGCCACTTTTATGAATCTATTTTTTTTTCATACAACAATGCAACCCTAAAAATTCCAATTCTTTGATGGTGGTTAAATCCCTATAACACGAAAAGTGGCATATGTGAACTATTTGTACAATATGTTGAATCAAGGGAAATCACATCACCATTATACTCATAATCAATGAACATGCTTGCACATGCCCCAAAACATATTGGTGATTTTATCTTCAACATCCATTTGATATGCATGATAGAAAGTTGGATTTTCTACCAACTTTTTTGAAACTATTGCAATAAATAATCGACTTCCCTATGTATGATACTCGTCTCCATTTTTTCTAGAGATAATATTTTAATCAAGACGAGTAAATCCCAAATTTGTTCAACCTGTCACTTTTTCACTCATTAAATCTAATGATTTTATTTATTATAGTCCAACATCATTTGCTAGATCAATTTGTAGGCTATTACTTCAAGTAGATGTAAAATATAATTATGTTCCCCCACAAAATCAAGGACCATAAAATTTTCACCCATATTCTTAATTTTGAACCTTGATTGAAAATTTGTTCTAGTCTTAGGACTTCGATTTGTGGTTTTATAATATCGTTAATCTGGTTTTTCACAAACCTCACTACTACAAATAATATATTATATGACAAAGTTTGTACCTCTCCTAACAAATAACCAATGTATATGTCCTGAAAGTTCCAGGATTATTGTTTTTAAAGTATATACAACTTATTCCCTCGGTTTTGGTAAAAACCAATGGAATATATCTACCAGAGACCTTGCTTCAAATCCTAATTACTGCAATTTCTGTTATTTATTTATTTTTCAATTGGCTTATGGACCAAATGTTACATTTTCTCAGTTGGTGCCTTTCCCTTTTCCCTTTATTAATTTATTTTGATAATTTTGTCCAACTTTTTAAAACATAATGTTCGGGTATTAATTTTATATTCATATAAATAAATAATTTGAAACAACGACAATAAAGTATACCAAAACTCTAAAACTTACCACAAGAGGAATAAACTAAAGTCAAATCCAAATCAAACGACCCTCGCCACTCTTCCAAGTCATTCTTCATGGCAATAACATAATCAGTTGACAATACTTATATATTAATGCTTTTTATGGAACATGCTTCAAATAACTCCTACTTGTGTTGTAATTGATCAAAAATAGTTGGAGTATAACACTTAGATACATGTTGTAAGATATTCGAAGATGATTTTTTTAGTCTTGAAATATCTTGGCTTGATTCATATTCACACTTAAGTTCGTTGTGTCGTTTTTTTCTATAACATCCTCAACGCGTTTAAGATTTTTTATATTATCCAAGTTTACATTCATTAAATTTGTAAAATTTGCATTCACACTTTCACTAATTTGTGTATTATGATTTCTTATGTAAAAACTTTCTTTATGTAGCGTGATGCCCAATTCCCTTTTATATTATACCCTTTTTGTAACCAAGTATTTTCCTTTACACCATACTTTACAATGAGAGTTCTCCACTCTTTTGAAAATTTTCCTTTGGTTTTTTAGCCATACATTTACTTCTTCAAGTCACTAAAATGACAAGATCCACATTTCATTAAACTGTGTAAGTGTTAGGTGCCATTTTGCATCAAGTGTCGTGTAGATAAGCCATGATAAGCTCTAAGCATGACCTCATTTAACACTCTTGTTATTTCTTGCTCTTGATAAATAAATAAAATTTGAGGCAATATCTTATTATGAGTCTATATAAATGTATCGAAGAGCCATTTGTATGACTATATTGTTTTGTCATACAACAATGCAACCCTAAAAATTCCAATTCTTTGATGGTGGTTACATCCTTATAACACAAAAAGTAGCATATGTGAACTATTTATGCAATATGTTAAATCAAGAGATCAGACATCACCAAAATACTAATAATCAATGAACATGTTTGCACATGCCTCAAAACATATTTTTTATTTGATCTTCAACATCCATTTGATATGCATGATAGAAATTTGGATTTTCTACCAATTTTTTTGAAACTATTACGATAAATAATCAACTTCCTTGTGTATCACATTCCTCTCCATTTTTTCTGGAGATGATATTTTATTTAAGACGAGGAAATCCTAAATTAGTTTTACCTGACACTTTTTCACTCATTAAATCAAATAATTTTATTTATTATAGTCCAACATCATTTTGTAGATCAATTTGAAGGCCATTAATTCAAGTAGATATAAAATATGATTATGTTTCCCCACAAAATCAAGGACCATAAATTTTTCACCCATATTCTTAATTCTGAACCTTGATTGACAATTTGTCCTGGTCTTAGGTCTTGGATTTGTGGTTTTACAATATTGTTTATCTGGTTTTTTGCAAACCTCACTACTAAAAATTGCAAGCACTTGATTTCTCAGCAAGTTGGCATTGGCCAAATCCTTTAGCATAGGAAGGTTGCCTAGATTCTAAGTCCATTTGTCCAAGATCACGCCAACGGTCCACACAAAAGTCTTTTAGGGTTTTTTGTTATTATTATGTACATTAATGGTCAAAGACCACACAAACAAGCAAAATATACACAAACAAAATATATCACACAATATGGTCAAATTGGACAAAGTGAAAATTGCATTAACATAAACAATTAGAATGATATGAACAATGGCAAATGAAATATAGTTCTAAAAATAAATTGCATTAAAGTAATAGCTTGAAATTAAAAGTTAGTAGATAATTGGTTAGAAGTTAGTATTGTTTTGCTTTTTCTTTTCATTTCAAGACATTCTTTGGAGAACACTCAACCCACTTATCACAAGCATGGATCCTTGAGCCAAAACATCTTCCAAAGGAAGGAAAGAAGGCCAAGTTTCCACACAATACCATGAAAGAGGGAAGACTTACAATCTCACTAACTAGAATGCTTATGCCTTTTATGTCACAAATTTAACGCTATGTTAAACAATCGTAATTGGACTTATATAGAAGTCACAACTATTTGAGACCGGGAAATAGAATTTTGGTGTTAATGCATGTTAGAGACATAATATAATGAACTATGCTCATGAAACATACCAAACACAAAAAGAATATGCAAAAGGTGTGGTCTAATCTCATCCATACTCATGTCAATTTTTCAATCAACTAACATTAGGACTTTGAGATGTCATAGGCCAAATGGAATGAATGAATGAAGAAGAGGAATAAGATGAAGTGGGAGGGGAATGGATCAAAACACAAATTGGTCAAAAGAGGACTTTTACCAAATTAATATCATCCATTCATTTGGGGAGATGGAATGTATATTCCATTAATCCCCTAAATCAAATGATATTAATTTGACAAAGTCAAATCAACCTTGACCAAGGCCCAATAACAAGAGTCAAACATAAACAAGTCATCACAATTGGTCAACAAATTTATTTGACATTTATTCAAATTAAAATACTAAAATAGTGCATTTTAATTAAATATGGTTTGTTCAATTCCTAAAATCTCATCAAAACACCAAATAAATGGCCATGAGATTTATCATAGGTCGAACAAGGTCAAAGGACCTTGGAGAAAAAATCTCATAATTTTTTGACATTTAAAAATATTTTTAAACAATTAAAAACAAATGCAAAATCAATTAATTCATGAAAGATATTAATAATGATCCAAAAAATAATTTTAATTCAGAATATGAAAGAGAAAAATATTTGAATTTTTTTGGTGAAAGTCTCATATTTTTTGGATCAATATTGAATTTAATATGAATTATTGAAAATAATGCAATTAAAATGAAAATTAAAATATCAGAAAAAAGTGGACCACTTGATCTCCCTCATTAATTGAGGTGGCAGATCAAGTGGCCAGAAACGCGCTATCCACGATGGACTCAATTCAGTGGGCTACACAGTTGGTAATCACAATGGACGCGTGAGATTAAAACAAATCAAGAGAATCCTGTGGTTGGGAGACATGTTAGCGCATGGCCGGAGCTGTAGCTCCGGTCTTCTTCTCCGGTGGACCTCACCGGACTGGTCCACCATCAACCATCACTAAAATTAAAAACAAGGACATGATTTCAAAGTAAAAATGGCACTGAGCTCAAATCTGGCCTCAATTCACTCTAACTCCAAGTATATTGAGAGATACATGGAGTTGAAATTTGAGGTACATGAACTGAGTTGCTTCGATTTGGCCTTAAAGCAACTCAATCTTCTTGCCTACATTGGTAGGACTTCAGACAACCAAAGAATCAATAGAATTGAGCAAGAATTTGAGAGAATCGAAGAGTTCAGAATTTCTGGAAAATACCTTCAATGGAGGTCTGGATTCAACTGATCTGGATCTTGCTTGTGTTTGATCTCATTCCACTTGCTTGCAGAAGAAGGATTGAATTCTTAAAAGGCTATGGATTCTTGGAGATTTAAATTTCAAAACAGTGGAAATTCAACCTCAAATTCAAAAGAATTCCTCAGGTTTATCCTTTGCAAAGTGAGGGTTTGAGATGGGGGATCAAAGCTGGCGTGAATGTGTGTGAAATTCTGAGCAATTGAGGCTCTATTTATAGCTGAAATCATTGATATTTGCACACTTGAAATCACTTTCCAAATTTGGTCATTGATGATGCATGGGTGCATGGGCGCGCATAGGCCCATAAAATCATTGCCATAAGTCCACAAATGAATGTTGGATAGTCTGAATTCAGCTTGGATTGCAAGGCAAGTGTGCATTTGGATTTGAAGTTTGATCCTTGCCAAGTGATGTCACCATGTTCATGTCATGTGCAACCTATACATTCCTTGTCCAAAATGAATGAATTTGAGCTCTTTGGAAAGGTGAGATCAAGAGGAACAACTTTCATGTTCAATACTTTTTCATTTAGAGCTTGGAACTTGGAGAAATTTAAGGTGGAAGTTTGGAAACTTTTGACATATCAAATTTTTTCTAAGTGTCAAGCCATATGTCTCAATATTCCACCTTGCTTAACTTTTTACATGAGCTTCAAATGAGAAACGTGTCTTCATAAAAGTTGTATCTATCTCAAAGGCCTTCAAAATGGTCACCAATTTCATGTCATTTGGATTTGAAATGATAGAGTTATGCATTTTTGAAGTTTGGAAAAATCACTTGATCAATGGTATAGGTCAAAAGTGACCTATAATGTAACCTCATATCACATGCTCAAAAAAGTTGAATTAGCTTACACTCCAAACATCAAAGTTGAAGTAGACACATTGAATTTGATTGTTCAGCTTGGAAATCTTTCATCTCCTAAAAATTGAGCAAGTTATGGCCTTAGGAAGTTGACTTTCAAATTAGGGTTTAGACAAAATGACCTATAATGTTTCAACATAGAAAATGATTTTCTAAGAAAAAATAGCTCTAGGTCTCAACATGAAAGTTGTTTGGAATGTCATTTAGAGTATGTTTTCTCTTGGAATCATTTTCATATGGTTAAAATTGTAGGAGATAGGGTCTAGGGAGACCCATTTTTTATAAGATGAATTCATCTGGCCAACCACCATCAACCAACTTGCTAACTTCCAATTATCTTGACTTTCTAGGCTCATGGTATATCATATATGCATAAGATGATGAATTTTGAAATGTACCTTGAGAAATTCGATCAATTGGTGAGATAGCTTGTTGGAGAAGTTACTCAAGATACCCAGTCAAACTAGGGTTTCCAAGGCAAATCACCCTCAAACTCTTGAAGAAAACTTGATCAATATAACATGTAGGAATCAATGGGACTCATATATGATGTTCATAACCATTCTTGAATCAATTCTTGGTTGTACTCTTTGTTCATGAGGGTCTCAAACCCTAGATGTGAACTTGATGAATCAATGGAATCATACCCTTCCTACAAAAGAGTTAGACAAATGCAAAGACATATTTTTGGTATTTTGGTTAGTGAAATGATAAAATACAAGTATGATACAATCACAAAGTGCTTGGTGATGTCTCCCCAAAAAAACCAATGAAAGAGGGGTAAGGATGATGCCAAGGTATGATCCTAATGTTAATGCTTGTGATGAAATTGCATGAGGGATCTTAGGGTCAAAATTGGGGTCTTACACATTCCTCAAGGGAATCCGGCAGGCATGGTAGAAGCAAACTGAGTGGCAGGCACTATTGAAGTAACAACCCCTGAAATGGCAGTCCTTTGAGGAGGAGGAGTTGCAAGCGTTGGAGAAGACTGACTCTGAGCAGTTAGTACAAACTCCATTATGGCAGTCAAACGAGCAATTTCGTCCTTCAACAACGGTTCTCTTGTTCCAAATGTTCCATGATTCTCGGTTGATTGGCGCGAGTGTTATATCGGTGAGTTAGCTTGACTGAAGCACAGAAGAATAACCAATAAGACATATGGAGAAAGAAAAACCTACTATGCAAATGATGCATGAAATGCAATGTTTTGATTGTTTTTATTTTCAAGGAACATACTATTTTATTTGCAAATATATAATAACAATTATAACAATTTGATTGACCATAAAAAATATCTTTTATTCATATAATTTGGAAGGATTACACCGAGTACAATTTCAGAAACCAAAATACAAATACAAGAGAAAAGGAAACTAATCATCCTAAGGATCCCCTAACAACAGTGTCAGATGATCTGGCTACAGGCGCATACTTCCTTCGGATGCGTCGGATCTCGGGCTCAAAAGAGGTCTTCATCTAAGCCTTCTCAAGGACAAGCTGATCAATAATCTTCTTCCAAGCACCGGAAGACTGGGGTATACTAAAGGAAGATGGACTCTCAATATTTCTCTGTCTCTTCACTACTCGGTCTTCAAGAAGTTCGATAAGTGCATTTTGTCCTTAGACTCAAGCTGCAACTCCTCATGCTTCCGGCTTAAAGCATGAAACCGCTCTTCCCACATATCCTTCTCTTGCTTCATCTTGGTGAGTGCATTTTCCAACTCCTCTACATCTTGGTTAGGGAGAGTTAATGACTTAACCACAACCATAGACATAGGTCTCTCACAAGCGTACGTCATCTTCAATTCCAAAGCTCTCTTTTTCACCCAAGTAGTGTAAACTTCCAAAGCTACACAGTTGCACGGACCAAGCTCGGATCTTCCTTTCCTATGCACATTATGCCAAGCATGCACAATCTTCTGCTTCAAATGTTGGGGATCTTTACCCTCTTGATAGAAAAGACCTTCTAACTAAGTGTTATTAGGCTTGTCTCTCAAGGGGAACCCAAGTTGACGACGAGCCAAAGCAGGGTTGTAGTTAATTCCTCCTTGTGTACCAATGAGAGGCACATTAGAGAATTCACCACAACTATCAATAATATCCAAACTACTCAATGAAGAATCGTACCAAACTATATCATCATTAGTGAGAGACATAAGTCTCTGAGACCACCATAGACATCGTTTATTCTCCACAAAAGCAGGCGTCGGAGGCAAGTGTGAAATAAATCACTTGTACAGAAGAGGAACACATCACATAATAGTCCCACCACCTTTAGAACTCCTCAAATGCAAAGATAAGTACATATCACCCAACAAAGTAGGCACAAGATTCCCAATCAAGAAGATTTTAATGGCGTTAACATCAACAAAACCGTCAATGTTAGGGAACAAAGCCAAACCATAGATGAGCAACACAAAGATAGCTTCAAAAGCGTCCATACTACCGACTTGAGCAAAAGCAGTAGCTTTCCCAATAAGGAATTCAGAAGTCAACCCAAACATTCCTCCTTTCTTCACCCAATGGGCCTCAATCTCAGACTTCTTCAAATGAAGAGCTTCAGCTATAAGATGAGATATGGGAATCTCCTCTAATCCACTAAAAGGCACCTTGTTAGACACAAGTATTCCCAAGAGATGGGCATACTCTTCCAACATAGGCACAAGCTGATAATCGGGAAAAGTGAAGCAACGGTAGAGAGGATCATAAAATTGAACCAACACACTCAAGAGCCCTTCCATCACATCATCAGATAATACAGATAGAGGCTTCCCATGACGTTGTTTGAAGTCCAAGGGATCTAATATAAAAGATGATAGTTTTCTTATCTTTTTCAAATCGGGACATCTGAAACTGTACTTCTTAGTGTTCCTTCATCCATAATCCATAGTCTGAAAATATTTGCAAATAAAACCTCAGTTCCTTGAAGTCATTTTTTGTGTGATGAATGTCATGATGCACATGAATGCATGAATGCAACAATCACAAATAAGGGATCACACATAAGGCAAACAAAGGTCAAGGGATGAATCAAGTTGTTGTCAAGATCAATCATCCATTTTGGTGGATTATGGTTTTCACCTTATCAACACCCAAGTTCCATTGATATTGACAAGACTTGATTGGATCAACCAAGAATCAAAGGGTTTGTTGTGAGTCACGAGCATGGAGTCAGGTTAAGAACCATCCCAAAGGAGTGTACTAAGGATAAAAACCTGTAGATCATGTTCTAAAAAAGCTCTCATAGTCTTAATTCCATCTATCAGATATTATAGGTTAGGATTACTAACTCATCAACCCATAATATTCTCAAGAGAAACTTATTTGAGTGTAGTATCGCATAACAACTGTTATCAAGTCTACACTTGAACAGTCTCCGCACTACATCCTAAATAGGCCAAGTTGGATTAAATATTCTACGGTTCTCAGCTTCTCGGACCCAAAACAGAGAAAGTAATGCCTAACCACAAATAACTTGTGTGACATTCATAACTCCAAAAGGGTCTCCACTGAGTAGATGGGTCTCAAGCCAACCTTTTAAGGACTACTCCATACAAGTCGAACATGACTATACCATCCTCCTATCTTAATTGCACTCAAGTTCGAGTTAGAACTTATCTCACCATTCAGAGATCACCAAGCACAACAAGCAGATTATATCATACCAACAAATACAAACAACAAATATACAATTATATACACATAATAAAGTAGGTTAAACCCACTAAGGACTACTCCCCAGCAGAGTCGCCACTTAATTTCTGTAACGGTAAATTCATGACCATTAAGCTATGGATAAACTTAACGTTAATAAAACCAGAGTCGCCACCGTACTTTTATTGTTTCCAAGGGAAAAGGGAAAAGTACGAACAAAACCCAAAGATAAGAAGTTTTCAAATCAAAACTAATAAAATTCCAGAGATTACAGGTAAGGGGGTTGGTTACACAAAGGGAAGGTGTTAGCATCCAAAGTGTCCTAGGTACTCCTAGGGGGGCCTTTTTTTATGAGTGTATGTGTTTTTGGTATAAAATGATGTTTGCAATAAATAGAGTGTGGGGATAAAAAAAGAATTCTTTAATTATATTTTGTGTTTGACAAGACCTTCGGACTTGTGCCTACATACCAACATAAAGATGAGGGATCAAAACCTCGTAGTTCGTGGTATCAATTTCAAAGTGAGTGAATTGCTTTTAGTAAAAGTTTAAGTTTAAAAGAGGCACAGAGGGCCTAAAAGAGTTTGAATGAGTGTTAGTTCTTTTTGTCTTTTGAAATTTTAAGTTAATATGATTAGATTTATTCACAAGTTTGATTTAAGAAAAGAGTTTTAAAATGCAATGGCATAAGGCCAAAGTTTCTAATTTGCAATAAAGTCTAAGTTTAGAAATCACAAGCAAAGAAGGTTTTTGAAAAGAGGGAGAGATTTGAAATTTAAGAAGTGGAAGGAGATGAAGAGACTAATCTTAAGCAAAAATTTAAAAGTTAAGAGTTGAAAAGATCTGACCAATGGGATGCAATGCAATAGACAAGAATGTCATATAGAAACCCACTTTTTACTTGGACTTTAGGATCAAGCAATATCAATACACAAATAGCAAGATGAAGAGCAAGACATCAAATAAAGATAGTCATATCCAAGCTAGAAACTTCATATTCTTCTTCATAATGTTCCCCATGTATCATATGACATACTCCTCGAATGGCTCAGAATAAGGCATTAGACACAGGTTCAAAGTAACATTTGCATCAAGATCATGTAGCAGATGAACTCAAGTGGATCCCAATACTTGTATCAGATGAAAGCTCAACATCACAATAACTTGGTTTCAGAAATGTTGGCATTGGCCAAGTCCTTTTGCATAGGGAGTGTTGCCTAATTCTAAGTCCAAGTCTCAGATCAAATCCAATTGTCCACACAAATATTTTTTAGGGTTTTTGTTGTTTATTATGTACTTTAAGGTCCTAAGACCACAAACACAAATAAAATACAAAACAAATATATACAATCACAATATAATCACACAATATGACTCAAGTGAGCAAAGTGAAATGGCACTAAAATAAACAAGTCAAATGATATGTATAATGACAAATGATAAATGACTTGAATTTAAAGTGCATAAAAGTAAATGGATTAAAATTAAAAGTTAGTCAAATGTTAGTTGATTAGATGTTAGTGAAGTTTTACTTTTCAATTTTTTTAAGTCATTCTTTGGAGAACACTCAACCCTCTATTCACAAGCATGGATCCTTGAACCAAGACATCTCCCAAAAGGAGGAAAAATGCCAAGTTTCCACATAATACCATAAAAGGGGGGAGACTTACAATCTCACTTACTAGAATGATATGCCTTTTGTGTCAAAATTTAGCACTATGTTAAGCAATCGTAATTGAACTTGTGTAGAAGTCACAACTATCTGAGGTCGGGCAATACATTTTTTGGTGTTAATGCATGTTAGAGATATGATATAATGAACCATACTACTAAAACATATCACACCCAAAAAGAAAATGATCAAAAGGTTGGACCTAATCTCATACATACTTGTATTGGTTCATGAACCAATTAGCCTTAGGATATTGAGATGCCATTGGCCAATGAGAGGAATAAGATAGAAAGGGATTGAAGATGAAGAGGGAGGGGAAAGGAGACAAACATAAATTGGTCATGGGAGAAATTTCATCAAATTAAAATCATTCATTCATTTTGGGAGATGAAATGTATATTTCATCAATCCCCTAAATCCAATGATTTTAATGCAACAAAAGTCAAATCAACGTTGACCAAGGCCCAAACACAAAAGTCAAACTCCACAAGTCAATAAAAATGGCTCAACACAAATTATTTCAATTAAACAAATTAAAAATCAATTAAAAATACATTAAATTAAATTATGTTTTATCAAAAACCTAAAACCTCTTCAAAACACCAAATAAATAGCCAAGAGATTTATCATAGGTCAAACAAGGTCAAAGGACCTTGGAGAAAAAATTTCATAATTTTTTAAAAAGTCAGAAGTATTTTTAAACAATTTAAAATATGCACAAAAATAATTAAATCATGTAAACTATCAATATTGATCCAAAAAATACTTTTAATTCAAAAAATGAAAGAGGAAAATATTTGAGTTTTTTTTGTGAAAGTCTCATATTTTTTGGATCAATAATGAAATTAATATGAATTAATGAAAATAAAGAAATTAAAATGAAAATTCAAAAATTTAAAAATACGTGGACCATCTGATCTCCCACATTAATTGAGGTGGCATATCAGATGGTCCAAATCGCGCGTTCCGTGTGGTCTTTAGTCAACTGAGCAGCACGCGTGATAATCATAACCAAGGCTCAGGATTAAAACAGTTTAAATGGATCATGTGGTTGAGAAGCTTGCTAACACATCGCCGGAGCCAGAGCTCCGGTCTTCTTCTCTGGTGGACCTCACCGGACTGGTCCACCTTCAACCATCACCAAAATGAAAAAGCAAGACATAGATTTAAAGAAAAAATTCTCAGGAGCTCGAATCTAGCCTCAATTTTGTCTAACTCCAAGTATATGAGAAGATATAAGGAGTTGAATTTTGAGGATCATGAACTGAGTTGCTTCGATTTGACCTAAAAGCAACTCAATCTTGTTGCCTACATTGGTAGGACTTCCGACAACCAAAAAACAACAAGAATAGTGGAGAAATAAGAGAGAATCAAAGAGTGGAAGTTTATGAAAATTCACCTTCGAGTTGATCCAATTTGACTTGATCTTGATCTGGATTTGATTGCTTTCTCCTCCTCTTGCTTGCAGAAACCAAATGAACTGAAAATGGAAGTGAATTTCTGGAGTTTGAACTTCCAAACAGAAGGTGAAGTTCAAGCTCAATTTCAAGAGAAATCTCAGAAAATTCTATGGCAGTGAGGGTTTGCAGAGATCTAGCAAAGCTTGGGTAAGGTGTTGATGATGAATCTGAAGCCTTAAGCTTGTTTAAATAGGCAATGTGTTTGATATTTACACCACTTGAAAATTTGAAAAACACTTGCATGGGTGCATGGCCATCATTTGGGCCTTAAGAGTGATGCAATCCAACTCCAAATAGTGTATAAAGTCTGCTGAAACCATCACGTGCAAGCATGCAAATGAAAATGATCATGTGAAGTTCAATCTTTCTAAAACACTTCCCATAATGAAACCATGCGCAAGTCCTTCAATTTTGGTACAAATGATATGATCTTGGATGTTTTAGAAAGGTGAGATCAAGGGGAACAAATTTCATGTTGAAAACATTTTCATTTGAATCTTGGATCATGATGAAATTTGAGGTGGAAGTTTGGGAAATCAAACATATTTGAAAATTTTCTAAGTCCCAAGTCAAATGTTCACTTTTTCCACCTTGAATAACTTTTTCTATGGAATTCAAATGAGAAAAGTTCCTTCATAAACATTGTATCTCTTTCAAACCTATTCATTTTGGTCATAAATTTGACCTTATTTAGATTTTCCATGAAGGAGTTATGCATTTTAGAAGTTAAGGAAAATCACTTGTTCAATGGTATTGGTCCAAAGTGACCTATAATATTTCCTCTTGGCACATGCATTTGCAAGTTTAATTTGCACTTTATCCAAACATAAAAGTTTAAGCAGACATATTTAATTTGATCATTCAATTTGAATGGATTTCATATCATAAAAATTGAGCAAGTTATGGTCTTGGGAAATTGACCTCCAAATTAGGGTTTAGACAAAATGACCTATAATCTTTCACCATAAAAAATGAATTTCCAAGCAAAACTAGATCTTTACCTCAACATGAAAGTTGTTTGGAATATAATTTTGAGTAACGTTTCTCTTGGAAGCATTTTCATATGACAAAAATTGTAGGAGATAGGGTCTAAGAAACCCTAGTTTTGACTAGTTGATTTTCTCTTGTCAACCACCATGAACCAACTTGCTAGCTTGACATTCTCTTGACTTTTGGGACTCATGGAGGATAATATATGCATAAGATTATGAAATGTGAAGTATACCTTGAAATATTTGATTAATTATTAAGGAAACTTGTTGAAGAAGTTACACAAGATACCTAGATGAATTAGGGTTTCCAAGGCAAACTAACTTCAAACTCTTGATGATTTCTTGATCAAAATAACACGTGGAGATCATGGGGATCCATATATGATACTTAGATCCAATTTAGACCAATTCTTGATTAAGCTCCTTGCATTGAGGGTCTCAAACCCTAGATATGAGCTTGATAGAGCATAGGTGAGCATGCACACTACCTACAAAAGAATTAAAGTATACAATGACATATTTTTTGGTATTTTGGTTAGCAAATAATTAAAAAAAGTATGATACAATCAAATGTACTTGGTGATCTCTCCCAATGCAAACCCAATTAATGAGGGCGAGGAGGATGCCAAGTTGTGATCCCAATGCTAATGCATATGATGAGATAACATGAGGGATCTTAAGGTCAAAATTGGGGTCTTACAGCGTCGAAAACGCGTTGGAGCGGTTAGTATCGAGGGTTTGTGAAGAAGTGGGAAGTAGTTACAACTTAACATGGGTTTTGAACATATAGTGTATTGGGAAGACACGTAAGCACACTAGTGGGAACATAAAGATTGAACGTGGAGTAGAAGCAGTAGTCCCGAAGTAATCATAATTGCGATCGATGGTTACTTTGTAAATATAATAGATAACAGACTCATACATGGGATCAGAGGTCGCAAAATTTCATACATACTCTCCATATAATTGGAGTACCCGAGTCAAAGAGCGAAATAGTTGAGTGAGAAACATGTATGCGTTAACGTTCACACTTTTTTAATCTTTTTGCTTCCTTAAATGGAACATGCATTTTTACCTTTGTTTTTTGTTTAATGTCATTTATTGCATTTTACCTTATCATTTATCACAACCCGACTTCATTTAAAGTCTTTTTCTATGTTGTATTCAATTCACATGAACATGTGTTCACACAAATTATTTGCACAAATTGCTTTGGAGATTTTTCGAGTTAATCTCACAGACTTTCAACTCCTGATTGTTTACCCAAAACACCGGTAAACATCCATCACCTTCCACATATAAATTATAATATCATATATAAGAAATGTATCCAGCTTGCTCATAGCCAATCCATCCCCGTAGAACCAAGTGAATTTATTGCCTATACTTGAAAGACCCACCACTTCTATTTCAATTACAAAAGCCCTGAATTCATGCATCTCCTTCCTCCTATCCACCACACCACCACCCTTCCTCTCACTAATGTTTAAGACGAAGTTAAAGTCCTCCCAATGATCCATTCCCATCCCCCAACTTTTCTTTTGAAATTTACTAACTCTTGCCAAAGTGTTTTTTTGTTTGAATGTTACAAGTTGAGTAAATATTTACTAAGAAATAATAGTACCTCTTTCAAGCCACTTTCATGCTTATGAAGCCATCACCCCTGAAGTTATAAATCAAATCCAATGGTCATGCTCTCCAAAGAATTATCATACCCCCCGACAACACTATTGAATTATAAGACAACCACTCTACCTCAAAGTTGCCTCACAGACTAAAAACTAATTTACTATATAAGTTTTCAATTTTTTTCTTGAATAAAGAAAATGCCAGCCATACCTGATTAAATGGTTTGTTGAATTCGCCTTCTCCTTTCACCATTACTAATTCATCTGATGTTATATGACACTATATTCATTGAAACTTAATTTTTGACATTTTCCTTGCTTATTTTCCTTCATGATCCCTTTGCTTCATAGTTGTGATTGCCTTCTCGTAGGCTTCCTTTCCTTCTCCACCTGATATCCCTAACTCATATATAACCTTCCAAGTCTTTTCACGAATATTTGATTCCAAATTGTCCCAGAACCGACCGTTCCCCTATAACACATCCGAGTCAATTATGGATGCACAACATAAAATAGAACCTCCCAATAACCGGTGTGATGATTCTCCTCCATTTCTCTGGCTTGACTCTTTGATTGATTTCTTCGGTTTTCTCGGGCACAAAATCGAGAAGAACAAAGGTAGAAAGAAACCTAAGTCATGTTGAATCTCCTCTTCATAATGATTGATTACACCTGAAAAGTTCCTCCTCATGTTTCTTTTTGGACTACACCGCTCATTTGGGAATTTACTAGACACTCTTTTACCATCTAATGGGTTCTCCAATTGGGCTTGCGTAAGGACTAAATCTTGAGCCAAGTCGTCAATTGATGAGCATAATCTTGTTGCCTTTGTAGTTTTATCTTTAATTCCAATTCACTTTAATTTTTTCTTTTTCCTTTTTTGTCTGACCAAGTTGTCTCTCTCCACCTTAATCTGCTCCCTTTCCACATTTCATGGACAAACATCTAATATCAAGTCCACGTGTGCCTCAACTTTATCCTTTTCATTGTCAAAAGATGGTTTTTTATACTTGAATAGAACAAACACATTTTCCACTTCTGCTGCTTCTTCATTGTCACCATTATAGTCACCCCTACATTCTTCACCCGTGACACTACTATATGACCCTAAAACCTTCTCGACCTCCTCTTCCTAACTGCCAGAGCTTCGATCAGAGCTGCTATCAGAATCCACCTTCTTATTTTGATCTTTATTCATCCTAATTCTTAGTGGCCCATGTGAGTCTTCCACCAGTTTTAGCATGAAAACCTCGTCATTTACATGTACATTAAATGCCTCATTCAACACCATGGAGCTCTTAGTCCTTACCATAAACCTTGCAACATCCATGTTTATCTGTATGATTGTATTATCGTCGAAGCATACATACTCTCCCATCAAAGCAAATATAAACTCAAAGAAGGATGATGACCAAACATGACAGGGAACTCTATATCATCTCATCAATGTCAGCCTTTCATTATCCATGTCCATCCTCTCCATTCTATAATCTCTAGGAACCACTGAGTTAACCAATCTTTAGCTTTTTCTACAAGAACTTTCAATTCAACACACTCCCCCTCTTCCATAAGGCACAAGTTAGCATCTAAAGGAGTGATTTTGATCTTGAAATAACCTTTAGATGGAAAAATGCACTGCATATTATAAGTTACGCCCAGATGTTCCACTATTCCGACATATGCATTTTTAAAATCTTGATGAATCCTCTTTGGGGAGTTTATACTCCAAATGTGCGAACACATGTTTAGCTTCCTTGGTGTGTTTCCTTTTTGAGGATTCCCCTACCACACTCGCATATGATCTTCCCCCCACCACTTATATGGATTTTTGTTTCCTGTTGGTTATCTCTCTTCTCCCTCTACTTTTGCTGAAACCCTTTGTACTCATATATGATAGGATCGAATGTCCTTCCTTTATCCCCCCTACATTCCTCTGCAAATGATCCTTTAGTACTTCTCTATAACCTAGGAATAGGGATGAAAATTGGTAGGGTTTGGGTAGGATACTATAATACCTGTCCCCATACCCGCAGTTGGAAAAAAATTTCGTACCCAAGCCATACTCGCTTGGGTACCAACGTTGGCACCCGTACCATATGGGTATGTAAGTGCCCATACCTGTATCAGTTACCCGGATTTCTAATAAAAATAAATATAACAAGAGTAAAATATCATATTGTTTTTAGTTTTTAAGAATATTGAAAAGTTTTGAAAAAATTATTGTTGAATTATTAAATAAATGACCACTTATATTAAATACATAGTAGTTTAAAAATGATGTATTTTAAAATTTGATAGATATTTATTTTTATATAACAATATTAATCAAAATATATAAATATATATTATGTGAGTATGAGGCAGAGTGGGTACTAAGGTGCCCATACCCACACTCATCCCCATTTGTTTAAGTGGGTAATTATCCGAGCCTACACCAGACCCATTTTTGCAGGTTTTTATCCTACCCGTTATGGATATTTTTATGGATACCCATTAGAGATGAGCCAATTTGCCACCATACTTGGAAATGTTTGAATGAAGTTCCTTTTGCCTAAGAAAATACTATCCAATATGATTGTCATCTTTCTTTCATCTTCTACATTCCTACAACTTGCAAATCTGATTCTTTTGCTATATTTGCTCCTTCTTGGTGGTATCACCACCTATTCTATCTCTGCATAGTTTTTGAATACGTAATAGATGTCCTTTACCTTGAAGTCTGTAGGAAACTCCGAGAAGTAGAATGTTTTAAAGCTATCCTCCTTATCCTTCACATCTTTGTTCTTTTTTTCTGTCTTATTCCTTAAATGTGAATCCCATTTAAATATTCTACTTCCTCTAGTCTGATTTCTCCTTATCACTATATGCAACTCAATTGTTGTATGGGTTAGTATTATAGGTATAAATTCTAGTTATCTGACTCTTAGAGACCGAAGGATGATATGAAAATGGTGTTAGGATTTAGGTAAAAATTTTGTGAATGGTTGGATGTGAAAATTTAGAGAGAAGAGAATTTCTCTCTTATTTATTTATAAAATAAATTCAATTAAAATGATAAAATAAATCTTACATGTTCAACCATTTTTTTATTGGAGATTAATATATAAAATTACCAAAATAAAAATAAAAATATAGATATATAAAATTACCAAAATAGTTTATAGATTTATTCAACAATTAACCTTTATTAAATTTCATTATAAGTTTTTATTGAAAAACCCTCCAACCATATCACACCAAAAAGATTTTTTTGTCTTCCAAATATAGTGCGTGGACACCTATTTCATTTAGGACAATGCGATAAAGATGAGAAAGCCAAAATGGTGGGGTCCCCTTGCTTAGTTGTCAACCCTACTTGTATAAGACAAACCTTCCTTAGAACTAGGAACCGGCGAACACCGTTGATAGTTTAACTAATCCCCGGTCGTTCCGGTTTCTCCGTACCCGTTCTCCGTTCTTCCGCCGCCCCAATTTCTTCCGTACAGTCTCCTACCGGCATATTCCGGTCACTAACTTCACATCATCTCTTACACTAAAAACAAGAAAATCAATCAACACAAAATTAATTATTAATTATATTTTTAAAAATTCGAAAGCCTGAAAAAAATACCCAATCCTTTCGTTTCAGATAAAATAATCTTATTTTTAATTTTAATTAAAATTAAAAAAATAATTTGTTTAGCGATTGTGTTTGTTGCTGAAGGTGCCTTGTGATTTTCTCCTCCGTTCCGTTTTGTTCTGTTTTGTTTCCTTCGTTTCGTTCACCTTTCAATTTCATTCCCCGAGTTCGTTAGAAAGAGAACGAAAGAGTGACAGAGAAAGAGAAAAACCTAATTAAATTCAGAAGATTTTGGTTGTTTATTTTTCTCTCTGAATTGAAGAGTAAAGGATCTGTGTTAGGGTTTCTGATTTCGTTTTGATCGAAATGCTACTTGAGAACGGGATTTCGCGGCAATTATAGCTCCGATCTTAACGGAGCTTCTCGAATCTCTAGGGTTAAACAATGGATGTTGATTCTTCCATGGTGGCGGAGAACGATCACGGTTCAGCGGTGCAGAACAATGAAGAGAGAGAACAGATAGGGGAGACGCCGTCATCATCTTCTTCTGGCGGTGGATCTCCCGCGGAGCAACAACCGCAGCAGCAAGGTGCTGCTGCGGCTGCTCAGGCGCAGCATAGTCCAGTTGTTGGTCCGAGGCTTGCTCCGAGTTATACAGTTGTGGATGCGATTTTGGAGAAGAAGGATGATGGACCGGGGCCGCGGTGTGGTCATACGTTGACGGCTGTGCCTGCGGTGGGTGAGGATGGAACGCCTGGATACATTGGTCCGAGACTGATTTTATTCGGTGGTGCAACTGCACTTGAAGGGAATTCTGCTGCTTCAGGGACTCCTACTTCTGCAGGAAATGCAGGCATACGTAAGTATTTTACTTTCTTGTGTGTGTGGTTTTTTTCCTTTCTATCTCGATTTTTGCTTAACACAGCTAGTAACATAGATGCAATTGCTGAGTGTTTTGGAACTGGCTCTGATTAATTTGGAAACAATGCTAGAGGCTTTGTATGCTTGATTTGTGTCTCTTAAAGCAGAGTTTGCTTTAGCGGTTCAGGTAGTTACTGTTGATGTGTAAATGCCAAAGCCCCAATACATGTTTTAGGTCATGGAGCAATGACAGAGGGATGGTTTTCCAGGTCTTTTCATTATTTGTAGAATTTTTTGGTTTCTATGAACCAAGTGCATGTTTAAATTCACTTTTGTGAGAGTTAAAAAGGGTTGTACACACATGAAATTGATTTTGACATGATTGAGTAAATTACTTTTGCCTTCAAAATGAATCCTAACTACTAGCGTAGATTTGAAGTTGCTGCCTCCAAACATGATTTTTAACTTTTTAGATGAATGTATTCAAAATAAATCACTATACTTTCAATCAATCAACCTGAACCAAAATCAATTCATTCAATATCATTGTTTGCTTCTGCAATACCAAATAGACACTAAATGTTTATAGTTATGGAAACTGTGGCTCCCTTAATGCGTGCCTTTGATACTTCTTCATCTTGGGGACATGGACTCAGAACTTTCTAAAACTTCTAATTAAATAAGTTAATAGATATTTAACTTATTAAAAGTCCTTTTAAATTTATAGATATTTAGGAAGATGTTTTTGAAACTATATTTAGGAAGAAGTTAACTGAGGGGATAGGATAGGATAGAAAGTGGCGATAATATATGGTAGGGAATACATCATTCTGTTGACTATCTTTGCTTTAGTCAGTATATTGTGTCCAAAACATATGTAGTGGTTCCTTCCGCTGCATTCATCTACTCTTGATTCTGTTCTATTCCATTCCAATCAACTTAATTTTATTTACTCAATTACTCTCTTATTCCCTCTATGGTTATTTGAGTGCCTGATTCTTTTTTATTATCATTTCTGGCTTCACACATAGCTTGGTTGGGCCAGTGGAACCCTAATTCCATTTGCTGTAGACAATGTATATGCTTGTGTCTGAAAAATATTAATTTCCTTTTTGCTCATTGCCTCCCTTAGATGTTACACAGGCTTTTCCTATGAAACACAAGAATTTATTGCTTAAGCGTGCAGGTTCCTCACTTCACTTGTTTACAAATCCACAGACACTATTATTCACTCATAATTCCCCTAAAAATGGGAACCTTCCTTCAGGAACAACCACCATAGAACCTCTGCAACCAATCACCCCCAACTACTAATCAATCAATTATCTATCTACTGTTTTCACTTTTGTAACTTAACTTCCAACAAATTATAAGTATCTTCTTGAGTCTTTATTGTTTTGATATGAAATATACAATTGATATCACCACCAGCTTCCAAATTGTTGAAGGAAGAGAGCTTTAAAGCTTAGGAAAGATGCTCTGGCCCCGTGTATGATGAGAGTATATCACTAAATAATATGAAAACCAAAACCAGCATATGAAATAAGCGAGAAAATATAGACGGAATGGAGGCAGAGACTAGTGGGTGGGAACAAAAGATGAAAATCAGATGATGCCTTGCAAGAGCATCCTACATTAAAGTGGATCAATTTGTCTGTGTTGTGTACCCCTTGCTTAGTCTCTGTTTCTTTTGATTTTTTTAGTAAGATAGGGAAAAAGAGGAAAGAGGGTCAGGGATAACCTAGTTTTACCCCAAATGAGTCACGTCAGTATTCGTCATCAAAATTAACTTGGTAACATCAAGCATTTATCTTTTGGTAAATGAAGTATAATCAACCGTCTCTCTGCCAAAGGCTTCAATCCAAACAAAATCTTATAATTTCCTAATTTAATGGAAATTTGGCATCGTACTCTCTCACCTTGGGAGGGTCAGTACAATGTTTGTCTTTTGGTAAATGAAGTATAATCAACCGTCTCTCTGCCAAAGGCTTCAATCCAAACAAAATCTTATAATTTCCTAATTTAATGGAAATTTGGCATCATACTCTCTCACCTTGGGAGGGTCAGTACAAAGTTTGAATACTGATCTGTCTAGATTTTATACAATTTTTCCTTTGAATAAGAACTGATATTGATTGAATGGATAAGTGTTTATGCTTAAAATTTATCATGATTGGCATATTTCATTTGCCTTGCAGGTTTAGCTGGTGCCACAGCTGACGTCCACTGTTATGATGTCTTGACTAATAAATGGTCTAGGTAAGCTTAGAACTAGATCATATTTTCCAGCCTTTATTAATGCTCAAATAATCCTTTTATGCTCTTATGTGGATTGCTTTAGTGCTTACGAGGAAATTTAATGCAGGATAACTCCCTTTGGAGAGCCTCCAACCCCAAGGGCTGCACATGTGGCCACTGCTGTGGGCACGATGGTAGTTATTCAGGTAGTTCAGAAAGATTATCTCTTTTGTTTACTTAGTATTGTTTAATATGTTTCCTTTCCTCAAATGATTAGCTTAATTCTTAGAGGAATATTTCATTGTAAAACAGGGTGGCATTGGTCCTGCTGGATTATCGGCGGAGGACCTTCATGTTCTTGATCTCACACAGCAACGACCAAGATGGCATAGGTTAGACTAGTGTTAAGAGTCCCACATCGGACAATATATGGCATGAACATGTGTTTATAAGTGGGAGCAGTCCTCACTCTACCAACCGGTTTTGTAGGGTTGAATTAGGCTCGACCACATTTCTTAACATGGTATCAGAGCCTCGTCTAAGATCCGGTGGGCCACCTACTATGGTTTCCGCTATCGGGCCACCCACCATTTATTTCCACGCTCCAGATGTCCAGTCCTGGGCGTGAGGGGGTGTGTTAAGAGTCCCACATCGGACAATATATGGCATGAACATGTGTTTATAAGTGGGAGCAGTCCTCACTCTACCAACCGGTTTTGTAGGGTTGAATTAGGCTCGACCACATTTCTTAACAACTAGTAACCTATCTTTACCTCCTTTATAATTGCATAACTCTGATACTTGTTCTGGATGTAATGTAGAGTTGGCGTTCCAGGGCCTGGACCAGGGCCACGCTATGGACATGTTATGGCTTTGGTGGGGCAGAGGTATCTCATGGCAATTGGAGGCAATGATGGTAGCCACCCTAATGCTTTTACATATTTTACTCGGTTGTTTGCTTTGAAGTGTAAATTTGTTGTATTTCACACTTGTTTTATCGCTGCTTTACAGGAAAGAGACCTTTGGCTGATGTATGGGCCTTAGACACAGCTGCCAAGCCCTATGAATGGCGCAAATTGGAGCCAGAAGGAGAGGGTCCGCCTCCATGCATGTACTGAGTTCACGAATTCTACCTACCTTCACTAATATTTTGATTTCACTACGTTGTTATCATTTTTAAATGCTATATATTTATAATTTTTCCTATTCCATAGCCTTATATTGTCTTGAGATAGGTTCCGAGAGCAAGTTTTTCTTGTTTCAACTCGAAACCTTGATTGCTTTAACTAGGTTGTGTATGTACTCTTGTTAACCAGGTTCAGGAGAATTTAGCCCTTTGTTTTCAGTTTGTTAGATAATATACATGTAGACATGTCGGTAGATTTTGATTTTTTTGGACTAGAATTTTTGTTTCTTTCGCTTGGTATGATTCATATTGTGACTTTGGATGTCAACAAGAGGGTTGTGCCTGATTTCAAAACTATTTTCATATTAAGGATCAATGATGTCCTGGATTTGTTCTTAACATACCATGTACTATTTCTCTCCTTCAATACAGAAATGTGATTTTATACTTACAGAATCAGTGAAAACTGAATTTTCTATCCTCCCTCTAGTTCAGCTATGTCCAACACAATATCCATTTGCTTACTATTGCCTAGTATATTCTGGCTGGTCTGGTTTATTGGTTAGTCATTGCTTTATTCTTTCTTCTGTTTGGGAACTTGTTGATATCAGAGCAGTATCACCTTTATGTATGGTTTGCTTCATATGTGATTACTATTACATTATAAATCTTGAGTAGGGCCCTATGAATTGAAGTTTGACATATCATGTGGAACATTTTGGAAGCACAAGTGTAAAATTATAAATACTACCATTATGTAATGGAAAATGCTCCTTTAAATTGGATGTGTCTCTATCATGACCAAGTAATTTGGTTAAATAAAACGTGTTTTGATTTTAACCCACTAAATGTTCTAAGGGTGGATACACCTTTACTTGCGCATATTGGAGACAAACTGACTTTTGATGAGCTTTTTCCTTCTGTTATTTACTTATTATTTGACCAATCCTGTCACATTTTTCGTTAAATCGCTAATTGGGATTAATGTTTTGTTTCTTGAATGAAGTAAACTCACTTGCTATGATTTTTTTGAGAGAACAGTAGAATATTTTATGAACTGTGGTTGATGTCATCAAATAACTTTGGGTTCTATTTGTTTTATGTTGGCTATCATGATGCGGTTGAGTTTTTTTATAATGTGAGGTTGAGTTGCTGTTTTCGATTTACTTCTGGGTAGGTATGCAACTGCAAGTGCACGCTCTGATGGGCTTCTTCTGCTTTGTGGTGGGAGGGATGCCAATAGCGTTGTAAGTTTTCCATCTGCTCAGAAATGTTCACTTTTTTATCCTGTTGGTTTGGTTCATCAAAGAATCTTTTAAATGCTTCACAGTAAAAGTGATCTGAGTTTGTCATTGATAATTGGTATCACTTTCTCATTATCCTTTTGTCAATGGCTTGCTTCCATAGTTACCCACCCTGTGTTAGTTACAATTTATATTTGTTCGGTGAAAACATTTATTTGTTTATTTGTTGTGGAAAAGAGTTATAATCATATCTTTATCTTAAAGCTAGAGAGGCAGCATATGATAGGTTTGCTCAAACTGTCGAGTCTCAAACACTAGATAGGTTTGAGACTGGACAATATAGAAAACCGACAAACACGCACATGCGGTTTTCTATATTTAGTTTGATAAGTAAGGACACTAGGGATGATGATGACTAGGTATTCCCAAGACTTGAAAAAAAAACATGGATACTAGGCATCCAACATGAAAACAAAATAATGAAACAAACAAAACATGGATACTAGGCATGCAACAGGACAGTCGATTCCTTCTGAAAATTAGATTGATTAGAAGATTGGCATCTGCCTTTCAATACGTAAATTCGGAAATAAATTCATTGTAAATGTGCTTGACTTGCAACACATGTCAAAAGAGATCAATGCGAGGCCTTCAAATCTGCAATGAATAATTTGTATTAAGCTTGTTAACTAGTGCTGTCCAAGCAATAGACTTAATTGCAGAAGGAGCCGTGGATTTTTGACTTAGAGGATCTGACAACTAGGGGAATGACTCAAAATTTGGAAGAGAGATAAACAACAATTACTCCACTGTTTTGTTCTCTGCCACACAAACCCAGCTAACTAGGGATTTGGGTCCTCTCCCACAAAACTTCCCTACATCCCTCTCCCTCCCACATCATATTTCTATCCATCTCTCTCTTATTTATTTTCTCTCTCTTAAGCACCTCTTCATTTTTTCTCATCTTCTCTCTCCCCTTGCACACATTTGTTTTTGTTGGAGAGGGGTGCATGTAGGAGAGGATCCAAACCCCCTAACTAGTAGGAAGATGATCTCTTTGCAGATCTTGCTTCCTTGACCAAGTGCAATCTCTTGCTTTCTTTCATATTTTTATTTGTCATTTTAGCATCTACCTTCAGAATATGCATCTGATAGGGACTTGCGTATTATGGGGTGCGCAAGTCCCACATCTAGTAGTATGGGATGATCAATGGAGTATTTATGTGGCTTGGTTCTTCTCCCTTGATAGATATTTTTTAAGAGAGGGTTCCCCAAGTTCTTGAATATTTATCAGTATCTTGGCAGAATCTTAGTATTCACATTTACTTTCAGAATCTGACTTGCCTACCTATAGAATGGGACCTGCAAATAACTGATTGAATGCTTTTCTTATCGAGTACTCTTTGATAGTTGGGTATTGAAGTTCCAATAACTCCACTAGATCGGTAGTTGCTCAGGCTGGCTATCACTTGCAAGTAATAGTTAGATGCTTTCCTTCTTGCAGATGTCATTGACATCAGTTGATGTGTCTAGTCATAATTATTCCTATCCATTTTTCATTCAGTATTCCAGTCCTATTTTATTTAAAAAACACTTAGGGGATTCATGTAATTTTGTTAAACTTGTAAATTTTTATGTGACTATTGTTTACTTCTAGTATATGGTCTTAGATTGATTACCCTATGCCTCTCTCCCCAAATCTTATTAATACAGCCGCTGGCTAGTGCATATGGACTTGCTAAACATAGAGATGGTCGTTGGGAATGGGCAATTGCCCCAGGTGTTTCACCATCTTCAAGATATCAGCATGCAGCGGTGAGATGAGTTCCTTTTTATTTACTTTTAGTTGGTTATGTATTCCAAGTATCATAATTTACTTTGATGATTATAGGTGTTTGTTAATGCAAGACTCCATGTGTCTGGCGGGGCTCTTGGTGGAGGACGGATGGTAGAAGATTCATCTAGTGTAGCAGGTAATTGATTGTCGTGTTGCTTAAAATTTGCGCGTTCTTTGACTGGTATTTTATTGTATGGCCATGTTTGATCTTGACTGCGTATAACAAACTACATATTGGTTTTTATGATCTTGCTCTCTATCTCCTTTCTTCCTCCACTACACTCGTGCACATGTAATTTCATATTTTAACAAAATAGTGACTTATTTTTTGGTGAATAGAGAAAGAGAATATTCTTGTAGAAATCTGGATGGTTTTGATTAAGTTATAATAACAAATACGTGTGGAATTTCATTACTTCTGTAGCTACTGTTTGTAGGATAGCTTGCTGGTGCCTACTTGCTGCTGTAACCTTTAGTATATTTTACCAATGGTAATTTTGTGTATTTATTTTTGAAGAGAAGGCAAGATTTATTGTTGTGCCAATTCATCCTATGTTTAGAAGCTTATTTTAATGTTTATTGTTTCCATTGTAGTGTTGGACACTGCTGCTGGTGTTTGGTGTGATACAAAATCAGTTGTTACCAGTCCAAGAACGGGTAGATACAGTGCTGATGCAGCTGGTGGAGATGCTTCCGTCGAGTTGGTCAGGCGTTGCAGGCATGCAGCGGCTGCTGTTGGTGACCTAATTTTTATTTATGGTGGTTTACGTGGTGGTAAGTCATAAATCTAATCTATTTGTTTGAGTCATGTGGTAGTTTGATCATTGCAATTCATTAAGCCAGCCTGCTGTCTGGCGACAATTAGCTACTTTGCTCCCTTTGGTTTTCATTTAGATTTAAATGGTCTACAATTGGGAATTGATTCATGATATGACATAAGACTTTGGCAGTGGTGGTAGTTTTTGTTGTCGTCTTTGGTTTTCATGCTTTATATACTTCCTGTTTTGATTGAATTTGTTTCTTTTGGATATTCATATTTGGATCGTTCTTGAGCATGTCCCATCATCAGTCCCTGTTCGTCTTGCAAACTTAGATAGATGTTTTATTTCATACTCTACAATTTTATCACGTGGTAGGTTCTAACTTTTTTACTTCATGTGAAGGATTGATCATAACGTATTGTGTTTATGTTGCAGGAGTCTTGCTGGATGACCTGCTTGTTGCTGAAGATCTTGCTGCTGCGGAAACAACAAGTGCTGCTTCGCATGCTGCTGCTGCAGCAGCTGCGTCTGATGTACAAATGGGACGACCAGGAGGATATGGATTTGTTGATGATAGAACAGGGCAAACAATGTCTGATGCGGCTGCTGACGGTGCAGTTGTTTTGGGAAATCCAGTTGCCCCCCCTGTAAACGGTGACATGTACACTGATATCAGCACTGAAAATGCATTGCTTCAGGGATCTAGGTATGGTAGCTTTTACTGTAATTACACTCTACCACTAGAGAGAAATACTTAAATTATACTGTCCTAATACTTTTTAAATACAACCCATTCCCTTGTAAGATGAAATGAGCTACATTTAATACATTTAATGCAAACAAAACTCCCAATAGATTTATCCTTTGTTGCAACTATAAGTATCATTGGCAACTGGTTGTGAAAAGCCTCTTGTTGATTTTAGTAATTTTAAATATGAAATGACAAGGAAAATCCCCCTACTATTTGGCTTTGAAACTTCACCCAAAATTTTCATTTATCTTCAGTAAACTTGATAATAGGAGTGCAAAATTATACTGAAAGTCACAGAAATAAAATTACCCTGAAGAGTTTTTTTTCTTCCATATTTAATTTATGATGGGAGGGACGTGTGGTTTTTGAAAAATAGAGGAGAGAGAGTAGTGTAATTTAAGTATGTCTCAGCTGAAGGAAATATAATTTACCCGTTTTTATTTTCTCATTAGGGGAATATTAAAATTTTACTTATTCATATGAAAAAAATTAAACAGGAGAACTAGCAAAGGAGTTGAGTATCTGGTTGAAGCATCTGCTGCAGAAGCTGAAGCTATCAGTGCCACACTGGCTGCTGCCAAGGCGCGGCAAGAGAATGGAGAAGTTGAATCACCAGATCGGGATCGTGGGGCTGAGGCTACTCCTAGTGGGAAACAAATATCTTCCATGATTAAGCCTGAATCTGCAGGCCCAAATAGTATTGCTTCTGGTGGAGTCAGGCTGCATCATAGAGCTGTGAGTAGTACATTTTGATTACTAAGGAAAGTATATACTGTCAAGTTTTCATGATATATTCAAGTGCAATTTTTTCTGAAATTTGCCCAGGTGGTTATTGCCGCAGAGACTGGTGGTGCACTAGGTGGCATGGTTAGGCAGCTTTCGATTGATCAGTTTGAAAATGAAGGTAGACGGGTCAGTTATGGGACTCCAGAAAGTGCAACTGCTGCTAGAAAGTTATTAGATCGGCAGATGTCTATCAATAGTGTCCCAAAGAAGGTATATTGTTTCTATAACTAGTTAATATTGAGTGCAGAGGATGTATGTAACTGATGGTGGGAAATGTTTTGAATTAGCTATACCATTTTTGACACTGATTTCTATATTGTCACTTCTTTAAGTGTTTCAACCTCTCTAATAGTGTTTATCAAGGTCAAACTCAATTAAATGATGTGAAAGCACATGATTGGATGATCAAAATTGAACTCTATTAGGAAAGTTATATACATTTCATTTAATAGTTCAGCAATAGATCAGATGCATTATTCTGATTGCTTTAAAACAACACATTAGTTAACATTGACATTTTTTGCAATGGGTCAGGAGCAAAACATCTGATAAGTTATGTTCGTTAACCTTCCTTATGTCATTTTCATGCTTATTTTTTTGAACCACTCCTCATACTTATTTTATTGAACT
Organism: Lathyrus oleraceus; assembly: GCF_024323335.1. Taxonomy (NCBI): domain Eukaryota; kingdom Viridiplantae; phylum Streptophyta; class Magnoliopsida; order Fabales; family Fabaceae; genus Lathyrus; species Lathyrus oleraceus. Next base: position 447,869,976 of record NC_066585.1, on the reverse strand, counting down.
CATAAAGCTTGGCTTCATTTTATGTTCAGCTTGTTTCTAATTAAGTTTCTTGACCATGTAGGTCATAGCACACCTCTTAAAGCCTCGTGGCTGGAAACCACCAGTTCGACGACAGTTTTTCTTGGATTGCAATGAAATTGCAGATCTTTGTGATAGTGCGGAGAGGATATTTTCTAGCGAACCAACTGTCATACAGCTTAAGGCACCAATTAAAATATTTGGTGATTTACATGGGCAGTTTGGGGATCTCATGCGCCTTTTTGATGAGTATGGTTCACCATCAACTGCCGGTGACATAGCGTAAGTTCCTTAGTTCCCATGGATGGATTTATATGTGAGCAATGGATAGTTTTATATTTGAGAAATGTGTAGTAACTCATGGATGGATTTATATGTGAGCTATGGATAGTTTTATGTTTGAGAAATGTGTAGTAACTCATGGATGGATTGTTACCACTTTCTGTTTGAACATCTGTGGAGTCCCACTCTAGATTGAGATTACTGCATTAGTCTTAGAATTTCGGTTAATAGCTCACCCTCAAAAGCTAGCTAAAGAAGTGGGGACTGTCCAAGCCTTTGTAAGAACTACTAAGCACATATCTCTACTAGACGTGGGATCTCAACACACCTCTTCATGACCTAGACTGAATATCTAGGGTGTTAGTATTTATGTAATGGGCTCTTGCCCGGTAGTTAGTCTGGCCAAGTCAGCCAAGTGCTGTGCATGCTTGCTGTGTAAATCAGCAATGAATTCCTGTCCTTCAGTTAGCTGCTTAGTCAGCATTAGTTTGTTAGTGCTCTTAGAAATGCTAATAAATTCTAAAATCAACTGGAGGATCTTGCCTATATAAATCTCTCTACTGTGTAATAGTTAAGTAATCGAATCATCACTCACTATTGAAGTTTCTCAAATTTTCTGTTTGATTCTACTTTCTCTTTCTTTCATTTACTCTGTTTCTGATATGGAGCATGAACAAATATGAGTGGCCCAATAACAGTTCAAGGATAGGCTTCAATATAATCTTACAATTTGGCCTAGGCGTAACTCAAAAAGATCTTAGAATTTGGGATAGGCCTAACTCCATCCCAAAGCATCTTAGAGTTAGGGCCTGGAAAGCTAGCTCAAAAGGAAAGGATTGCCCAAGCCTCTATACAGACTACTTTTACCATATTTCTAGTAATGTGGGATCTCCCCAATTAGATTTTGTACACTTGATGCATTGTTATAAGCTTATCTTTTAGCATCAGTTCTCGTGGGTTTGTTATCCAGCATACATTTCGTAGATGTCTTTCAAGATCTATATTTATGGCACTTTTTCTTGGATTGGTTAACCTTTATACCTGATCTAAATGTTTCTTGTCTTTTTGCATTGCAATCTATCAGGTATCACTTGCTATCAACAATATGCATAATACATTTATTTCATCATGGAATAATAATATGATATAAATCCATTGCATTTATAGATATCATTATTTTACAGTTTACATTGTGCTTTGATTTGGAATTTTAGTGACAGTGTGCATTGAATTGTGTAGCTTACTAGTTACTAGACTATATAGTTTGTTAGATTTAGTGCATACAACAGAAAGACCTTTCATATGTTGATCTGACAGTCAATAGTTAGAATACAATAAGGATGACACATTTTTCTTCCCTCATAGCTTGCGTGCATAATGATAACAGTCTAGGCATCCAATTTTCTCATGCTAATTTTGTGTTAATGACAACCAGATATATCGATTATCTATTCCTAGGAGATTATGTTGATAGGGGCCAACACAGCCTGGAAACTATAAGCCTTCTGCTTGCTTTGAAGGTACTACGAGTTTATAGGTTGTTTCTTTATATTTCTTATCAAGTTTGACGGTGTGAGTTTGATGTATGATAATGTGAAATTTGCAGGTTGAGTATCCAAACAATGTTCACTTAATACGTGGAAATCATGAAGCTGCAGATATTAATGCCCTTTTTGGTTTTCGCATTGAGTGCATAGAGAGGATGGTAAGAAATTTCATACGTGGGAAAACATTTTGTATTACTTTTTAGGTAATAAAGCAACATTGTGATTTTCTGCTCAGGGTGAGAGAGATGGAATTTGGACATGGCACCGGATAAATCGTCTGTTTAACTGGCTTCCTCTTGCCGCTCTAATTGAGAAAAAAATTATTTGCATGCACGGGGGTATTGGTCGTTCAATAAATCACTTGGAACAAATTGAGAATATTCAGCGTCCTATCACAATGGAAGCAGGATCAATTGTGCTGATGGATCTTTTGTGGTTAGTGCATTGCTATGTTTTTATGTTCTTATATGTTGATGACAATTTACTTCCACGACCTTTTGAAGAATGACACCATAATATGGTTCTATAGGTCTGATCCTACCGAGAATGACAGCGTGGAAGGTCTGCGACCAAATGCTAGAGGTCCAGGGTTAGTTACTTTTGGGGTGAGTGATTTTTTACTTGCTTATTAGTTGCCTTTTGCCTAGAAAATGATACAAATAGATACTACATATTTGATGATAGGTATATTAATGCTGATTAGTACAATTTATTTGATTGAATTTGATGAACTAATGCTCATGTATTAATTGATTTATTATTCTAGAATACTATTGATTAATCTTAAGAATGTGTGGTTGAACCTAACTCAACCCTACAAAACCGGTTAGTAAGGTGAGGATTGTCCCCATTTATAAAGACATGTTCAGGCCATATATTGTCCGATGTGGGACTCTTAACACCCCCCTCACACCCAGGACTGGACTCTGATACCATCTTAAGAATGTGTGGTTGAACCTAACTCAACCCTTCAAAACCGGTTAGTAAGGTGAGGATCGTCCCCATTTATATAGACATGTTCATGCCATATATTGTTTGATGTGGAACTCTTAACAATTAATATACGTATTGAGTTTTGAAGTTTCGTTTGCCACTTAAAAAAAATCAGTTGTACACTGATTTTTAGTCTTAACAGATGCTATAGCATTTTAGGGGGTTGGTGCTACACAATGCTATTCGAGACTAACAACTTCGATATGAAGGCATGAAAAAAAGCAAAGCTGATTATTTCCATCTATTAGTACTCCCTCCGGTAACTATTATAAACAAATATTCCTTTTTACAGGTTCATTGAATAACTGATTGATCTAGTCTATATATTTAAGACCAAATTCATCAATTATTCAATGAATTTGAGAATGAAATATTTACTTATAATAGTGACCAAAGAGAGGAGATGTTAAGAGTTTCACATTGGAAACTTAAGGTCTGAAAAAGGGTTTATAAGTGGGAGGCATCTGTCACTTTACAAGCTGATTTTGTAGAAATTAAGTTAGGTCCAAATTCTAAGATGGTATTAGTATCAGAGCCTATCAAAGACTTGTTGGACCACCTGCAATTGGGTCTCTTGCTATCTTGAGGTCCACTCTCTTGTGTTAAGAGTTGGATGAGATAAAACAGGAAAATAAGTTTATAAATGGAAGACGTGTAGCACTCCCAAGTCTGTTTTTTAGGGGGGGTTGAGTTAGGCCAAATCCAAATTTTAAGAATATTATATCTTCAAGGTGCTGTACTGCATTTATGACTCATGTATTCCCCTCTCATTTACTGCTGCTATAGTCAATGCCATCACTTGATTTCCTCTAATTTGAAGTTTCCCTTCTATGACGGATGTAAATTTGGTTGTTAGTTACAGGCGCCTTGCTAGATATTGTTTGTACACTTTCTTTAATATCTAAATTAGTGCTATATCAAGAGGTTCAATTTAAGTATATTGTAATGGTATTATGCCCTTTTAATTTGTAAATGGTGTTTGCTGTTGCAGCCTGACCGTGTAATGGAATTTTGCAATAACAATGATCTTCAGCTGATTGTTCGTGCACATGAATGTGTGATGGATGGCTTTGAGCGTTTTGCCCAGGGACATTTAATCACCCTTTTCTCAGCTACAAACTACTGCGGTATTTGTTCATGGCTTGTATGTTGTATGCTTGCACCTCTCTCATTTTCTCTATTAAATTTTGGCTCTTGTGGTTATAGGTACTGCAAATAATGCTGGAGCGATATTAGTTTTGGGGAGGGATCTTGTGGTGGTTCCTAAACTGATTCATCCATTACCACCAGCACTTTCTTCACCAGAAACATCACCAGAACGTCATATTGAAGATACTTGGATGCAGGTACTCCAAATATTTTGCAGTTGGCACCCTCATTGTGCTGCTTAAATTTACTCCTATCAAATATACATAGGCACATCTAAGTGAATTTTGAACTTTCTTTCTGCCCTTTATTTATTATAATATTTGTTTTTTGGGGTGAATATGTACAGGAGTTGAATGCGAACAGACCACCAACTCCAACTAGAGGTCGTCCTCCAGGAGCAAATGACCGTGGTTCGCTGGCTTGGATATAGTGATAATTAAGAAAACCACTAATGTTTATGCTGTTAGAGGTTGTGCTATCGCCTGAATTTCGGTGTTATGCACATAGCATGATGCCATTTATGGGAATGCGAGTTTCTGATCTTTAATACTGTGGAAAGCTTGAAGATATTCACGTTCTGGTTCTCACCAGTCTACCCAGCATCCCTTTAGAAGATATACACACGTTTGAGAAGTAAGATCGGTACCTGCTGCTAGGTTCACTGCTCATACAAAGCTAGAAGTTGCAGTCGGGGTTCCACTCACCCATTGTAAATTGAGCCATAGGTACAAAATCAAGGTCATGGTTCTGTGTCATGGATTGTCAGTGTTGGCTATTTTCCTTATTGATTTTTAAATATTTTTTACTCATCGCCCCATGTTATCATTCTTTTTCAAAATCGCAAGGACAACGGGGTTATAATATTTTCTTTCTTTCTTTGTGTTGGTGAGATATATACGAGAAATCTTCTTGGCGGTCCGTGTATCATAGGTGTTGCTTTGTGTTATTCTCAACTATGCACTGTATAATTACTATGCACTGTATAATTAATAGTGTGAATCAAGAACTCCGACACAGAAATGTGAATTTTGATAGATATTATGTAATTTTTTCCTGTGCAGCAGAGTTTTGGAGACTACGTTAGGTTATTTTATTTATTGTATACATATATTGTACTCTCTCATTTTCATAAAAATTGTCATATTTGAGCTATGTACGATTCTTAAAAAATTGATTAGATATATTGATTTTAATATTAAATTTACTATCAGTTATTAGAATATTCTTATTAAATAGTCAATAAAATTGAATAAAGTAAAAGTTAATAAAATAAATAAATATTACATTGATATTATAAAAAGAGCATTATTTTGAAGAGCATTATTTTGAAGTAAAAGGACAAATGAAATATTTTTTATGAGACGGAAATATATGTAAAATATCAATGAGAGTTAGTTAGAGTTGCAAGATTAACTATCAATGAGAGTTAGTTAGAGTTGCAAGATTAGATTATTGTATATCAAAAGTTTGTCTTTCTTTGATGATTACAAATACTTAGAGAGCCATGTTTGACAGATTAATTATGATTATTGAAATATCTTAAATGTTTGTTTGCGTGAAATGTTTTGTCCATATTAGTTATGGGCCAATTTGATCCATTAACTTGAACTAGCTCAGTCTTGCTATGTCAGATGGCTTAAAAATAAGGGGATTTTGTTGACCCATTAACTTGAACTAGTTTAGTCTTGCTCTGTCAGATGGCTTAAAAATAAGTGGATTTTGTTGAATGTGGGTTTGGATCTAGTCTAATTTGTGGGATTATACACAATTTCTTAAACACGAGATTTGTAAGGGCAATGTGCTTTAGATGAGATCAAATTATATTAGGGGTGGCAAAACGGGATCGGTCCGTTGGACATGCCCGTTTTGCCCGCACTTTTGTGCGGGACGGGCCAAGGATTTAGGCCCTCACCCTCAAATGTGTCCGCCCCGTTTTTTTCGCGGACTTTTGCGGGCACGTGTATTTACATAAATTTTTGCATTTTTAGGCTTAAAGAGTGCAGTGCCCGCGGGCTTTCCCCGTCCCGCCCTCACTTTTTTGCGGGGCGGGTCTAAGTTTTAGGCCCACATCCTCAACTATGACCGCCCCGCCCCGCCCCGTTTTTTTGCGGGCTTTTGCGGGGCGGGCCTAAATGCGGCGGGCATGCCCGTTTGCCACCCCTATATTATGTTAGTCCTTTAAGTATGAGGCTTGTAAAGGTGATGTCCTTTAAATGAGAGGCAATGTTGTATTCAGTCATTCAAGTATGAGGTTTGTAATGACACAATGTTTTGGATGAGACTAAATCTATAGTCAATCAAGCATGAGGCCTGTAAGGGCGTTGTGCTTTAGATGAGAGATTAAATTGTACATAATCTCTAAAGCATGAGACTTGTAAACGTGAGGTACTTTAGATGAGAGGTCGGATTATACAATATCGCTCAAGCATGATGTCTGTAAGGGTGAGATGAAAGGAACTCTTTTCGAGACTGCTCGGGTGCACTATACTCTTCTGATGTTGTTACTTGAGATTGTGGCTGATTTTTCCTTTAGTTATTTTCATATCTCTTGACCTTTCTATTTTCACTAGGGATATAATTTTTGCTAGCCCTAATTATTGTTAAGTGCCTCAAGACTTTGAGAGAACCTAGATTCATCATTAACCTCTACATCTCTAGGCTGCTAGCATTAAGTGTGTCATTTTCTTGTATGCCACTTGTGTCCTTAAATAGACAAAAGCAATTTCTTCTTCAAAATCACTTCAACTTCTACTCCTCAACTAAACTCTCTTGTGCTTTTTGCTCATTTCTCTGCCTTTTCTCCCGTTCTTCAACTACGGAACATCCCAGATAATACATGAACTCTTTATTTTCTATTTATCTTTTTTTCTTAATCATGGTGTTTATTAGGGAGTGATGCGTTTCGAGAGCCATGAAACCCCAAACCATTTTGGAGAAATACAAGTTATAGAATATATGCTTGTAAGCTTAGAAACGTGGTACAAGTGGATTGGAAGTTTTTGGAGAGGGAGATCTTCAGTTTTTCCAATAGCTTCTAACGACAGTGACATTGATTTGGTGTCTTCTCCCTCAGGTTATGACGAATTCATCATGAAGCTCTCCACTTCTCCCTCAAGTTCCTTCTGTAAGGAAGTCCTGAGTCTAGATTCCCTTTGTCTTGATAACGATTGGATGGAGGCTTTCGTGTGGGCCTAGAACTGTCTAACATTGATAACGAGGTCAAAATGATCTCGAAACACTGTGTTCGAGGCGAGAAGGTTTGATTGTGACAACCTTTTGGGGGGGGGGGGTGGAAAATAAGTATTTCTACTTTTATGAAAGAGGTTTTGAAGATTTGGGGTTAGTATTTCCTTCACCTTCTTTGAATCTGACGTTCTCTGGGTACCTAACGCCACCCATCTCAGCTATATTAAAATACTTAAACGTTTGTTTAAGGATTCAAAATTCTCTATTAGGCGTCTCTACCTTACACCTACAATCGAGATCTTATTTTCTTTTGACGAAATGAAAGGTGTGGCCCGAGGTGGATCAGTTTTTGTGAATGCTATCCAGGACGAGCTATCCGTTTTGCCTACACCTCAAACTAGACGAATTGAAAGGATAATTTGTTAGGGTTAGAGGCAACGCCCAATGCCTCGAGGTTATTTATGAGGAAAATGGGTTGTATATGTTTCCTCTATATTGGATGGGCGATTCCCTTTTCATCACAGGTTATGACACGACCAAACTTGTATGAGTTCTTGGCCTAGTTTCGTATCATGTGGGGGAAAATATGTTTAGATATGAGAGGGAGTATTCTATGTTGATGAGCTTTCTATTTATTTTTAGATAATTCCAACCTACTTGTTTTTCTCTTTTATAGGAAGGTTGACTCAAGTTTCTATGAATGAGAAAAAGCTATGATGGTGAGAGCCAAAGCTTGCAGGTGTGAGGTTCAACATATGCATCATAGTGATCTTACCAATTTCTTGACCTGGGTGATCAAGAAAAGAAAAAAAATGCTACTCAAGGAATTTTTTTAAAGGCCATTCCTTTGACCATAATCATGCTTACTCTTATTACCGAGGGTGCAAAGTCACCTACAACCAAAAAGTGAAGGGTCGACCTCGACAAAGCTCCAATCAACATGGGTAGCGTGATGGCGAGAATTGACGGCGATAGTAAAAAAGATGGTTCCTCATTTGCTCCTAGCATGGAAGATTAGCGCAAGGAGAACCCAATGGGTTCCTACATTGTGCTCATCTAGGGGTCTTAGACAAGTGCAAGGAGAGTCCAATAAGTTTATGCATTGTGCTTCTGTAGGAGTTTTAGATAAGCGCAAAGAGAGTCTAATGAGTTTCTTCATTGTGCTTCCGTAGGAGTTTGGATTCCTAGCCGAGGTTAGTACCTTAGATTGAGATTACTGCACTAGTCTTAGAATTTCAGTTAATAGCTCATCCTCAAAAGCTAACTAAAGAAGTGGGGACTGTCCAAGCCTTTGTAAGAACTACTAAGCACATATCTCTACTAAGCCTTTATTTTCTATTCATCATTAACCTCTACATCTCTAGGCTGCTAGCATTAAGTGTGTCACTTTCTTGTATGCTACTTGCGTCCTTAAATAGACAAAAGCCATTTCTTCTTCAAAATCACTTCAACTTCTACTCCTCAACTAATCTCTTCATTGTGCTTCCGTAGAAGTCTGGATTCCTAGCCGAGGTTAGTACCTGGATTCCTAGATTGAGATTACTGCATTAGTCTTAGAATTTCGATTAATAGCTCACCCTTAAAAGCTAGCTAAAGAAGTGGGGATTGTCCAAGCCTTTGTAAGAACTACTAAGCACATATCTCTACTAAGCCTTTATTTTCTATTCATCATTAACCTCTACACCTCTAGGCTGCTAGCATTAAATGTGTCACTTTCTTGCATGCCACTTGCGTCCTTAAATAGACAATAGCCATTTCTTCTTCAAAATCACTTCAACTTCTACTCCTCAACTTTACCCTTAGGGGGTTATTTTGTTGTTTTAGCAATAAAAATGCATTTTGTTGCTAAAACTCGGCTAGGAATCCAGTAATCTCAATCTAAGGGTAAAAAGGGTAAAATCTAGGATTTTGTTGCTAACAACTAATGCAGTAATCTCAATCTAGGAATCCAGGTACTAACCTCAGCTAGGAATCCAGACTCCTACGAAAGCACAATGAAGAAACTCACCAGACTCTCTTTGCGCTTATCTAAAACTCCTACAAAAGCACAATGCATAAACTTAATGCTAGCAAGTTGAGGATTATTTTATTGAAATTACCATTTTACCCTTTTTACCCTTAGGGGGTTATTTTTGTTGTTTTAGAAATATGAAATGACCATTTTACCCTTAGGGGGTTATTTTGTTGTTTTAGCAATAAAAATGCATGTTCCTTTAGGATTAGGATTTAACTTAGGATAATTAGCTAGTTTAATCGAATTGTTCATGAGGTATCTGATTAACATGACTTTAACATGATATACTCCCTTAGGAATAGTTTGTGCATAATCTTAACCCTTAGACTAGGTTGGTAATAATTTCCAAATCAATTCAAACCTTCGATTCAAGTTGATCAAAAGCAATTTTGATTAGCTAAATCCTTTGATCATGTATAATCCCACAGTCCATTCAAGTGCTCAAAAGTCCCTTGATCACTTGGTATGACTACTTCTAATACTGTGGATCTCAAAGCTTCAAATCCAGACTTTTATGTAAGGCATCCCATTTAAATCAACCAACGGAATATACCAGACACATCAAAGGTCACCACTTGGTAACTACAATTCAAATTGTATGACATAAGCCTTAAGTGATGAGGAATGATGAGGCGAAGTTTCTCTTACCCTTGTCTAGAGTGACTTTGCGTATGGGGCGTAGGCCCTAGCTATTCAAAGCATATGTCTTCATTTATAGACTTTAATACAATGTGAATCAAATAAACTGCTAAGTCTTTTTCACATAAAGCAACATCAACTCAAGGAGCAACAATGAGGATTCTTCCCCAACAACTTGTCAGTTATGATAAATACCACATGCCATGAGCCTTAAGTAATGAGGAATGATGAGATGGAGTTTCTCCTACCCTTGTCTAGAGTGACTTTGCGTATGGGGCGTATGCCCTATCTATTCAAAGCATTTGCCCTCATTCATAGACTTTAATGTGATTCACATCAAACAACTATCAAGCACTCTTCATATTCCATTATCAATCAATCACTTCTTTTGCCTCAATCATCTTGCTGTCATCCATAGTGGGCTGAACTACGAAAACTCTGACTTTCTCATTGCATGGTGAGAATACGTAGGCATGAGAATTCAGATTCTCCGCGAGCTACCCTATTTATTAATCCTATCTTATTCATTTCTTCGTTCATCAATCAATACCATGTTTTTGAGATATAATATCACCTTCCCTTGGACTCTATGTACATCCTTTTAGGACGATATATCGGTAGTCCACCTTGTGAACCAAGAGTTGTTTGGCTCGTACCCAGACATTTAATTCTTTCTATTTGGCTAAGACACCCGTTTACTCTTTGGTTCAGAGTTTATCCCTTCATGTATCCAAGATACTATTCTCCTTTGATTTCAAAATGATCATTCCCCAACAAGTGATACGCTGTTCCCTATACTAAACAACACTGCACTTAATCCTAGAAGTGGTGTTTGTCTTGTGAGTCCCCGTTGCTTAGACAAACATTTCTCTCTTTGTTTCTACTACAATTAATATTTGAAATTGGGTTTGTCTTGTGAGTCCCTGTTGCTTAGACAAATACCTTTTGTTACCATTCTGTTGGTACAAGTTATACTTTTCATCACTGTCAATCTTTCTCCCTTTGTTCTCGTGGTTGCACGAACTCCGAATGCTCTGACTTTCTCATTGCAAAGTGAGAATACACAGGCACGAGGATGAGAATCCATGGGGAACATATTTCAATTTATATCTTCCACCTTAGGGCATCAACCATGTATTTCATGATCTATACCATATACCTTCAATCATTAAACCGCTCACCCCAGTGACATACTATTCCTTTGAAACCAAATACAGTTTTCTTTGGAATTCCATATATACCCTTTTAGGACGATATAACGACACTCCTCATTTGTACCTAGAGTTGTTTGTCTCGTAGACAAGCATTTTATTCCTTCTTTTTTGGCTAAGACGACGTTTCCCTCCATGGTACAAATTCCATTTCTTCCAGAGATTCCAATATACCCTTACCTTTGGTTCCAAATTATACCTTTTCAGTCACTTTTACCAAATACTTCAATTCTGTGACTTGCTTACTTTTCCCTATCATTCAATTCTTCTCCATGATGCATTCATGATTCCACCTTCAGTCACTTCATGTGATACACTATTATCTTTGAGCCAAATACACTATCTCTTTGAGCTCTATCTTGTGTCGCCTTGTGAACCATGAGCTGTTTGTCTTGTATATAAACACTTAATTCTCTTTGTTCTCGGCTATACCATATATACTGGCAGACGCTTCCGGCTACCCACATATTGGTCAACGCCAGTTTTACGCTCGGGTTCAAATTTCATCCCGTTTTGGAGTTCACAACATTATCCTTTGGTTTAGACCATATCTTGATCACACTCTTCTTTTCACCTCCTACCACTAGTTCCATGAACTAGGGAGCTCTGAATTCCTTATTGCACTATAAGGATACGTAGGCATGCGAGCCCTAATCCTCACCGAGCACTTTATCAATTCCATTCTTTTTTCCCTTATTCCGCGAGTAATCTTCAGATATCACACCCATTCGAGCAAGAACAATCAAAACGGTTCCTATGGAGTACCATGAATGTTAGGGGTGCTAATACCTTCCTTCCCCTTGCATAACCGACTTCCTTAGCTAGTTATCTCTTTCCCCGGGTTTTATCAATGTTTTCCCTTTTCTTTGGGAATAAATAAAGTTCGATGGCGACTCTGTTGTATGTTCGAGTGTGTGATGCATTCAGGTATATTTCCGCTAGCTTCAGCTGACGACTCTGCTGGGGAGGTCACTGCTACTTGGAGTATTTCCTAGTCACTAAAAGGAGTCGAGCCTAGCTTTGGTTGTTATCTGTTTGCTTAGGTGTTTATCATTATGCTTTACTCGCTTTATATTATTCACCATTTATTTTATTATTTTTTATGTTTTCCTATTCTGGATATCTGTATATGCTGTTGTTGGGTTGGGATGTTGATACATGAGAGAAAAGCTCTATACCCGAGTTTGAGTACAAACACAAGATAATAATGTGACTAGAGTCATGTTTGACCTCCGTGGAGTTATTCTGCGATCATGGTTGACACGAGACGTCACACCTAGAGTAGAACCTTTTGGGAGCATCATTGTCCGACGAGTCAGTCGTCAAATGGTATCTCAAAATGGGTCATTGACTCTAGGAACCTTTTAGGATCACCCTTTGAGGATAGTATATACCTGTGAGGGGGGATATTAGGGTTTTGCAGGAGACCAAAACCCTTCATACCTGTTTCTCGTGTATACGTCAGACCTTTGAACTTGCAACAAACAGAATATGCAGTTTATCCAGAATATGCTAGAACTCTGATTATATGATATCTCATCATCATTACATCATGTGACATAATTGCATCATAATGTTTTATTTTGTCTGTTGCATTTGCATTTTTTCAGGGAACCCTCAGTTTGTCAGTTGTAGTTGTCTGTTCAGTTATGGAGAAGTTCGACAGGAGGAACACTTATCAGTACAAGCTAAGAGACTCTAAGTTTGATAAATTAAGGAAGCTTGGTGATTTATTGGTTGATGACCACAGGATGGACTTCAAAAAGGCATATGGTAATCTGTCGGGGGTTCTGTCTACCAGGTAAGACACATGGTTGATCTTCACTTCCGCACAATTCTATGATCCCACCTTGCATTGCTTCACATTCCATGATTTTCTTCTAGCTCCTACACTGGAAGAATTTACTCACTTACTTCATCTACCGGTTAAAGATCAGGTGCCTTACTTGAGTGAATATAGTTTACCATATTCCGTTGTGATAGCACAAGCCTTGCATATGAAGAAAGATCCGATTGATTCTAGCTTTCGTGTCAAGGGTGTTTCGTCTAAGTTTTTGTTCGAGAAAGCCACTTTATTTGCCAATAGTAGAAGTTGGGATGCCTTTTATGCTAGTTTTTCCTTGCTTATCTATAGTCTAGTGCTATTTCTGAGTGTTGAGGGGTTCATTAACAAAGTCGCCATCACCATTTTTATCTCCCAGAATCCAATTCCCACATTGCTAGCTGATGTTTTGTTCTCTTTCCATTGGAGAAACATGAAGAAGGGTGAGACTATTAACTGTTGTATTCCTCTATTCCACAAGTGGATCATGACTCACTTGCCAAAGAGAGGACCGTTTTCTGATAATGTTGAGGCATTGAAATGGTCACAGAGATTGATGTCCTTGAATGCCGAAGATGTTATCTGGTGTAGCCGTGATTACATTGGGGCTGAACCTATCTTTCACTGTGGGGACTTTCAAAATATCCCTCTTATCAGTACTAAAGGCAGGTTGATTAACTACAACATCATTCTCTCACTTTGTTAGTTAGGGTATCCATTGAAGGAAAAGCCTGAAGATCGACAAATGGAAGAATTACTTATAGATGAAGGGGTTGAGAATCTTGATATGATGAAGAAAGTACGTCGAGCATGGGGTAAGATCCATTGTATTGGGTAGAAGGAGTTGAGAAAACAGACATGCACCGTGATAGTATCATATTTAGCTTGGGTTAAGTCAAGAGCCAAGATGATTAAGTTGCCACACCCATGGGAACCTTCTATGAGTTTAAAGACTATCGAGCCACCTGTTGCTACTATTTCTAAAGTGGACTGACTCAAAGAGACTATCAAGACATTGGAGGAGGAGAATGCCAATCTCCGGTCTAGCTTGGGAAAAGTCACATCAGAGAAGAAAACTTTGAAGCTTAATCTCAGTTAGAAGAGAGAGCGAGCTCTCAAAGCGGACACTACTATTCAGATTGAACAACATAAATGAAGAAAGGTAGGAGAAGTTTTGAAAGGAACTTATGAGAACCCTGCAGCCAAGAAGAAGCAGTTAGCCGAAGCCCATTACCGCACATGCAAAATGGATATCAATTATCAAGACCAGATCAAGAATCTACAAGACCATTTAGAGAAATGTCAGAAGGGGTTGAAAGAAGAGAAAAGTTGTGTCAAACAACCAGAAGTCACTCTTTCACAGTACCAGAGAGATCTTGACAAAAGGTTTGAGGAGATTCGAGAACTGAGAGATCAAACACACAAGAGTTTGGAAGATAGTAATCAACTGAAGGAAGAATCCACTCATTGGGAGACCTACAGTCGTCACCTTCAGGTCCTCTTGGATCAGAAGAAGGCGTTTCTACAAGATCTTTTAAGCAAACCTAATCACACTTTATTGTATAACCTTGTTAAGGATGCACAGTATTGGAACGACATGCACACAGGCTTGGTCAAATTTGTTGACCACGCGCTTGAGGACCTTCTTGGATTGCTAAAGGAGGCATATGCTGACATGTTTCCTCACAACACTCCTTGGGCTATTTTTCATTTTGTATCAGTGTGTAGAGTTGTATTTGAGAGAGTCAAGGATGATCTTCTTGTAGTTAATTGAATAAAATTTCGAGCTGTAATAATTTGTACTATTTGTTCCTCAAATGAATAAAAGAGATTTTTGTTGAAATATTTTTGTTATCTTACTCCTACTAACTGTATGACTATATATGCAAACTGACATACTGACTCCCTCGAAAACTTTTTCTTTTCTATTTGCATAAATTTATACATTCATGCATTCATGCATTTTTTCTAACAAGAAAACAAAATGCTTATTTTATCAACTTTCCATAGCAACTACGACGACTTGTCACCGCTACTTTACCCGAGCAAACAAGTCTAAACTCATGGCTGAATACGAATCCGAAAATGCTGTTGTCAAGGAAACTCTTTCCTAGTTCTAGGGAAAAATGGATCTTTTCCAGGGTAATATGGAGACCATTATGGATTACCTCAAAACTCAGAGGGCTTTACCTCTGCCAACCCTGCTACTGCTGTCGTCACCAATGCTGCTGTGGTGACCACTACTGTTGTTGATGCCATGGCCACTGTCGAGACTCTCATCGAGATCGTGGTACCAACTACTGTGAATCAACCTATGCTCCACTCAACTTCCAATAGGCTCGCTCCTGCCTACCCATGGGGGTTGACCCAGAACTCTGCTTCACAATTTGCTAATGGAGGTGCTTTCATCCCTCATCAGGCTATTGCTGCTGGGAATTCTATTTTCCTGTGGTGTGTTCCCGTGGTCTAATCTCCTCAGACGATTGATGCTTCCAACCATGAGAACATCCAAGGTTAGGTACCTACTGAAACTTCTGATGACGACGCTAAATATCGAGGCCCGTGCCTCCATTTCCAGATTCCTTCCCAGGTAGCGCATCCTATGAACCCAAATCAATATCAAGCTGCTTAGTTTTCCTATCCTGGGGAAACTTCTATTCTTATGCTGCCTTGCGCACCCGCCAACCCTGCATTCCAGGATGTGCAGTCTGGGGATCCTCAGGCCCCTAATGCTCAAACCGGATGGCAGTTCCCTCAGATGATGAATGTTGCTCCTCAGACAGTGCCTCCTGGTTTTTTTACCCGCCACATATGTTGTTTGCTCCCCAATTTGTGCCTGCTCAAGCGTTTGCTCAAGACACCTCTCGATCAGCCAGTTGGGTCATCATTGCCAATGCTAGTCTGGCTAGGCCAACGAACTACCGACTATTAGATGATGAAATAAGGGATATTTAAGGCTTTTTGGCCTTCAGAATGGACGCTAGAGATCTATGTTTGGTTCCAAATGTGATGCTTCCTCAGAAGTTCAATGTACCAGATTTTCCAAAGTACAAGGGATTAAGCTTCCCTCGAAGTTACCTTACGATGTATTGCAGAAAGGTGGCATCGTATATTGATAATGACGACCTGCTGATTCATTGTTTCCAAGATAGTCTTTTTGGGGCTTCCTTGGATTAGTACATGGGCTTGGAGCGTACCAAAATCAGATCATGGAGAGACTTATCTAAAGCATTTTTGAAGCAGTATAAGTATAATCTGGATATGGCACCGACTAGGTTGTAGTTGCAGAATCAGGCACAAAAGTCCAGTGAAACATTCAAAGAGTACGCTCAGAGGTGGTATGAAATGACTTCTCGAGTCAGGCCAACTTTATCTGATAATGAATTGATTGGCATCTTTATGAGTACCCTACATTGGTTGTATTTTGAAAAGATGACTAGTAGCTCATCATCCAACTTTACAGATATTGTGACTATCGGTGAAAGAATTGAGAATATGGTGAAATCAGGGAAGATCACAAGTTCTGTTGTTCAACCAATTGTGAATAAGAAGCCACATGGGAGCTTTACGAAGAAAAAGGAAGGTGAGACACGTGTTATGACGGCGAGCGTCCACCCTTAGTATATGGTTCCTATGGCTCCCATGCCATATTATCCTTATCCGTATGTTGCTGCCGCCTAGTATCAACAACTGCCTTTCCAGTATCAACCGCATAATCGTAATCAACAACCTGCACCGACTCAGCCAACTCAGACTCAACAAAATACTCGTGATAATAGGGGTCAAGGTCAAGGCCAGAACAATAGGAATAACTATGGTAAACATATCCATATTGATAAGAAACCAGTACCATATGCTGAATTGGTACCATATCTGATTCATGAGGGGGCTCTCATACCAAAAGAAATTCCTTAGGCTATACCTCCTTATCATCCCAAGCATAACCCTAATGCCTTCCACACCTTCCACGCCGGGTATATAGGGCATTCTACTGAAGACTATTGGACTCTCAAGAACAAAGTACAAGAGTTGATCAACCATAAGGTTTTTTACTTTTCAGAAGAGAAACCTAATGTAAAGATAAATCGTCTGCCAAATCATAGTGGACCAACAATTAGTGCTATAATTGAAGAAGAGACTGCATAATCTGTCAAGATGGCTGATGATGTGAAAACACCGATGTTTGTAATTTTGAAGCAACATGAACATCATGGGTTTCTAACTGGTATTCATGATGATTATGTTGTGTGTGAATCTGATCCTGATTGTTGTGACGTCTTGAATGGTTGTATGCAGAATTTGATGAATAAATGGTTGATACAGTTCTCCAGATCAAAGGTAGTTGAAGAGATTGTTGTTATTGAATCGATAACCATAATGTACAAGAAAAAGAAGATAGAAACTCCTCCCAAGAGGATTTAGCCTATCCATATCCGTGTGCCTGGTCTGTTCCCATATCAAAACACCAAGGCGGTGCCTTGGAGGTATGAAACGACTACGTACGTGGGCGAAAAAGAAATTCAAGTTCCTGATATTGAGATTGTTAGCATAACTGGAACGGGAGGCATGGCTCGTAGTGGTCGTGTATTTCCTCCAAAATACACTCCTAGGGTGTCTCCATCCCCTACAATTGTCCCTCATAAGGAAAACGTCCTTCCTACTCCTCCTCTGCAGGCAAGGGCATTCGTACCTGCCACTCCGATCGTGACAACTATTCCAACTGTAACAAAGGTTATTCCTAATAAAGCTGCAGAATCTGAAACTTCCAAAGGTAAGAGGATGATGAATGAAGATGAGCAGGTTGAAGGTCACAAGAAAAATATCTATGTTGAGGAAGGCCAAGAATTCCTCAAATTGATCAAGAAGAGTGACTTCAAAATTGTTGATCACTTGAGTCAGACTCCCTCCAAAATCTCCATATTGTCTTTATTCTTGAGTTTTGAGGCTCACCGAAAGGCATGATTGAAGGTCTCAAATACTGCTCACGTGATGCAAGATATCACAGTCGATCAATTTGACGACATGGTTGCAAACATCACCACTAACAGGTATCTAGGATTTAATGAAGCAGAATTACCTCCTGAGGGAAATAGCCACAATAAGGTATTGCATATTTCAGTCATGTGTATAGACTCCATACTATCTCGAGTTCTTGTTGATACTGGTTCCTTGCTTAGTATGATGCCGAAAGCTACATTAAGTCAGTTATAGTTTAAGGGACCCGAGATGAGGACCAATGCACTAATTGTTAGAGCTTTTGACGGCTCTAGGAGGCAGACCATTGGCGAGGTAGATCTACCAATTTGTGTAGGACCTCATCAATTCACTATCACCTTCTAAGTCATGGACATCAATATGGTCTACAGTTGTTTGTTGGGTAGACCTTGGATTCATTCTGTTGGGACAATCACTTCTACGCTGCACCAAAGGGTGAAATTCCTGATCGATGACAAATTGGTATATTTTATGGTGAAGAAGACCTATTGGTTAGTGAGGTTTCTTCGTTCAGATATCTCGAGATAGATGAAAGGGTAGTTGAAATTCCACTCCACTGTTTAGAATTTGAAGATGTCATCTCAGCTACTTCTAATCATGACCATTCGTCTGCAACAATCATGTCTTCAGTCAAAAGCGCCAAGCAAACTATGGAAAAAGGTTCATTAGCTGGTTGGGGTCAAGTCGTCAATGTGATAGAAAAGTGCGACATATTCGGTATTGGCTATCATCCATCAACTTGCAAAGCAAGTCCTAGGAAGCAGAAGTTCAATCCTGTCAAGTTTAGCAGTGCAGGTTTCCAAGACGATCACACTATGGCAATTATTGGAGAATCCAATGGCAACAAACAAGAAACCCCCATTTTTATACGCAGATGCCCTTCAGGATTCAAGCTCACTAACTGGATGACTTCCGTGATTCCTATAGTATATTAAGATAAAACGTAATGCATTTTGTTTTCTTAATCCATTGTCTTCTCTCGAGACAAAAGGATAGCTTGTAAGGGCCTCCTTTTTTAAAAGTATTATGTGATTAAATAAAGAAAGTACTTTTGCATTCAAAATTTGTGTTACCTTTCTTTCAGTTATTTTACTTTTTTTACAAAAATAAATAATGAAATGGAAAAAGTTTCTTTTTATTTTTCCACTTTATTAAAAAAAGCATACTAAAAATAAGCTCATAACATGCCGAGCAAATAAAACCATTGATAACAACATGGCAAGAATCGGCTGTAAGTCTGGATTTCCAATTAACCAAGCTGAAGATGACAATGAGGAAGATTGTGAATCATTGGCTGAACTAGCAAGGCTACTTGAGCACGAAGAAAAAGAGATAAAACCATGCAAAGAACCAATGGATGTTATTAACTTGGGTTCTGCAACTAACAAAAAAGAGGTGAAGATTGGGGTATCTCTTGCCGAGTATGTACACTCTGAATTGGTTAAGTTACTACAGGAATATGTTGACGTCTTTGCTTGGTCGTATCAAGATATGCCAGGGTTGGACACAACGTTGTTGAGCATCACTTGCCACTCAAGCCTGAATGTCCTCCAGTCAAACAGAAGCTTAGAAGGACCAGACCTGACATGGCACTCAAGATCAGAGAAGAGGTTAAGAAACAGTTTGTTGTTGGCTTTTTAGCGATTTCTGAATATCCGCAATGGGTCTCTAATATCGTTCCAATTCTGAAGAAAGATGACAAAGTCAGAATGTGTATAGATTACCAAGACCTCAATAAAGCGAGTCGAAAGGATGATTTCCCTTTGCCTGATATTCATGTTTTGGTTGATAATACAACTCAGTTTTCCGTCTTTTCTTTCATGGATGATTTCTCAGGGTATAATCAGATAAAGATATCTCCTAAGGATATGGAGAAGACAACTTTCATCATGCCTTAGGGAACATACTACTACAAAGTAATATCGTTCGGCTTGAAAAATGCAGGGGCAACATATCAACGCGCCATGGTAACCCTCTTTCACGATATGATTCATGAAGAGATTGAAGTTTACATGGACGACATGATCACCAAATCCAAAACTGAAGATGATCACTTGGAACACCTGGGAAAATTGTTTGCCATGTTCCGAAAGTTCAAGTTGCGATTGAATCCAGCAAAGTGCACTTTTGGGGTCCGATATGGTAAATTATTGGGTCTCATATTCAGTTAGAAACGTATTGAGGTTGATCCGGACAAAGTTCCAGCCATCCAAGATATGCCACCTCCCCGAATAAAAAAAGAAGTACGAGGTTTCCTTGGTCGACTCAATTATATTTCCAGATTCATTTCACATTTAACAACTACTTGTGAACCAATTTTCAAATTGTTAAGGAAGAATTAATCGATTGTATGGGATAATGATTGTCAAGTAGCATTTGACAAAATAAAAAAGTATTCGCAAGAACCACCGGTCCTCATACCACCTGTTCCTGATAGACCTCTTATTATGTACCTCACTGTACTTGATGAATCTATGGTTGTGTTTTAGGTCAACATGATGATACATGCAAGAAAGAACATGCAATATATTATCTCAACAAGAAGTTCACTAAATGTGAGACCAGATAATAACTTTTAGAGAAGACTTATTGTGCTTTGGCTTGGGTTGCTCGACGCCTGAGACAATAAATGGTTTGCATACCACTTTGTTGATATCCAAAATGGATCCGATAAAGTATATATTTGAAAAGCCTGCTGTCACTGGTAGAATTGCTCGATGGCGAATGTTGTTAACCGAATATGATATCCAATATGTGACTCAGAAAGCAATAAAGGGGCGTATTTTGTCTGACTACCTCGCTCATTTACCCGTGGAGGATTATCAACCGTTGGGGTTTGACTTTCAAGATGAAGACATCATGTTTATCAGAGACTTCGCTATTCCAGGCCCTAATGAAGTGAAGGAGAAGGGCGATCCAAAACGCAGCGGAATTTAAAAAAATTCTCCTTTAGCGATCCTTACGAATGGGCATGATCAGTAATAGAATCGTTACCTCTTGTGATGATTGAAACCTTTGATGCAGATCTACGGAGCGATCACGGACGTTGAACGATGACAACGCCTCTACTCAGTCCACACGAACGGATTCCTTCAATCTCAATGCTAGCTTCTACGAATGAAGGCTTTGAGTGAGAGAGAGAGAGAAACAAAATTGCAATTGCACAAATGCTTCTGCACAAGGGTTCTATTTATAGAACCACTTGTGTGGGTTGCAAGCTAAAAGGCCCACTTAAGTGTATGTGGCCCATATTTTATAATATGCCAAAATCACTTAAGCGCGTGGTACCTTACCATATTTCGTATTCTCCTTAAGTACACCGTACCTTACGATGTCCTACAATTCACTTAAGTGCACCGGACCTTACGGTGTTCCTTAGTTACTCTATCTCTCATCAATCCGTCCATTTGTGTGTGACCTTGTAGGTTTTCGCGGCATTGGCAATTATATTAAATCATGTATTTAACATAATAAACAGTGAGCGGGATCTAGCAACACATCACTGCTACCCAAGACACGAAAGTTTCATGTGATCTGACAAATCCTTTTGTGATAATACTTATGTGTACAATTACCCTTTTGCCCTTATGTCTATATTTAACACAAGACATAGACCGTGTCATCCTTGTCCAATTCAATATTGGGCCCATAGACATTTATCCTGTTACGTTGGATGAGAAAATTCCATCTAGGTCACTCATGTCCCTTAGCATGCTTCGTGGAGTACCCATCAACTGTCTTTATGGTCATCCAGTTGCGGACAACGTTTGATCAACAATAAGGCACTCGACTCTACATCTAGGGTCCATAGTGGTTTCAGGTCGAAGGGTGGTATACACCATTATCACCATGAGAATAACTTATGACACTTTGCATAACGTTCTATATAGTATTCTCATAGCGGGTCAATCCAGTATAAATATTACTCTTAATATTCATACCTATGTTTAAGACTTGATAACACCTTATCCATGATCCATGAGATGTGATCATCAATCTATATACATAATAGTCTTAATGCTTTAATGTTATCCCACTTCACAATAAGGCTCCACTACGGATACTTTAAGAATAATGTCCTTATGTTTAATGTGATCTCATTATTAAGTCACACTTGATACATTAAACGGACTAGCTATTCTAGGGACTTTATTAAACAACCATAATAAATAAAAAGCCTTTTATTATTAATAAATAATTCGATACAAGTACCAAAAGTATTGGACTCTAGGGCTTACACCAACAGGAAGGCCCCAAACCAAGATCGCGATGGACGCTCGTGTTCGACGATGCTTCCAATGCTCGTGGTCATGGAATATGCGCATTTATTACTTCTCCAACTGGATTCCATCTTCCGTTTATTGCTAGATTATGATTTGACTGCACCAATAATATGGAAGAATATGAGGCATGTATCTACGGTACTGAGGAGACCATTGACTTGAGGATCAAGATTCTTGAGGTTTATGGAGATTCAGCTATGGTAATCAGTCATGTAAAAGGTGTCTGGGAAACTCGGGATAACATGTTGATACCTTATGAAGAGCATATCAAAAAGCTGATGCCCTACTTTGATGAAATCTCCTTTCATCATATTCCTAGGAAAGAAAATCAGTTAGCAGACGCTCTAGCTACGTTGGTAGCTATGTTTAAAGTAAAATGGAAGAATGAAGCACCAACTATCCATATTGACCACTTGGATAAACCAACACATTGTCTAGCAATCGAGGCAGATCCTGACGATAAGCCCTGATTCTACGACATAAAGACATTTCTAGAGAAACAACTATATCCTGAGGGTATATCTTTTACTGTTAAGAACGCCTTGAGAAGAATTTCTTCCAAGTTTTTCTTAAATGGTGATGTGTTATACAAGATGAATTATGATTCCGTGCTGCTCAGATGCATGGATAGACACAAAGATAGAACGATCATAAAGTCCATACATGAAGGCTGCGAGGGTGTACATGTGAAAGGTCCTGCCATGGCTAAGAAGATCCTCCGGACTGGGTATTATTGGACAAAAATGGAGGTTGACTGTTACAACTTTGATAAAAGATGCCACAAGTGTCAAATATATGGTGACAAGATCTTTGTGCCACCAACTCCATTGACCGTTCTGACGTCTTCATGGCCCTTCTCTATGTGGGGTATTGATACGATTGGTATGATCGAATCGAAAACTTCCAATGGTCATCGATTCATCCTAGTTGCTATTGATTACTTTATAAAATGGGTCGAAGCTGCTTCGAATGCCAATGTGACTCGGTAAGTGGTTACGCGGTTTATAAAAAAGAGATAATCTATCGCTATGGAATTCCTAGCAAGACCATCACTGACAATGCCAATAATCTCAACAATAAGATGATAAAGGAGTTATGCGAAGAATTTAAGATCGAACACCACAACTCTTCACCATACCAGCCCAAGATGAATGATGCCGTAGAAGCAGCTAATAAAAACATCAAGAGAATCATCCAGAAAATGGTCAAAGCATATAAGGATTGGCATGCGATGCTACCCTTTGCTTTGTACGGTTACATGACTTCAGTTCGTACATCCACTGGGGAAACTCCGTACTCATTAGTATATGGGATGGAAGTTGTCTTGCCAACTGAAGTTGAGATTCCTTCACTCAGGGTTATCATGGAGGCTAACCTTGATGAAGCTGAATGGGTTCAATCTTGGTATGATCAGCTGAATCTGATTGAAGAGAAGCGTTTGACGTCTGTATGCCATGGTCAGTTGTACCAAAGACACCTCAAACGAGCTTTTGATAAGAAAATTCTTCCTCGTGAGTACCGCCCAGGAGAACTCATGCTCAAAAGGTATTCTGCTATTCACTTGGACCCTCGAAGAAAATGGACTCCTAACTACGAAGGACCTTTTATAATTAAGAAGGCCTTTTTCTCAGATGAAGCCCTAATCCTCACAACAATGGATGGGGAAGATTTGTCGTCGCCAGTGAATGCTGACATAGTCAAAAAATATTATGCCTAAAAAAAGAAATGATAACAAAAGCCTGCTATATTGATTCCCACAAGATCCATCTAGGAAAAAATGGCCATCCCAATGGACCAAAAAATGAATTGTCCATGCAAAAGTTAGGGATCAAACAAAAGAATATAAAGCTTGCTAAGATGAAAACCCGAAAGGGAGACTTAGGCAAAAATAAGCATCCCGGTGGACGAAAAAGTAGAAAATGTCCAGGCAAAACTTAGGCATAAAGGCATTTGACTATGTTCCTTGAGCCTACTTGGCTATAAGCTAGATCTCAGACGCCCGAAGATCGATCAAACCATCGTCAATCGAAGCAAACTATTGGGATTCAGATCCTCCAATGGATGACGACCAATTTTCTAATCAATGGAAAAATACAAAAATATTTCCCATTGCCATTTATTTTATTTTTCAATTTTTTCAATATCCTCTTTAAGGATTTTTTGCATCCTTGTACGCATCATATGTACAGATTTTGTTTACAATCAATAAAATTCAGTTTGTTTTATCAATCGTTTTTCTTTTCTCCTGCATTTTGTTTACG
This sequence comes from Lathyrus oleraceus, assembly GCF_024323335.1. Classification (NCBI taxonomy): domain Eukaryota; kingdom Viridiplantae; phylum Streptophyta; class Magnoliopsida; order Fabales; family Fabaceae; genus Lathyrus; species Lathyrus oleraceus. The sequence continues at coordinate 447,845,576 of NC_066585.1, read as the reverse complement.
AAATAACCGATTTATTTTAATCACATAATGCTTTAAAATTTTAGGAATAATAAAAGCTACATTAAAAGAAAACTTTGTGCATTGTTGTAACCTTCTGAAGAATATTAAAAAGATGATCGGTAGTTTGAAAGTTTTGCTTGGAAATCTGCAATTATCTTGAAGACTGCCCGGTTAGATCGTATATACATGTGCTATAGCAGGACCAGGTGGATCCCCAACAACAACGTTAACACACCATGTTCTCACAATAACAATTTCTTTGGTGTAATTGGTGACGAGTCGGAGCTTCCACCATGCCAGAAACTATACTCTGGGAATGACATCTATCTAACCCTATGGAACACTCATGCATCCTGAAAATAAAGCATACATCATGCAACATGCATATCATGTTCCTTATTCTAAGTTTCCCTAAAAAAATCTCAATATATATATATATATATATATATATATATATATATATATATATATATATATATATATATATATATATATATATATATATATATATATATATTATATATATATATATATATATATATATATATATATATATATATATATATATATATATATATATATAATATCTTAGTAGATGAACTTGTAAGAGTTAAAATGCTATTTCATAACCCATATGACCGTTCCCGATAGGTAAATTTTCGGATACATTAGAATTTAATACTCTTCTACCTCAAATACTTGAAAAACTTCAGCGATTCCCGTATTCAGGTTTAAGAAGATTAAATAGGGGCAACTGTTGTACCCCAAAATTTTCCCTCCCTTTTTCATCTTCTCACTTAACCCTTAACTTGAGAATCATTTGCATACACCCATTGTTTCATTCATGTGCATCAAGCATTCATCCATACTTAGTAGTTGATCATTGTGGACCAAAGTTTCTTGGCTTGTAAAGCTAGGGTTTGTGTGTGGATGAAATCCTGGAGGCATGACTTGGGTGTTTATATGATCTTAGGGGGTGTAAAACCCTAATGGCTTGATCTTTGGGGCATGAGTTCAAAAAGGTCCCATCATGGTCCTCTTCAAGGGGTTCAAACCCTAATTTGCTGATGATTTGGTGGTGAGGTTTCATGATTGTTCCTTGGGTCTTATCTTGACCTCTAAACCCTAGTTAGGGATTCATATGTTGAAGACTTGATTGGGAAGCATCCTAGTTCATCCAAAGGCTTTAATTGAAAGATGTGCTATTGAAACCTTAGTCTCAGATGCTTGAAGGCCTATGCTAGTAGGAATTGACTGGGAATTATCTTGGTTTGACTGAAACCCTAGCCCATTAGGGGAAGGCTCTTGCCGAACATCTTGTCCATTATACCCATACATCTCCCTGGTTCTTTCAAGGTCATGTTCCTATCATTGATCATTGGTTCTTGGATTCATGCTTGTATCAATACATTGATCTTTTGGGCTTTGGTTTAATTTTTATCCATCAAGACTCTTAAATGATTGTTAGGTCTTCATTTTGGGCGCCTCTTTGCTTTTAGTCAAGGGTTCGTGTCCACCTACACAAGTCCCTACAAATTTCCAAATCCTAGGTCTTAACCCCTTTTTTATTACCTAATCATTTATGACTTGGTACTTGACCCTGAAAACCTAATTCAAGAGGTGTGCCATGCTTTAGTCTTTGATTAACCATCCAGTCACTTGTGGATTGCACCATGCCCTAGTTTTTTGCCCCAAGGCCTTGCCTTATGCATTACATTTGTTGTACTTATGTAAGTTGTGACTATCTATTATTTTTCTTGCTTATATACTTGTCCATATATTCATAACCATGTTATCTTGTTGCTTCACACATAAGTTTTGCTTTGATTCTATCTATAATCATGGCATAATCAATCACCAAGTTTCATTCAAGATTTGTGGTGGATTGGTTCACAAGTTTGCTTGACACTTTGGTCTTGTATTCGTGTTTCCCTTGATTCTTATTATGGAGGCGCTATTTCATTGATCATTATCATACCATTGATGGTCAATCTATTTATTTCATTTCTAATTCATGATGATTCCATACACATTCATGATTACTTGATCTTGATCCTCAGATTCATTCATTCAAACTCATGGCTCATGGTTCATATTTCATTCAAACCTGATTTTAGTAGACAAAACAAAGCATTGTATCATTACAGTCAAAATTCATTTTATACAAAGTTTCATTCATACATAGATCACTTTACAAAAGAAAATAGAAAAATACAACTTTGACAAAAGTTGACTTTGGTCAATAGTTGACCTTTTGGTCAACTTTGACCAAAGTCAACACACTTTTTCTAAAGATCCTAAACTTCATAACATCATCCTTCATTCTTCTCACTTCATCATTTTTCTTCCAAGTTAGTTTCCTTTCCAAGCAAAGCTTGTTTTTGCAATTTGGTCATGGCCATAGGAATTTCATGGTGATCTTGGTTGAAGCCTTGGTTCAATGTCCCTAACATGTGGCAGTCCTGAAAAATAGCTATGAATCAGTCCACATACAATCCATACATACACCCAAACACATATGGATGCATTCATGTTCTATCTTATGTCATAAGCATCATCCTAAAACATTTATGCGTTCATAGCAACAACCATGCATACCTTGTAAAAATGTTGCAGCAGCAATGCCCAACAACATTGCAGCAGCACAACAACAATAACAGGGCATCAAAATCAATCACCAAACAACATCATTCCACATACCAAGCTGCAACCCACTTATCAAAGAAGGCATGGCACAAACCCACAATCCCTTCATCATCAGAGCTGGCAGCATGGTCATTGATTTCTATTACACCAAGTCCAAACACCCATACCTACAACAAACAATAAAATGAAGTCTGGCAGAGCATATCATATCGCTTTGCGTCATTAGAAACTAACTTTCACTAGGCATGGTATTAAGATTTCAGCATAGAAGATCAACAACTTAACAAATGGCAACTTAACTCACTTTTTGAGCCTTAGCTAAACTGTTTCATTTAACTACCAATTTTACCATCTGCTAACGTTGGATGCATCATACACCAGGCTGCTAACAGAGTTTTAAGCAAAGTTAATAAAACTGGCCATGCTAATTAACAAAGCTCATGCATAACAATATCACAATTGAATCAACTTAGACAAGGCTAACTGAATATTGACAAGTTAATCCTAACCATTAACATGCTAACTAACTTCATAACCTAACAGAAATACAACTAGTTCTAATCCACAACCAGTTCACCAACTTCGAAACCTAACATTCAAACCAAGTCTAACTAAATAAACTCTAACCAATTCTGGATTTTAAGTTCCAACTGACTTTGGAATTTCAATAAAATTTCGTTGGCATTTTCATTTCAATTGAAATTTCTAACAAACTGATAACTAACTGACCTGTTTTCCCAGAGCCTGCCCGAGTTGGTTACATCTCATCCTTTATATAACATCTTCGCTTGAAGCTTCATTCTCAACATAATACAACCTCAAGCTTCATTCTCAATATTCTGCAACTTCAAGCTTCATTATCAATCTTCTTCAACTTCAATCTTCTGCAACACCATAGCAACAGCAGAGAGGGGATAATATTGATAAGAAGAGGAATAATTAAGTAGAATAAGAGGTGGACATCATAGAAATAATCAATATCGTGTATTACCTGTTTGCTCAAGTGATTTCCCATTGAGCTCCGTCTTCATCGATCAACGAACATTGAGAACGAGGGAGCCTTCGGTGCCCAGAATCATTTGGACGCACCAATTTTGGTTCTGCACCCCAGTGCTTTAGTTTAATTGCATTTAATTTAAATTTCTAGTTTAATTAGGATTTATTCTTGTTAATCTTCTTTTTGCTTAGGTTAATCAATTTTTAGGACTAAATTAGAACTTAGGGATTAAATAAAATTTATGACTATTTAGATTAGATTTTTTAATTAGAATAAAATTTAGGTTTAATTAGAATTTTAATTGTTTTTATAATTTAGTTTAGTTTCTAAACAATTAGGTTAAGAAATAGATTTTAGAACTTGATCAAATTTTAGGTTCTAGTTAGAAATATAATTTTGTTCCTAATTGATATTTCATGTGAAATGACCATTTTACCCTTAGGGGGTTATTTTGTTGTTTTGACCATGAAAATGCATGTTCCTTTAGGATTAGGATTTGACTTAGGATAATTAGATAGTTTAATCAAATTGTTCATGAGGTATCTGATTAACATGACTTTAACATGACATGCTCCCTTAGGAATAATTTGTGCATAATCTTAACCCTTAGATTAGGTTGGTCATAATTTCCAAATCAATTCAAACCTTTGATTCAAGTTGATCAAAATCAATTTTGATTAGCTAAATCCTTTGATCATGTATAATCCCACAGTCCATAAAAGTGATCAAAAGTCCCTTGATCACTTGATAGGACTACTTCTAATACTGTGGATCTCATAGTATCAAGTCCGAACTTTCATGCAAGGCATCCCAGTTAAATCAAACAGCGGATTATACCAGATACATCAAAGGTCAACACTTGGTAACTACGATTCAAATTGTATGACATGAGCCTTAAGTGATGAGGAATGATAAGGCGCAGTTTTTCCTACCCTTGTCTAGAGTGACTTTGTGTATGTGGCGTATGCCCTAGTTATTCAAAGCATTTGTCTTCATTTATAGACTTTAATACAATGTGAATAAAATAAACTGCCAAGTCTTCTTCACATAAAGCAACATCAACTCAAGGAGCAACAATGAGGATTCTTCCCAAACAACTTGTTAGTTATGATAAATGCCACATGCGATGAGCCTTAAGTAATAGGGAATGATGAGACGGAGTTTCTCCTACCTTTGTCTAGAGTGACTTTACGTACGGGGTAGAGACCCTAGCTATTCAAAGCATTCACCCTCATTCATAGACTTTAGTGTGATTCACATCAAACAACTGTCAATCACTCTTCATATTCCATTATCAATCAATCACTTCTTTTGCCTCAATCATCTCGCTGTCAGCCGTAGTGGGCTGAACTACGAAAGCTCTGACTTTCTCATTGCACGGTGAAAATACGTAGGCACGAGAATTCGTATTCTCCGCGAGCTACCCTATTTATTAATCATATCTTATTCATTTCTTTATTCATCAATCAATACCATCTTTTTACGATCTAATGTCACCTTCCCTTGGACTCCATGTACATCCTTTTAGGACGATATAACAGTAGTCCACCTTATGAACCAAGAGTTATTTGGCTCGTACCCAAACATTTCATTCTTTCTTTTTGGCTAAGACGCCCATTAACTCTTTGGTTTATAGGTTATCCCTTCATGGATACAAGATACTATTCTCCTTTGATTTCAAAATAATCATTCCCCAGCAAGTGATACACTATTCCCTATACTAAATAACACTACACTTAATCCTTGAAGTGGTGTTTGTGTTGTGAGTCCCCATTGCTTAGACAAATATTTCTCTCTTTGTTTCTACTGCAGTTAACCTTTGAAATTGGGTTTGTTTTGTGAGTACCTGTTTCTTAGCCAAATACCTTTTGTTACCATTCTGTTGGTACAAGTTATACTTTTCATCACTGTCAATCTTTCTCCCTTTGTTCTCGTGGTTCCACGAACTACAGATGCTCTGACTTTCTCATTGCACAGTGAGAATACGTAGGCACGAGGATGCGAATCCTTGATGAGCATATTTCTATTTATTTATTCCGCCTTAGGGAATCATCCATGTCTTTCATGATCCATATCATCCACCTTTAATCATTAAACCGCTCACCCCAGTAACATACTATTTCTTTGAAACCAAATTCAATTTTCTTTGGAATTCCATATATATATCCTTTTAGGACGATATAGCGGTAGTCCGCATTTTTACATAGAGTTGTTTGTCTCGTACACAAACATTTTATTCCTTCTTTTTTGGCTAAGACGCTGTTTCCCTCTATGGTACAAACTCCATTTCTTCTAGGGATTCTAATATACCCTTACCTTTGGTTCCGAATTATACCTTTTCAATCACTTTTACCAAATACTTCAATTTTATGACATGGTTAATTTTCCCTATCATTCCATTCATCTCCATGATGTATTAATGATTCCACCTTCATTCACTTCATGTGATACACTATTATCTTTGAACCAAATACATTATCTCTTTGAGCTCTATCTTGTGTCACCTTGTGAATCAAGAGCTGTTTGTCTTGTACACAAACACTTAATTTTCTTTGTTCTCGGCTATACCATATATAGTGGCAGACACTTTTGGCTACCCACATATTGGTCAATGCCAATTTTACTCTCGAGTTCAGATTTCATCCCTTTTTGGAGTTAACAACATTATCCTTTAGTTCAGACCATATCTTGATCACACTATTCTTTTCACCTCCTACCACTAGTTCCACAAACTACGAAGCTCTGAATTCCTTATTGCACTATAAGGATACGTAGGCATGAGGGACCTAATCCTTACCGAACACTTTATCTATTCCATTCTTTTTTCCCTTATTACGCAAGTAATCTTCAGATATCACACTCATTCGAGTAAGAACAATCAGAACGGTTTTCATGGAGTACCATGGATGTTAGGGGTGCTAATACCTCCCCCTTGCATAACTGACTTCCTTACCCAGTTATCCCTTTCCCCGGGTTTTATCGATGTTTTCCCTTTCCTTCGGGAATAAATAAAGTTTGATGGCGACTCTGTTATATGTTGGAGCGTGCGATGCGTTCGGGTATATTTTCGCTAGTTTCAGGAACTTGTCTAGGTTTTCCTCAACCCT